>NC_048298.1:119663697-119992171 GCF_013100865.1 Trachemys scripta elegans
GGGGGGGAGCTGTCAGGGGGCAGGAGTGGGGAGAGGGATCGGAGCAGTCAGGGGACAGGGAGCAGAGGGGTTTAGATGGGTTGGGAGTTCTGGGGGGGGCTGTCAGGGGGTGGGAAGTGGTTGGATGGGGCGTGGGAGTCCCAGGGGTCTGTCTGGTGGTGGGGGTGTGGATAAGCGTTGGAGCAGTCAGGGTACAGGTAGGGGGCCGGGTCCTAGGAGGCCAGTTAGGATGGGGGGAGGGTCTTAGGAGGGGGCAGTCAGGGGACAAGAGGCAGGGAGGCTTAGGTAGGGGGTGGAGTCCTGGGGGGGCAGTTAGGGGCGGGGTCCCAGGAGGGTGCAGTCAGGAGACAAGGAGCGGAGGGGGAGGGTTGGGGATTCTGAGGGGAGTGGGAAGTGGGAGGGGCAGGGGCGGAGCTAGGGCAGAACGGGGACGGGGCTAGGGCGGGGCGCCTCCCGTCCTCTTTTTTGTTTGCTGAAATATAGTAACCCTAAGAAATGAGCAGGCAGAAGTGCCACACAGCCACTCTTTTGCTTGAAGGAAGGATCCCTTGCATCCATCCAAGTTATGCAGGATTTGGGCCTGTGCATCTATTTTCAGGAACTGCATGGAAAAATTAGTTCAGTTTCATATTTCAGCTTTCATGTTTTGTTTCAGTAATCCTGACTTATTTTTTGGTGGCTGAGGGAAGTGAGCCCTGACACTCAACTTGATGGCATTTCTCTGTCTGTAACATAACTTTTGAACTTCAATTCTAAGATTATAGGGAATGTTCTAGGCATCAGTGGGCATAACTCTGGTGAAAAACAGAAGAGGAATATAGGGCACAAACGGAGGCCTTTGCATCTGGTTAGCAAATGCAGCAGCTCCTACCACCTCAGAAGTATGTCTATAGATAAAGACTGGTTAATGGCAGCCACAAACACATTCAGCATAATACCCCACACCTCAGTTCTGCCCATCCTTCCAACAGAGTTTACAGTAACACCACCTTGAATGACTTGTCTCCCAGACAGACTGTTGTAAGAATGGTGAAGGGAACATGGGGGATAGGGGTGCACAAAGAACTCATTGCAAGCGAAGAATAATTGGGGTTACATTCTAAATAGATGGAATGAGTATGTGTTCGTATGAGTAGAAGTGACTGACATGGGGGGAAAAGGAGTACACAGAGCCCCTGACATGGGCAGGAGGAGGAAATGGGGGGGAGAGGAACTTAGAGCCCTTATTATAATGAGGAGAATGGGGGACAATGGTATGGAGGGAGGGGACCCTGGGAAAACACAGAGCTTCTGGCATGGTAGGAAAGGAGGGAAATGTGGAGGCACACAGAGTCCTTAGCATAGGGGGAATGTGGAGGCACAAAAAGCCCTTGGCATTATGGTAGGGGGAAACACAGAGCCCCTGGCACGGTGGGAAAGGAGGTAATGAGGGGGCTGACACAGACCCTGGCTTTGGGGGAGGGTTGCAGGGAGTCCCTGAAACAGAGGAAGATGGGATAGGAGACTAGCACACAGGAAGCTTGTGGGAGGAGTAAATGGGGGAATGCAAAAAGCCCCTTATGTGTGCAATGCTCTCAGCCTACAGAAGCGACAAAGTTTACAGATCTTTTTCCTTTAAAACATTTACTGCAAATAGACTAAGTCCAAATCTACACTTAAAAATTAGATCCACCTAGCTATGTTGCTCAGGGCTGTGAAAAATTTCACACTCTGAGTGCCAAAGTTAGGTCAACCTAAGCCCTGCTGTAGAAGCAACTAACTATAGACAGAGGAATTCTTCCCTCAACCTAGCTACAGTACTGCCTCTCAGAGAGACGTTTTAACTACATCAGTGTAAAAATCCCTTCTGTTGATATAGGAATGGTCTACTCTACAGCACTGTAGCTGTTCTGCTGTAGAGGCTGTAGTGCAGACATGCCCTTAATTATGCCACATTATAAAAAAATCTTGCTATCAGCACAGACTTAATGTCCAAAACTCATCATCTCTTTTTTTTAAATAATCCCAAATTATAATAAAAAATATTTCAAATATTAACCTGGTCTTCCTTCCCTCCCCTCCCTCTTCCCCAATTTCTTCTAACTGAAGGAAAGGAAGTATTCATACACTTGGACTGAAGCTAATAAGACCAACCTGCTTGTTTCTAAACATGAGACACCAGAATATACTTACAGCTCTATTCTGGGTCCTAGACTCTAACAATCTACCCCAGTGAACATAGGAGAAAAATATCTGAATGTCAGGAAGTGGTTATGTTTAAACAACAAAGTGTTTACAAAGTTCAACATAATAAGTAGTCCAAAATATTGCATTTTTCTATGTGATTTATAAACATTTGTTCTCTTATAGCTTTCTTGATTGCATCATAAAACTGATTGCATCATCTTGTAAATTTGACTGCCATAGTGCAGTGAAGTTCAGTGTCTTTGCTGGTGCAGGATCTAGCTCTAAATGAACTGGCAATTTTACCGTGTCCTCTGTGAAAATTCACAGTATGAAATCACGTATCATTTGTAAATAGTTGGGTATACAGAAACAATGTATACACTACTTTCTGAAGTCTGCCAGTTTGTAGACACTGCATCTTAAGTATTAGGCACTGTGCACACCACTGTTGTTGCAGAAGTAGAATCGTCCACCTCATTAAAATAATATTCACATTCATTTTACTCAGCATTCTGAACTCTTTTTTTATTCTCAACTTGCATGAACTGCGACAGGAAATCAATATAAATTTTAATTAGAACTAGCATTTCTGAAATAGTTTATGAAATCATTTCCACCTAAAAACAGAACTGGGGTATTCCCTACACTGTTTTAGGTGCAGACATTTGTCAACACCAGCAAGGAAAGCAGAATCCTGATCCTAAGTTCTAGCAGGCAATTAAAGCAGAAAATCATTCACAGTTACTTTATTTCGAGTTTTGCTTGTAATACTGTTTTTACTGCATTGATTTTGGATGTTAAAATATTTTTTAAAGGAAGCTTTTCTGTTCATCAGCTTAATAGGCATTTTTGAAAAATCAAGCGTCAGCTAATTAGCATGTTTGCATCAGAGAACAGATAACTCAGATAAACTCTTTAGTGTCTTGCAACATGCATTTATTAAACCAGTACTCACATAGTACCGTCTTTCTATATATAATGATATATACCACTACCAGATATGGAGATGCACTAAATGTAGCCCTAAGAGATTTTGGTGAGTGTGGCACTTAAGGAGTTGAGCAATTAACTGAATTCAGCACTGACCCCTCTGAGTAATGTCCTCTCTAGATATATTAATTTTAAAACAATACAAGTAACATATGTCAAACTACACAGTGTTGATAAATAATCTATTTTGACAGTTACAAAACGTTTGCTCAGGCAATTAATTCTGATCTTTTAGTGAAGCATTGTCAATGGGTACTGTACTATACACAAAAAATAAAGACAGCCCATGTTTAAAGAGATTAGTTACCCCTAATTTATAGCATTGAACAATGACACAAAAATTACAAAAACCAGCTGCTTTGATGTTTTTTACAATTTTTGAAAGGTCAGTAAATTAAGTCATATACTTAGCTGAAAGGATTACTTAATTATACAAAAAATTTAGGATTTAGGTCTACACTAGAAATCTTACAGCGGAACAGCTGTACCAATGCAGCTGTGCCACTAAGATCTCTCATGTGGCCGCTCTATGCCGACTGGAGAGAGCTTTCCCATCGACATAATTAAACCACCCCCGAAGAGTGGCGGTAGCTATTCGCATTACGCACACTACCACTTATCCAGGCAAAATTTATGTTGCTCAGGGGAGTGTTTTTTCACACTCCTGAGCGACATAAGTGGTAGTGTAGACATGGCCTTACTAAGGCCTGGTCTATACTACCCGCCTGAATCGGCGGGTAGAAATCGACCTCTCGGGGATCGATTTATCGCGTCCCATCGGGACGCGACAATCGATCCCCGAATCGGCGCTCTAACTCCACCAGCGGAGGTGGTAGTAAGCGCCGCCGACAAAAAGCAGCAGAAGTCGATTTTGCCGCCGTCATCACAACGGGGTAAGTCGGCTGTAATACGTCGAATTCAGCTACGCTATTCACGTAGCTGAATTTGCGTATCTTAAATCGACTCCCCGCTGTAGTGTAGATGTACCCTAAGTGAAGATAAAGGGTACTAGTGAAAAGTTCTAAGACTACAAAGAAACCTATCAAATATCTATAGGGTAGTTTCCTTCTACCCTTTTTGGTAAAAGGGAAATTTTTCAGTTCTCACCTCAGCATAGACACAACCATAAAACAGGTAGCAAGTCAGATTCCGTCTCAGCAGACTAGGGCCAGGTATCTACTACAATCTTTTGGCGGCATAGCTGTGTTGGTCAGGGGAATGATAAGATGTGATCTGTGACCAACATAACTGTCAGCAAAAGCCTCTAGTGTAGATGCAGTTTTCCCAATACAGCTTATTTTGCTCAGGGGTGGGAGGGCTGTAATAAATTGAGCCAACAATACCCAAGTTCTTCCCAAATTGTATATTTTAACATTTACAGCAGCAGTACAGCCAAATGACATTAGTAAAAAATATGAGAATACACAGCTTTTCCCAGTCTTGCACTTCCTCCTCATGTCAGCAAAAAATGAACATGAAAGAAAGTATGGAAAGCTGGGGGGGGGGGAAGGGGAGGATAAGGAAATGCCTAGAAAAAGAGGACACAGGACAAGTTGTAACAAAAAAAATAAAAGAATAAATGAACAAAAATATGTTACCTTTGAAGACAAACAAACATACACATACACACGCACACAAAGATACAGGAAAGCTGTTTGGGACAATGAATTGTCTTTCTTCCTCCCCTCTCCCCCTTCTTCACTCTGTCTTTGGAAGTGAATAAGATGCAATGTATGTCTTCCCTGCAAAGTTCACTTGAGTTAAGGACACTTGAAGAAGAACAGGAGTACTTGTGGCACCTTAGAGACTCTAAGGTGCCACAAGTACTCCTGTTCTTTTTGCGGATACAGACTAACACGGCTGCTACTCTGAAGGACACTTGAGATACTCCTCTTGAGTTAGCCTAACTTGAGTAATTGAAGCCATACTGGGAAAGAACATTTCAGCTGCTGCCCTCACTTATGTGTGGCCCTAAGACTTCTATAGGCATATTTTTAAAAGTTCTTTGCACCAAAGTAAGCTGAGCTGCTCTATAAATTATTTCCCAATGGATTGAATTAGAACTTGTTTGTCCTCTCTGGGCACATGGGGGGAATTGAGGGTTGGCATTGGAGGACGAGCTGCATTTGAGTGGAACTAGTCTGCATCCACATAACAGAATAGTTGTGTTAGCAGCTAACAAATTGTGCTAATTCAAGCTTTAGTCTATGCCTGACAGACGAGCCAATCTGAGTTAAAAACACCACTATATTAAAGTTGAGGAAGTGTGTGTGGATGGTACTTGAGTTATGGGGCAAGGCAGTGAAGACAGGGCTTCATGTTCCTCATTCCCATACCCGTTAGAGTGAGAATTAGGCTAAAATGTTGGACCAGATAGGCCTCAACACATTACTACTGTTTCTCATATAAGATCAAAATCTTATTAGGCACTTACAAACAGTAACAAGATAGAATCCGTGCCCCAGACAGTTCCAGGATACATATATATTTAATTTTCACTGTATTTCAGTGTTTTTCAAAGTTCGGGTCGCAACTCAAAAGGCACTGGATCGCCTTGCTCAGCGACCCAGCGGCTCTGGTCAGCAACGCCGACTGAGACGTTAAAAGTCCCATCGGCGGTGCTGCCCAACTAACACAAACTAGTGCCTACCTGCTCCGACACTGCGCTGCACCCTGGAAGCAGCCAGCAGCGGGTCCAGCTTCTAGGTCAGGGGGCCACGGGGCTCAGCGCGCTGCCCCTGGTCTGAGCACCAGCTCCGCACTCCCATTGGCCAGTTATGGGAGCTGGGGGGGGGGGGGCAGTGCCTGTGGGCAAGAGCTGTGTGGAGCCACTTGCATGCCTCCGGCTAGGAGCCAGACCTGTTGCTGGCCGCTTCTGGGGCGCAGTGTAGTCTGCGGCGTCAGGACAGGCGGGAAGCCTGCCTCTGCACCCCGGCTGCGCCACTGACCAGGAGCTGCCGGAGGTAAGTCCGTGCCCCAACCCTGCGCCCCAATCCCCTGCCCCAGCCCTGAGCCACCCCAAACCTGGAACCTCTTCCTGCATCCCAAACTGCTCATCCCTGGCCCCACCCCAGAGCCTGCACCCCCAGTTCAGAGCCCTGAGCCCCCCCTCCCCAACCTGGAACCCCTTCTTACACCCCAAACCCCTCATCTCTGGCCCCACCCTGCAGCCCTCACCCCAAACCCCAAACCCTCAGCCCTAGCCTTGAGCCCCTCCCACACCACAAACCCCTCATCCCCAGCTCCGTTGGGTCGCAGGCATCAACAATTTTCTTCAACTGGGTCCACAGAAAAAAAGTTTGAAAACCACTGGTCTATTTTGGTAGGGCCAAAGCACAAAACAATTCTTGATGAGAAAACCGTGAAGAATATTCTGAGATTATACTACAAATCATGCATCTTTCATATTTTGATTTTTCCTTTCATTAGGTGTGAAAGAGGGCCAACGAAATTAGTTTGCATAGTTTTGACGGGGTTCTTAGTGAATAAAGTTTTCTTCTTAGTTTATAAAATCTAATTGAACATCTTAGCGCAAAGGCATCAACAAAATGAAGCCGTGCCTCATAACACTGAGGAAACAAAGTGCCAATTGGACAATGGTCCAAGTAATTTGAAATAAGACAACAGCACAATTTATGAACTACAAAAAGAATGATGCCACTTTTATTAATTTCAAGTAGTTTCAGGAAAGAGACAAGATGTTAAATCCACTGCAGTCTACCGATAGCTTCTGTTTTGAAACTGTCTTTGCTTCCATTCCCCAGGTGTAAAATAGAGATGATGCTATTTACCCACCTCACACAGGGATTGAGAGGGTTCATTTGTGTTTGTCCTGAATATGGGAAGCTCTATCCATAAAGTAACAGCTGTTTGGAAGTAGGGGAAGTTGGGATTCAAGGGATTATGGCACCCTGCTCCCCATACTCACCTCTCCCAGGCTACACCTCTCCCAGAAAGAGAGATGGGGGGAAAAGATGCAGGCTAGATCCCAAGTTTCTTCACACTGGGAGCGGGCGGGGGAGTAGGGGCAGTGAAGCAGGGGGAGGCTGTGACAAGAGCCCTGCTGGGGGTGAGTCACTCAGGGGAGGTTTGTGCATCGGGGAGAGAAGGGTGTCACAGACCAAGCAAAAATAATAATTACAGGCGGAATGAGATGGGTGTCTTCTAGACATATGCTGAGCTCAGTCACACTATCAAATCCTAGCGTTTAAGGCCAAAAGGGACCACCAGGTCATCTAGTCTGACCACTTGTACATCACGGGTCACTAGCAACACCCAGTGTCTGCACATTAAATACAACCAAAATTAGACCAAAGTGTTACAACCCACAGTAGACTAGACTATTAGGTGCCACAGGGAGAGATTAGGAGGGACCAAGGTGCACCAGTGCCAGAGGGCCCTGCAATGACAGGGAAATGATTGAGACATACCCAGATAATCCTGGCAAGTGACCTGCATCCTATGCTGCAGAGGAAGGTAAAAAAAGAACTCCAAGGTCAACTGCCAAGCTAGCCTGGGCAGAAATTCCTTCCCGACCCCACATGTGGTAATCACTTAGACCGGGGTTCAGCAACCTTTCAGAAGGGGTGTGCCGAGTCTTCATTTATTCACTCTGATTTAAGGTTTCGCATGCCAGTAATACAGTTTAACGTTTTTAGAAGGTCTCTTTCTATAAGTCTATAATATATAACTAAACTATTGTTGTATGTAAAGTAAATAAGGTTTTTAAAATGTTTAAGAAGCTTCATTTAAAATTAAATTAAAATGCAGAGCCCCCCAGACCGGTGGCCAGGACCCGGGCAGTGTGAGTGCCACTGAAAATCAGCTTGCATGCCGCCTTTGGCACGCATGGCATAGGTTGCCTACCCCTGACTTAGACCTTAAGCATGTGAGTAAGAACCAGCCAACCAAGACCCTGAGAGAGAGAGAGAAAGAGAGAGAGCATGCTCGGTGCCACCTCAGCGCTCTGATCCTCCCAGTCTAATGTCCCATCTGCAGCTGTGGCCATCCCTGATCCTTCAGAAGGAGATTAAAAATATATATACAGTAGAACCTCAGAGTTACAAACCAGATTTATGAACTGACCAGTCAACCACACACCTCATTTGGAACCGGAAGTACACAATCAGGCAGCAGCAGAGACCAAAAATAAAGCAAATACGTAGTTTTAAACGTAAACTACTAAAAAAAAAATAAAGGGAACGTTTAAAAAATAGATTTGATAAGGTAAGGGAACTGTTTCTGTGCTTGTTTCATTTAAATTAAGATAGTTAAAAGCAGCATTTTCTTGTGCATAGTAAAGTTTCAAAGCTGTATTAGGTCAATATTCAGTTGTAAACTTTTGAGAGAACGACCATAACGTTTTGTAACTAACATTACAGAGTTAGGAACAACCTCCATTCCTGAAGCATTCGTAACTCTGAGGTTCTACCTTACGTACGCACACATTAAATTGGGGGAGGCCAGGGATATCCTTTTTGACACCGACCAGAGGCTGACGGAAACCTTGAAGCATGAGCTTTGGGAACATAAGACACAAACCGGAAGTGAAGCCTCCCCCCACATCAGAAGCAACCCCATCACACAATCCAATTTATTATTGTCCAGCTCCCACTTAAAACTAATCCAATTGTTTGCCCCCCACTACTCCCATCAGGAGGCTGTTCCAGAACCTCACTCCTCTGGGGGTTAGAAACCTTTTTCTAACGTCCAGCCTGAACTGGTTCATGGATAGTTTACACTCATATGTTGTGCCAACATCATCTTTTAGCTTATACAGCTCTTCACCCGCCCTAGTGTTTCCCCTGTAGAGAGCAACCATAGGCCCCCCCACCGCCGTTGCCAGACTAAACAAAAGGCTGTTCCTCTCTTATGACAGACCCCCCCCCCAAAACACCACACACACACACACACACAGTTCTTGCAAGCGCTGCCCATCGCGGATAGGGGGAAGCACTGGTGGGTCCGTGGGCCCTCCCATGGCTCCCTTGGCGCGTCACCGCTAGGGGTAGAGTGGCCCCCCAGGATCCCATTGGCCAGTTACAGCGGGGGGGGGGAGGTCCCCGCTGGCACCGCCCCCTCCCGCTCCCAACAGTGCGACGTGTCACTAACAAAGTGCAGCTCCCCCGCCCCCAGCGCCGGCTCCCGCCCAACCGCTGCCCCGTTACCTTGTTGGTGGGGACGGCGCGGAGCCGCTTGAAGATGGCGACAATGTCCTGCTTGCGGGGCTCGCACATGGCCACGCCGCGCAAAGGGCCGCTCGCGGCGGCGGCTCCAGGGCAGGGGAGCGAAGGAGCCGGCCGGCCGCCCGCACACACACACACACACACACACACGCAGCACAGAGGTATGGGGCGGGCGCTGAACGGGCCGGCCCGCGAGGGGCGGGGCCTGAGCGCGCGAGCGAGGGGCGGGGCGATGCGGGAAGCCGCCGTCCACGTTCCTGTTCGCTCGGGGGCGGGAGCTGCGCGCGCGCCCCGCCCCGCCCCGTTCCAAGCTGCCGCTAACCGCCGCTTTGCCCTGCGGCCGAGCCAGGGGGCTCCGGGCTACAGCACGGGACTGTGGGGCGGAGGGAGATGAACCGCCCCTTCCTCCCCCCAAACCTCGGAGCTTCCCCGGGGAGGCTGAGAGGCAGAGGCGGCTTCGGGAAGTGCGGGGCCCGGCAGGGATGATTAACAACAACAAGAAAAAAGCCTTTCCTTTCTTCCATGTCTTGTTTACTTTCCATAACGCTGTACATAATAAATTACATTGCATCATAGGCTGTTGATCGGTTATTAATGAGCTCCGTTTCACAGGTGTGGGTCCCCACCACTCCCTGGGGGTGGGCAACCCCATGGCCCGATTTTATAGGAACAGTCTCGATTTTTGGGTCTTTTTCTTATAGAGACTCCTATTACCCCCCCCCCCCCCAGCACCTGTCCCGATTTTTCATACTTGCTGTCTGGTCAACCTAGTGATGTGCACAGTTGTGGGTCGCAACTGCTCCCTGCCCCCCTCGTTGAAGCAGCTGTGCAGGTTACTGCCCTGGGAACTGCAGGGCACCAATGGACATGGGGCTGCCTGGAGACAGGGCAAGGGATGCGGGGCTGGCTGGAGACAGGTGGGTGTGGGGCGGGCTGGCTACCTTCAGGCAGGACTTGGCTGGGCTGGAGCCAAGAGGAGTATGGGACGGGCTGGTTTCAGGCAGGGGGCAGGGGCTGGCTGCAGGCAGAAGTGTAGGGGTGGTGCGGGCAGGGGGTGCAGCAGATGCAGCTGGATCTCCGGCCCTTTAAATAGCCCCCGAGGCCCCCACTATCCCAGGGCTCTGGGGGCTATTTAAAGGGCGCGGGGCTCCCCTGCTTCTATCGCCCTGGCCCTTTAAATAGCCGAGGGAGCCCTGGGGAAGCGGCAGGTCTCGAGCCGCTATTTCAAGGGCCGGGGTGGTAGAGGCAGCTGGAGGCCCAGACTTTTTAAAAACCCCCAGAGCCCCGCAGCCCTATCCCAGGGCTCCAGCAGTGGGGCTCTGGTGGCAATTTAAAGGGCCTGGGGCTCCAGCCCCTGCTGGGAGCCCCAGGCCCTTTAAAATTGCCCCCTAGGGAAGCTGGGCCACCCCGGTACGGCGCACCGGCTCTTGCCAGTACGCTGTACCGGTGCTTGAGCACGAGGCCCGATTCAGGGGAACTGGTTGAATCAGCCTAAAGCCGGCCCTGCTGAGAGGCCTCAGCCAGAGCCCACTGTGGCAGCCACGCCACTTCCCAGCTGGCCCATCGTGTTTCCCCGAGGGCTTTACAGCCGTTCCTGTCCGCTGGGCCCCGCTCACCTTCGCTTTGTGCTAATAGTCCCCTCCCAGGCCTGAACCAGCCATACCAGTGCTCGTAACTGGAGGCCGGGTATCAGGAGCCCACCCTGCAGCCGCTGACTGTGGTTGGGCAAGTCACTTCATCTCAGGCTGCTTCCGTTACTGGACCATTGCAAAGCGATCATCGCACTCCGCAAAGCTTCACCCCCCTGCAGCCCGACCCCAGCCGTGGCTTTCACATTAAACACACAGCCGGTCAGGAAACGTCAGTGTCATCGAGCACACACCACCCCCTGGAAAAATGTTCTCATCACTCATCAGAATTTACAGAGACAAAAAGAAAAAATGCTGGTTGAGACTAGTAAGGTTTGATTTAGGTCTATTTACTTCATATATTTTACATAATGGTGATTTGCCCCCCATCCCCCCACCTAATTTCCCACAACTATCAAAATTTAAATTGATCAAAATTATTTTAAAAATTGAATTCTGGCCAGCCTGATTATCTATGACGACTCAGCTGAAGAGGTCCCAAACAGCAGGGGCAGTGTGATAAATCTGATGCTGCTCAGAAAGGGGATAGTACCAAGGCTGTGCAGGGCCAGATTAATTTTTTCTGGGCCTGGCACCAAACTTATTTGTGCCCCCCCCCCAGGGGAATTATTGTAAAAGGGGCCAGGGGCAAAAGCACAGTGGGGGAAGAGCTAGGGTTGGTCCCTGGAGCAAGGGAGGGGCCAGGGGTAAACTGCAAGCGCAGCAGGACTGGGGAGGGGATAAACAGGATCTCCCCCGCCCCTGCCCACATAAAGCAGGTACATACCTGGTTCTAGCCCAGGGGTAGGCAAACTTTTTGGCCTGAGGGCCACATCCGGGTATGGAAATGTATGGCAGGCTACGAATGCTCACGAAATTAACAATTCTGAGATATTCAAATAAACTCTATTTAATAAAGATACATTTTAGTGGCAATAAACATAAAACCTTACTTACTATTATAAATATACCATCATAACAACAGATTACAATAATTAAACCAAACTTAACCCCTTTCCATGCCCTCTCTGAATTATGTGAACAATGCAGCTGGTCACCCTTTTTTTACAATGGCATCGAAGTCCGGTATCATTCTAGTTGTGGAAATTCGCAATATGGAGCTGAGATGCTGGTCAGTTAACTGGGATCTGTAGCGAGATCTGTTGTACTTCAGCAAGGAAAATGTTTGTTTGTACATACACGTGTAGCCGAACAAAACAAAAAAAGATTTTCTGTGCCACCTTGCGGATATTTGGGAACTTTGTTTCACTCAAGGAGGCATAAAACTCATCCAGTTTTTCTGAATTGTACTTTTCCTTCAAGGTGGAATCGCACTGGAGATCAATGCGCTCCAGTTGTAATTCTTGTGGGGCTTTCTTGTAGTCAAATGACAGTGGGCATGACACCAGCTCCAGTGTCTTCTCTATCTTCTCTAAGTCAGAGAATCAATGAGAAAATTCTCCGTGCAAGTCACTCAAAATTTTGCTGTACTCTTCTCTCTGCTTTGGTGACACTTCCGAGTATTTCACTATTGGAAAGTCAGCAAACTCTTTGTCCTTAATTTGTTTTGAAAACAAGACTAACTTGGCTTTGAAAGCTGTCACACAAGAATATAATTTGTGTACAAACACATTCTTTCCTTGCAGGTTTACATTAAGTTCATTTCAATGTGCCAAGATATCCACACCAAAAGCGAGGTCGCACACCCAGTTTGAATTCTTTAATTCAGGGAAATCATTTTCTTTCCCCTGCATCTCCAGAAAAGTGCGAATTTCATCTCTGAGCTCCCACACTCACTGCAATACCTTTCCTAGGCTGAGCCAATGGACATTTGTATGATAAAGTAAGTCCTGGTGTTTGGCATCAGTGTCTTCGAGAAGGGAAATGAATTGCCAATGATTAAGTCCCCTTGCTCTTATGTAGTTCACTATTTTCACTACTGTGAGAATATGATCCATGTCAGGGACATTTTTGCAGGGGCCTTTCTGATATATAATACAATGCAGAAAAATCACCTCTTTATCATCTTCTTTTACTTTGTCCTAAATTCTTTTTAAAAGTTCTACGTTTTTCCCAGTTAAATTTGGTGATCTATTTGTGGTTAAGTTTGCCAGTTTACTCCAGGGGAGCTTCAGATGTTCAAGGCACCCAGACACCCTCTCGTGTAAGTCTGATCCCTTAGTTGTGCCTTTCATTGATAAAAATTCCTCTGTGGTTTCAAATTTGTCGTCAATTCCTCTGACAAAAAATCAGCAAACAGTGCTGGCATCGAGAGCTAATGAAAACAATGTAAAGCCCTGTGCTTTCTTGTTCAACTCCGAAGCCAAATGTTCATTAATCACTTCTACACGGCAAGTAACAGTTCTTCATGACAAACTAATATTCTCAAATTTGATTTGGTATTCCGGGCACAGCATGCCAGAAACATCAACCATGCATTCCTTCAAAAACTCCCCTTCAGCAAAAGGTTTATTTTGTTTAGCGATTTTAAACACGAGAAAATAACTTGCCTTTGTAGTGGCTTCCTGAACTGCAGCTTGTCACACACAAATATTTTACTGAGTTTTTAAGTTCATGGTGAGTTTCTCAGCTTTTCTTTCCCTTTCCTCAGTTGCTAGCTGCCATAATTAGGATGCTTCTTGAAAAAATGGTGATTCAAATTGTACTCGTTGAATACCACGATGTTCTCCTGACAAATAAGGCATACAGCCTTCAAGTTCATGTCTGTGAAAAAATATTTTGCATTCCATTCTTTGTTGAAAACCCAACACTCACTGTCCATTTTTTTTTTCAGCACTCATTTTTGAAAGGGAAAAAAAATCCTAACTGCTGCCCTTATTTCAAACTGCTGTTTTACAAGATGGCACATACTGTGAAAAAACTGGGCCCTCTCTCTAGCTTGGATTTGTCAGGTGTCAGTGCCCCTGACAATTTTGAGCCATGGCACTCTATCTCAGAACCCCTGTGGACAAGAAGAGGCAGGTGTAAACTCACCTGTAACTTTATGCCCTAGCCTCCCCCGAAAAATGTTCTTACTGTTTGTTGTACTTTGAGTTCTGTTTGCACTGTTGTGTTCATTAAAAGTTTGTATGTAGTAAGGGTGTACCACGGTGTGGTGAGAGGACTCATGAGGTGTAGCGCATGGGAGGGCTCCACAGGGTGGTACCAGGGACTCCTAGGGGCCCTGCAGGCAGTGTGACACCAAGGCAGCTGTGCCACGTGCGGAGGTACCCGAGCTAGAACGGGAGCAGCTGCGGTCCCAGGGCAGTTTCCCGCACTCGAGATGCTCAAGGGTCGGGCCATAGGAAACTTGGAGGGGATGTGGCATCCTGCTGCATAGGGGTGGTGAAGTCACGCCTGCACAATGTGGCATTTTGCGTGCCAGAAGAATCTTCCCGGAAGATGGTGCTCAAAATGAACTGCTCATCATTGAGGCAGGGGCAGTGTTTTGCCCAGGAATTGAAATTAGGGGGGAAGGGGTTAAATGTATGGGGGGGGGGGGCAGGGCCAATGATGGGTGAGACTGTGAGGGTGAAGGTGGGCTGTATGGCACCATAGTAAAAACTGAAAAATGTTTCATGTCCTTTTACTAGTTTAACTCATATTTTAAAATCCTCACACAAATTAAAGTTGGCTACTCAATGCTTCTATGAAGCACTACATCTACATCTTTCTTGTTATAATTTTGCACAATTCTGTTAATGAACTTCTTGAATGCAATGCGTTCATCTTTGGTGGCTTCTCATGTGTCTGGTACTTCCATTCCTTCAGTTGATATGCTCATTAGTTCATTCACATGATCAGGCAGAAGGCGACTTCTTTCAGAAAACAAAATTCTATTCAATGATGAAAAAGAACGCTCAACTGTAGCTGTTGTGACAGAGTAGCAAGAGATGAATTCCTACTTCTTTCATCCCAGGAAACATAGCACAAAGATCAGGTCGAGCCACTAGTGATGTTAAAGAAGTTGAAGTCAAATCTTCATTCATCATCCTATGATATTCCACTCTGTGTTCAAATTCTCAATTCTGTCCTGAGCACATGGCAGCCCCACATTGCTGGTAGTGCCTCACTCCACTCAACTGTCAGTGTTTTATAGGACAGGGATCTGTAAAAGCTACGTAGAGGTTGAGTAGAATCTAGAAGTCGCTGTTGTAGATTTTAAAGAATCAAGTCTGTGTAATTTTTCAGTTGTCTTAAACACTTCTTGTCCTCTTCACTTAAGGATTCAATATAAATGCCTTCATTAGTCAACTTCTGGACTGAAGTCTTTGCTTCTTCCAGTACTTTTTCAATGGATAGCTCTGTGATTGATCCAAATGTAGCTTCTATTGCTGGACAAAGATCTCCTACTGTTGTAGCAGATGCCTGGATGGCATTGTTTAATGACCCAAGTGGTTTCAAGAGTAGACTTACAAGAGAGAATGGCAATAGTCTTCTCTGAACATAGTAGCAAAAGTGCTGGGACGTCGACAACGCCTTGCTGCGCACCGAGGACACGGTACCGGGTGCCGATTTGGAACGGCGCACCGGAGGTGCTTCGCTACGAAGATGCGGAGCCCGGCGTTGTGTCGGCTTGACACACCGGTGCCGGGGCCAATGCCAACTCCATTATGAGAGCTCGGAGTCAGATCTCACGCTCCTTTTTCGTCCGAGGCTTGAAGGAGCGGCAGATCTTACACTTGTCATGAATGTGAGACTCGCCCAGACAGCGAAGACACTGATTGTGTGGATCGCTTCTGGGCATGGAGTTGCATGACTTGAAGCCTGGGCCATGGGGCACGCCCCAAGCCAGGCACTTGCGAAAGAAAGTTCAGCAAGGGAAGTTCAGTGAAACTGGATACCACTAAGCTAGAAATGCTGCAGCTAAGCTGAGCTGGAACAAGTTCCGACTACCTTCACTGGTGGCAAGAAGGAACTGAGGGTGGAGGGAGCACGCAGCCCCCTTTATGGCGCGATATACAGGCGCCACTCCAGGGGTCGCAGTGGTTCTCCCCCATTACGGATACTGCTAAGGGGAAAACTTCCGGTACTGGTGCACGTGGCGAGCACGCACACCTATAGTGGAATATACCTGAGCAATCACTCGAAGAAGAATGGCAATCTTCTTTTCTGAACATAGTAGCAAAAGTAATCCACCAGCCACACTACTTAGATCCATCCCATCTTGGGAGATACTTTCCAAAGCCAGTAATAACGGCTGGAGTAATTTTAAGACAACAGCCAAGGATCGCTCATGAGAAAGCCAGCGGGTTTTCCCAGGTTGGACTAATTTGAACTTCAGTCCCAGTGTATCTTCTATATTTTCCAAGAAATTCAGTCTTTTTGGACTCTTGCTGAAAAAAGAATATAAATGAAGACATTAAATTTATAGCTTTTTAAAATGTCCTTTCAAGACTCTGCAGCTTATACTAGTGCTAGTTGGAGTAGATGGCCTCTGCAGTGTGTATAGCAGAGATTAGGGTTGCACTTTTCTTCAGCTGCTCACTGTGGCCACTGTTGTTCATTGTGCCACTGTACACTCCATCGCTCTGTTGCCAATGGCTCTGCACCGTCACCTTCTGCTGCCACCTGCCACTGTGAACTCTGGGAGTTGGTTTCTTGATGTTCCACTCAGCTCTCAGTGAGGGAACCTCGCTGCTAGTGCAGTCTGGGCCGTCTCTTCCACAGAAACACTGTCCCACAGCAGGTCTAAGCACTTAGACCTGATTGTCAGTGATTTCAGCTGTAGTGGTCACTTAACAAAACAAAATACTATCTATGGAGCCTAATCAGCTCTGTATTTAAACATGGAGAGGGGAAGGTCAAATAGTACTTGTGACTCAGGCAGACCATCAAGCAAAACACCTGTCCCCATCCTCTCTCTTGATGCCCTCAATCAGCACAGGCCAAGTACAGTTCTACTGTTATTTATTCATACAATAAGAATAACAACATTTCATTACCCCCACATTCAAGTGATTTGTAACCCAACCCCAGCCAAAATCTATCACTTGGGCAACACAGCTCTGTTTGCTGGATACCTAGATTGATTAGGTGTCAATGTAAATACAATGCTTCCATCAGAAAGTGATGGAGCTTCATCTCCCTATCATTTAGTTTGGGGATTAAAATCCCTACAGATCTGACACCTGTCCCAGAAATGATCCTCACTGAGGCACTTTTGACACAGAGAATGAGGGTCACTCACCAGCATGAATTTTCTGCATCCTATGCAAAACTGAAAGCTCAATGACAGAAGCATTCCCGAGTACCAGGTATTGGCACCTAGAACAAGTGGGAACCAATACTCCACTAACTACTGAAAACAACTAAGAAATTAAACTTACACTAAGCTAACTTTGAACAAGTACAAAACTATATACAAGAGAAAAACAATTTAACTGAAAGGGAAAACTTGCTGAAGCAAGCTAACATGCTCTGACTGCCAAACATGGGCAGTAAGAAGAAAGTGCCTGGAATCAGAGGAGACTCCTTCCTTTATATCATTGTGTAGCACCACAGAGCAGCAGAAGATTCATGCACTGCCCCAATGGGAATAATCTCCAACTCTGGTGCACTGGGTGCATACGCACCTGAGGTTGAATGGACATGTGCAATGACTGGAAGAAGAATCAAAATTTGCCATTGGGAAAACCAAAGTATTTAGTTTTGGGTTAGTTTGATTGTAGTCTAAATGTTAGGTCTTTTTTATACTGACCCAAAATGTTTGGTTTCAAGTCAGTTCAACATTAAACTGTACAATGGGGATAATGATACTGACTGTCTTTTAAAGCATTTTGAGATCTATGGATGAAAATTGCTATTGAAGAGCTAGGTGTTGTTTTCCTATGGTGGTGTATTGCCTCAGGGGTGTTGTTGTTTGGCAGCTTATGCCCCCCAGTCTTTCCTATGAGCTAAGCTTCCTGGCCAGACTACATTTTCCATGATGAAACATGGTTTCCTTCTGACCAACTTAGGTGCTGCATTATGGGAGATGTAGTCCAGTCAGGGAGCTTGGTCCATAGAGGAGAGTGGGGGCATCAAGTACCCAAACTACAACTCCCATCAGCCAATGCAGCACCATAAGGAGATGCAGTTTAATGTTGAACTGATCAGTTTTGGGTCAATTCAACACACTGAAGTATGTTAAAATATCAAAATGTTTCATTTCAGTAGAAAATGTCAAAATGAGACATTTCATCATTTCTGAATCAAAATTTTTTTAGAACTTTTCATTCCCTGAAAATTTGTGATATTTCTACTTTTTGTCCCAGTTTTGGTCAGAAACAAATGTCAAAATATCAGAATTTCCCATCTAACAGAAATTCTGATCTTTGTTCAGATGTATGTAGAATAAACTCTGTGCTGGCAGCATTTGTATTCACAGAGAAGGCTGTGGAGTATCCTCCTTGTTACAAAACAAAAGTATTTGGTGCAATCTCATCCATTCCAATGGCAAAATTTGCTCTTTAGAAGCAATTTTATGAGCCTTAGAGATAACTCATCTCTTAGGTATTTCCATAGCCCCCATCACCATAGTATCTGAGCTCCTCACAATCTTTAATGCATTTATTAATACTCAACATCCCTGTGAGGTAAGGCAGTTCTATTATCTCCATTTCACAGATAAGGAACTGAAGTACTGAAGGCCAAATACAAATCTAATGAGTGGAAGTCTTTCCATATTTTTCTTTAAAACTCCCATGCAATGGGATTTAGATCAGGCCCAGAGAGACTAAGGATGCCTCAAAATATGGCCCTAAGCGACTTCCTCAAGGTCATACACGAAGTCTGTGGCAGAGCAGTTAATGGTACCTGGGTCTCCAGAGTCCGAGGCTAGGGCCCTAACCGCTGGACCATCCTTCCTCATCTCTAGCAGGAGTGAGATATTGATTCTGGGCCCAGAGATTATTTTTGAAAAGTTGATATAAAGGTCAGTTTAGCCATAGATCACCTACCCAGGCACCAGTTTTGAAGTTTCCGCTACTTTTTTATATGTGGATAAATCAGCTTATTTTAAATTAAATTTCATAGTTGACATTGACAGTTGTTACTGAAGATGCCTAAGATTTGTTTGATTCAATTTGGTACACAGGTAATGTAGTTACATTCATAAACATAACACATGCAGAATGACATTCTTTTCTAACTATAATGTGCAATACTTTTGGGTGACCAGACAGCAAGTGTGAAAAATTGGGATTGGGGAGGGGAGGTAATAGGAGCCTATATAAGACAAAGCCCCAAATATCAGGACTGTCCCTATAAAATCAGGACATCTGGTCACCCAAAATACTTCCAATTAACACATGCACATGTCTTGATATGTTATAAGAAATGTTGCCCTTTTGAAGGTATGTCAGTTAAACAGATCTAGCTTAGTGTGCACTATTGGTCCTAAATAGGCAGGTGTGAAGGAGACTATTTTGGTTGGAGCAGGGAAGGGCAGGTGGGTCCACCTTGATGAGGATACACTTACCCAAAATTGCTTGCATTGGGGAAATGAAGGGCACAAAGACCACTGTTCAATCTTGTAAACCCCCCTGCAGCTGTTATTCCAGCTAACTACAGCATGCTAGTGGGTTAGGAGGTGCCTGCCACCACTCCTAACCCAAAGTCCAATTATTTGGGCATTGTGCAGGGAATGAGAAATTATCATATTAATGATTAAATTATCACATATAACTGCAAAATATGCAGTTGTCAAATGACTCAGTTACCAGTGTAGTAAAGCTATAAATACACATTATGCATATGCCTTAGCCATAGGCAAAGAGCAGCCTTATGTTTAACATCATATAAGATTGAATAAAATAATCCATTAAGCCAGGCATCAATATGATCTTTCTTGCAGCCTTCATAGCAATAGTTACTGACCAAGCCAGCTCTCGGAGTCTGTTTTTGAAGTTTTTTTGTTGAAGAATTGCCACTTTTAAGTCTGTTACTGAGTATCCAGGGAGATTGAAGTGTTCTCCCACTGGTTTTTGAATGTTAAAATTCTTGATGTCTGATTTGTGTCCATTTATTCTTTTGTGTAGAGACTGTCTGATTTGGCCAATGTACATGGCAGAGGGGCATTGCTGGCATATGATGGCATATATCACATTGGTAGATGTGCAGGTGAACGAACCCCTGACGGTATGGCTGGTGTGGTTAGGTCCTATGATGGTATCCCAGAAACTGCAGAACTGGAATTAATTTGCAAACTGGACGCCATCAAATTAGGCCTGAATAAAGACTGGGAGTGGATGGGTCATGACAAAAAGTAATTTTCCCTCTCTCGGTATTCACACCTTCTTGTCAACTGTTGAGAATAGGCCACTTCCACCTTAATTGAATTGGCTCGTTAGCACTGACCCTCCCACTTGGTAAGGCAACTCCCATCTTTTCATGTGCTATAATATATATTCTGCTTACTGTATTTTTCCCTCCATGCATCTGATGAAGTGGGTTTTAGCCCACGAAAGCTTATGTCCAAATAAATTTGTTAGTCTCTAAGGTGCCACAAGGACTCCTCATTGTTTTTGCTGAATTTTAATATAATTAATTTAAAACGTTTGGGGCTAAATTCTGTACTGACTTATGATTGGTGCATCCCCATTAGATAGCCAAAAATTTAGTCCAGAGTCTGTATTAGCAAAAACAAACTTGAGGGTCTAACAAACCGGGGTGAAGCAGAATAGAACAGGAAACAAGGATGTAAAGACTAAGAGTGAGATACACAAAAAATGGCAAAAATCCATCCTCCCGGATAAAGCTACTTGAGTCAGTAACACACATGAGGTGCTGCCAATTCAAGCATTGAGAAGTTCAAGAATGGAGATGGAACTGAATCACTGAACTAAGGAATGGGGGGAGGGGGAATTAAAGCAAGACAAAGGGAAAGACATCTTCCAGCCTACCCTTCCCATCACTTATCACCAGAGTCTTCATTCTAGACACTAGACATTTTAATCTAGTTATCCAAAAAAACCAAAGTGAAGCTAACATGGTTTATACATAACAATAAGCACAGCATGCTTCCACCGCTGCATCCCCACTCCTGTTTATTGCCATTCATTGTAGTGTTACAATTTAAGGTCCTGAGTCTGAAAACTGTTTCACACAAGCAGACTTGTGCCCAGATAGAACTCCACTGAAGTCAATGGGGCTTTGCACAAGCAGAAAGAATTAGTCACACACAACAGCTCACGGCCTAAATTGGACTAAGCTTCTCAGGGACAGGACTTGTAATGTCTAGTTTGTCAGTAAAGCATCATGCATGCTTGTGGTGCTGTATAATTATCAGTAACCTCTTGGACTTCAAGTATTTCAAATTTGCATCATACCAGCAGCAACACTCACCACAATTGTTAGTCTTATTGATAATCTCAAGGAGTAAGGCCAGGAACTGAGGCCTTTATCCCAAGAGGTGCTGAACACTTGCACAGAGGCTGAATTCCCCTTTCACCACTGCCAGCAGCCCTTCCAGTTCCAGGTTTAGCCTGTGTATGAAAACCTGGGAAAGCCAAGACAACTTATGCCTTAAGAATCTGCCAGCCTGTTTATCACACAGGGTGAGAATTTGCTAATTTGTATCCTACCTATCTAGTGTGTCAAGCTTAGTTTGCATGTTTTGTTTATTTACTAAGGTAATCTGCTTTGTTCTTTTTGCTATCCCTTTAGTCACTTGAAATCTACCTTTTGTAGTTAATAAACTTTTCTTTATTATTAAACTCAGTTTATGTAATATCTAATGGGGGGGGGCAAGAATTCGTGCACATCTCTCTTCACATTGAGGAAGGCAGATTTTTATGAGCTTGCGCTCTGCAGATTTTTCTATACAGTGCAAGACGGTATTGTTTTGGGTTTCTCTCCCAAAAGGGGTGTGCACGTAAGTGCTGGGGCTGTAGACAGTTATAGATAGAGTGAAGCAATAATTCACCCTCTCCTCTTCTTCTACAAATATGTTTCATTACAAGCTTTTGCCAATAAAGTTTAAATTTGGTGCCATGCTTCCTTCTTTACCAAGGAGACAGATTTCAGTTCATATCATACACTAGTTTATGGATTTCACAGACTCAGTGCAATTTTGGTTATTCATCTCAAGTTGCAGTGAAATGCATAGAATATTTGCTTCACAGCTAAATTTTCATTTTCCACTAGGAAGTAAGAGGTTCATTGTGTATACTTAAGAGATTAACAGATTTTATTAATTTTCTAAAATATTTTAGAATACAGAGACCAAGACCCCAAATTCTTGACAGTTTTTGTTAAGTCTTTATATTGTGAATGAGCAAATATGCCGGTAAATTTTTATGACAGACACATACATACATCCACTTCCTAAACCTGTACATTTCAACTCATTAGAAATGTTGACTAAATATATCTATGATCTCAAAAAGCAAATGGTATAGCTAAAGAACACCTACATTGTTTTAATTACATGAAAATAGATTTCTTAATTTGATTACAGTGTAGCTTCCTAACGTAGCATTTTGACTCACCTGATAAGATTTAGATTATTTTAAAGACAAAAACCTGCTAGACCATGTATAACCCAGCTTTTAAATGTCACAAATGTATATACTGTTTGACACTGTTACATATGACTGAGTTGTAGCTGCAAACAAGATGTAGAAGACTTTACAGTGTTCTGCTACAATAATCCACATAGGGACTACTAAAGCTAGTTTATATTTGGATCCACAATTTACCAACCAATACAGATTTAGAGTATACTGTTGTATTTACTATATTTCTGAGAATCTGAATCACAGAATACTTGCTCTATGATACAGCACAACTAATAGGGAATAACAACGCAGATTTAAATATGCCTATAATTTAAGTTTTCAAGCAGAGTCTAAATCTAATCAACAGTCAGAAGGCTCACAAAATTAACAGTAGACGTGCTCTTTAAATTTTTTTGAATATCAAATTATATATACATATACACAACATAAAGAGCCTCTTAATAAAAAGCAATTTAGCCTATTTTACAGTCTCCTTTGCTTGAAAATTAGTCTTCGTACTTGTTTAACCTTCCAAATCACTGATAAAATCCATTAATAATTTACAGAAGGGTAAACTGCTCAGCAAGAGTATGATTGAAATAGTTTTAAATATTTTATGTTATTTTTGCTTTTAGAATGCGATTTACGATTTGGGAAACTCACATTTAAACGTTAAAATGCATAAATAGCATTCACAATAGAAACCCAACCATAATATATGCAGATATATCTGCTACAAAACAATCTTCTGTAACAGACATTTATTAAATACAATACTTGTTTTACAACTTCAATCCATGATGACAGCATGGAAAGATTAACATTACAACATGGAAAGTTCTCATTCACTTGACTGGTGAATCAATCTGTCATAATTTAAGTATTAATTGAAAAATCCAAGCATAAAAAAAAAAAAGGTGCTTGCCTACACAGGATTTAAATAAAAAAATACTGCATCTTTCGGACATTGCTAAGAACAAACAGAAAATCAATGACAATAGTCTTAAAAATTCAAGTTGAAAATTACAGAAGGTCACTTAAAATAATTGATTAAATGAAAATCAGGATAAACCACACACCTAGTGTGGATTAGGGCACCAGAATAGAAAATGCAAAAAACATGGCAATACAGAATAGATAAGAAAGAAGCTAAAGAGGAATTTCCTTGTTGTACTATATTTTTCAACCTGACCCTTTTGTTTTCCATTGTGTACAAATTACAATTTTGTTTTCAAATTGCCAAATCTAGCTTTTATCTCTAAATCACCACAAAGTCAATATCAATCCATCATTCCTTTGCATTAAAAGAAATATATACATTCTATACATCATTCAGTTCCCCTCATTGTGAGCAACATGTTCGGTACTGGCTTACAAAGTTATTATAGTACTTCCAGAATCACTTAATCCTTTGTCACTGGATTGCTTCTACATAGTTTGCTGGGTATAAGCCAACTTGTCCATTATCCAGACGTCCTTTGCACCAACCTTGCTCATCTTCATCCTCTGTTTTAGTTAGCTCATCCCCTGCAAAATAAATTTCACGTCTGACAACCACCACCACTTTGGTAATAACAGAAAATAACGTAGTATAAACTCTATCCTAGATACCTACCCTTCTTCCTTCCCCACCATAAATGCTTCCTAACTCTGCTCTTTACCATCACTTTGATTTTAGCAAAAAATATCCCATTTTATAAACATTCACATATGATATGAAGGGATCCAGTAAGCACTTTAAGATACTTGGATTATAGGAGTTGTAGAGAAGTGAAGTATTATAATGCTGACATTTCAAAAAGTTAACACTTTGCTTTACCAAAATGAAAATACAATTTTAAGAATTACATAAATTAGTATTAACTCCCTACCTTTCTAGAGAGTATGGATGGAAAAGACTAATTTTGGGAAGCATAACTGCCTCTACCAAGTCAAAAAATGACTATTTTTTTTTACACTAATGAGATTTACAGCCATTTAATGTACACAATTTCCCCCCATACATAAAAATTGCTACAAAGGCATGTAGCAAAAAGCTACGAGATTTAGCAAAATGTGCCAAGAAATGTTCTCTCTTTAAAATATACTGGTAGGTTACTGGTATACCTACTGGATATATTGTGAAGAAAATAAATATCTTCCATCCTACGTTATTTTTTGTTACCTTCCCCTTTAAACAAACATAATGGACATTGGGATTTAATTTCTGGTGTTGTGGTCCCAGCTTTACTGTTGGAAGTTTACTGTTTCAAATACTCATAGAACATAAGTCTCACTCATTCTAATACCTGTAATTCCTTATGGTAGCCATTCTATACCCCACCCCTCAGCTGCACTCACACGCCCCGCTGGGCCCTGCCCACCGGACTGAGCCAGCAGCGCAGCCAGGGCTGGTCCTGGTTGGGGATCGCTCTGGCTCCTCGGGAGTGGTGCGATCAGCCAGGTTGGAGGGGAAGAGGGTCCTGGCCTGGGCGAGGCTACTTCAGGACCCACTTGCCTGGAAGGGCCCAGCCAAGCCCCCTGCACTGCCCCCCACTGGCCAAGACTGGCTCGGACTCTGCACCAGTCCCATGTGGTTTGGCCCTGGAGAGGCAGGTGGGGCCCCGCAGATGGCGGACAGCAGAGACCACTCTGAGCTGGAGCCACACTGGGAAACAGGGCAGACCCCTGGGACGTGACTCCCAAGAGCCTGTCTGTGCCCACCAGCCCTGCAGCCAGCAGCACTGCCCAGACCACATGGTAGAGCCTGGCTGCTGGGCAGTGAGCCCTCTACAGGCAAGCGGGACCTGCTGCCTTGGAGCCTCTTATACAGCAAGGCCTGGGCACTTGACTGCCCTGGGAGAGGGGCCAGACCTGTCCGAGTGGATGGATCCGTAATGGGCCCCTTCCGAGTGTAAACTCAGGACTGATGTAAATGATATACTAAACTATAACATGGATTGTGTATAATATGGACTTATTTAAACGTCTTTCCTATATAGATATTTAAATGTCTACAAACAGGTTGTCTAGGTCTCTTTTAATGTAGGTAAGTACTATCCACATTTTAAGGATTATTTTCTTCTGAGAACAGTCGGGCTAAATAGTTTAACCAAAGTCACACAGCTAGGAATAGAACCCAGAATGCCTGACTCCAAGGTAACCACTACATCCCAGTACATAAACGTTGCTTCATTTTGCTGTAGACAGGCTCTACTGTGCTAATCCCTTGGAATATAGAACCTATCATTTGTCTGACATATTACTTGCTGTATTCCAAAGGGATTAGCACATCTCCAAGGTGGCTGGGTAAGCAGAGGGAGAGCAGAAGTTGCCACAATCCACTGTGGATGAATAGCAATTTTTGGCTCCCATTGATTCTAGAAAGGAATAAATAGGAGCTTGGTCTGTCTTGTTACTGCTGTTCCCCTATCTGGACAGGGTTTAAAGCAAACCAGAACACTACTCACTTTTTTGGTAGCCCCAATTTGTTTAAAAATATTGAGATATGATTA
Source organism: Trachemys scripta elegans (assembly GCF_013100865.1). Classification (NCBI taxonomy): domain Eukaryota; kingdom Metazoa; phylum Chordata; order Testudines; family Emydidae; genus Trachemys; species Trachemys scripta. Next base: position 119,689,641 of record NC_048298.1, read on the forward strand.
TTGTGATCAGAGAGAGCATTTTACTACAGATAAATGGCAAAAATGGACAAAATGAAACATTGGTTTACCAAAGGTAAATTGTGCCAGACTAACCTGATACCTACCTTTGAAAATATATCTAGCTTTTTAGACAAGGGAAATGCAGTAGATATAATCTGGACCGCAGTAAAACTTAATATGGAACAACATGGTAAATTATTAAACTGGAGAAGAATGGGATTAATACAAGCACTGTAAAGTGGATGAAACAATGGTTAAAGAAGAGATGACAATGGGTTGCGCGGAAAACAGAACTGTCAGGCTGGAGGGAAGTTGCTAGTGGAGTGCCTCCAGCAGTGACTTTGGGACTGATGTCATTTAGTATTTTCATTAAGGACTTTGGCACAAAAAGTAGGTGCCAAGTAAGAAGTAAGAAAGAAATCCACTGTTGAGACAAATTTAGGAGGCACTGTCTATATAGATGTACAAGGTCATGCACTTAGGATTAATAACAAGAATTCCTGCTGTAAGCTGGGGGCTCATTTGGAAATGCCAGAAGAGAAGACCTGGGTGAATTAGCTAATTGCAGGATGACTATGAGCCACCAATGTCATGAGACTGTGAAAAAGACAACTGCGATCTTAGGGTGTCTCAAATGAGATTTCCAGTAGAGAATGGCGAAGTATTAATGCCATTGTACAAGACACCAGTAGAACCTCATCTGGTCACCCATGTTCAGGAAAGATGAATTCAAATTGGAACAAGTGCAGAGAAGACCTACAAGGATGGATAAGGGGAATGGAGATCCTATGTTATGAGATGAGCCTAGCGGAAAAAAAGATTAAAAAGGAATACAACTGCTCTCTATAAATAAATCAGGGAAATTAGAAAAATTAGAAAAAACAGAAGCTTCCCAAATTTTTAACTTCATCTCATTCCTCCCATTTGTAACCTAATGCACTAAGTGAGCCATCAAATAATGAATAAAGGGCCACACGCAGACACTGAGGGAACGGGAACAAAGATGGCCAAATCTCATTTTTGCAAGCCGTGATTCTGCACCTTTTTTAGAAGTTGCTCACAAGTCAACAGCTATCATCTCAGGAATTCTGACTGAGCTGATTGTAAAAATGCAGGTCTGGATGCACCACCAGCTGTTGGTTTTTACAGCCTGAACTAGTAGCTCTGATACAGTTTCAACCTGCCACCATCGAAGGCTACTGCTCTTAGGTTCTTCCTGCAGTGTTTCAAGCTCTCCACTCCTGGGCTGAACAAATGAGAAATCACCTTGCCAGGCTAGCACAGCTGCAGAAAATACCAGAAAAGAACCCCAGCCAGAGTCAGCGGCACCTCCAGCTTGCACCTATCTGCTTGAAGTGCTGCACTGTTAAGCAAAGCAAGTGAGCAATTTGTATGACAGTGTGTTGGGATGAAAGTGGACCAGAGCATGTCTCCCACACTGCAGTTCCGTGCAAGTTCAGCTACATTCTCCAGACTTCCTTTTGTTGCTGGGATGGGCTCATGGCTCAGGAGAGGACAACTGTACCCCAGCAAGCAGGGGAGATATCTGGAGAGAGTATACCCAAGGGATGACCTCAGAGGATAGAGCAGTGGTTCTCAAACTTCATTGCACTGTGACCCTCTTCCGACAACAAAAATTACTACACGACCCCATGGAGGGCTGAAGCTGAAGCCCGAGGGCTTCAGCCTTGGGCGGCTGAACCCGAAGTCTGAGCCCCACTGCCCAGGACAGAAGCCATTGGGCTTTGGCTTCAGCCCTGCATAATGGGCCTTGGGCTTCAGCAAGTCTAGCACCGGCCCTGGCAACCCCATTAAAAGGGGGTTATGATGCACTTTGGGGTTATAACACAGTTTGAGAACCGCTGGGATAGAGGGTGACAGAGGAGGAGGAAGGTGGGGGAAATTTTTAACCTAAAAATGTGCACAGTGGGGAAGCAGGAGGGAAAAAAGGGTACTTCTGGTTAAAGCTGTTAAAAAAAAAAAAGAGCAAGCTTTTTTCCCCCTCAAAACTTGATACACACTCATCTTGTGATACTTTTTTTTTTTTGGGGTGGGGGGGAAGTCTTGTGATTTTTGATCTTCCAGGGTTGGCGATACTAGGTAAACAAAGTAGTAGCAGCCATCACCACCCCAATGAAGAAGAGATAATTAGTTTCACTTTGAGAAAGCTTCCTTCCCGGCAGCTAGTGCTCCCTGCACCTGCAAGGTATGAAGAAGCACTGCTAACACTTCTAGGACAAAGAGATGTTTGTAGACAGAAGAATGGATCATTTGCAGATAAACCGTCTACTGTAATGCGAGACTCAGTTTAGAGCTAAAGTGTTTGTTGGTAAAAATCCCAGTTCTCACAGTACCCAAAAGAGGTGAGAAAGCAATATTCTTCTGGTACTTCCTCATGTTTCCCCTTCTGACAAACATTTTAAGTGACTGAAGTAAACTTACCAGCCTTAAAGCTGAGTTCATCATGCTCTTGGCCCTCATAGTCATACAGTGCTCGTACTCTCACCTCCATGGCAGGGGAGGCATCTTCATCAAATGGGTTTGTGTCTCCATTTGCATCAGTGGAAGAAAACGGATTGCTAGACTCTTCATCAGACCATTCTGTAGGGTAGCTTTGGTTTTTCTCAGAGCTGCTAACACTAAAAGCAATTTAAAATTGTAGTTTACTCCAAAACATTAACTGAGATTACATATATCAACATATCTAGTTAAGTATAAACTTAATGGTTTATACATTAGCGCTAATGTTTCAAAATTTTGCATTTCTAGGGTAGTGTTTCTTAACATGTTTAGGTTGGTGACTTTAAATAAAGTCAAATTTTTTTGCAACCTCCTTATATTTACTATAGAAGAGTAAAAATTGATAAGTCTATATTATTTGTTTGTTGAGAGAGACAGAGAACACTTGTCTTTGAAAGATAAGGGTGTGCAGAGGTAGTGAGGAAGCAAGATTTTCTTTGCTTTAGATTTAAAATTTTCAGTGCCTTTCAAGCAAGTAATTGCTTTTTGTGACCTCCCACGGGTCACAATGCACCAGTTGAGAAACACTGTTCTAGAGCAATACTTTTAGAGCAAGTAGTTTGTTTATAGTTAAAGAAAAGGCAACTGTTGAGAGTGCACATGACATTCATATAATAATATGACACACCAGGACTGGTACAATGAAACAGGTAATTGAGAAAGTATTAAATGGAGAGAAAGTCTTAAAAGTGGACTCATCCAGTGAGTGCACACACAGCAGCAAAGCTCCAGCAGTAGTTTCACAGCAGATTGTCAGAGTTCACATATTTTAGAACAGTTAAATGAGAACAAAAAGCAACTGGTAAGTTGTGTTACCAACTGCCAATAACCTCAGAATAGTTTCAAACCAGAGGAGATTAAGGCAACATACACAATCTCTGTTAGAAAAAGAAAAGTTAGGTTTACAATGTTGCTTATATGACTTCTCATAAGAACTGCCATGCATAATACGGTGCCTTTGTAGAAACCCAAAATTGGAAACCTTGGATAGAGAAAGAGCAAGTGTGAAAACAATTTAAAAAACGTTCTTTCACCAACTTTTTGATTTTATTGTCCTCCTTTTCACTGACAGTACTCCCCGTATCATCTTCGTCTTCAAAGGGATTGTAACTTGATTGTAATGACTGCACTGTATTACTCGGGACACTAAGATGGCTATTTGGGAGAGAAAAAGCATTAAGGTGACCCTATCGGCTCATGGATTCAAATGTATATGTAATTAGTGTCACACTAAAAAATGAGCTACCCAGCAGTTACCCTGCTCCAGTCAAGCACATTGCTTGGGTCCCTTAGAACAGTACAGGGGGCCTCAAAAGCACTACACATAAATATTATACACTTAAGTATAATACTTTTTTCTCTCTAAGCTGTGAAGGATTTGCAAAGGACTTAAAAATCTCCAGCCTTATCAGAAAGCTCAGTAGATCCCTCAGCGTAAATTTGACTATTATAGTAATGAGCTGTCAAAGCAGACAATGTATCTATTTAATATAGTCATTTGGAACTGACTGAACACATTTTTTACTTAAATTCATAAAAAGCCACCTAAGAGAAAGTTCAATTTCAGTTGAAGTTTGGTTTCTTCCAATTCCAGGCTGAAGGACAGATAAAAATATGCTGAACACCACAAAAACAAGATAAAACCAAAGTATTCAATGCGCTTGCAGGCACACAACCCTTTCAAAAAGCTGAAATTTAAGGACTTTTCTGTTTGTTCCCTTATCCACAGAAATATTGCAAACCACTAAGTCCTGTTCTGAGACAACAGAACCATATTCCCTTTACCTAGGTGAGTAGTGAAATTTCTGACCTGTATCCACCTAATGTACTTCAAGATACCATTCTTTCCTATTATTCTTTCAGCCTTTGTCTCTCATGGACATAAAAAAAGTTCTACCTGCTATGCTTGGTATGCTGCGAAGCCTGATCTCCTGTCTGGTTGACACCAGTTAGAGTCACTCCATCTGAAGCCTTCTTCTTCTCTCTTCTACTGAGAGTACGATTGAAATCTGCAGACCACTCCTGCAAAATGAATGCAAAAGAAGCTATTGAGAGTTTAAGCTAATCAGCAGCATAATATCTAATGTTGAAATTCAGTTATACTGAGGCAGTTCATCAGTTGTGTATGCAATGAGAACAAAAGACTTTAAATGTTTCAACTTTATCTTTAGATCTCTTCTCTTCTTTCCCTTGTCATCCACTCAGAGAGATCTATGCATCCCTGCTGGAGTCCCGAGGACACCCATACTTCTCCCAGCCTCTTAAACCATGCCCAGTACTATGAAAACCACTCAGTATTTAACAGCTTTAACCTGAGGTTGTCACTTGAACTAAGACCAGGCGAGAGGCAGTTGGTGCAACTGATAATCATAGGTATATATAAGTAAGCTATAGTTTCTGTTTACTTAGTTGTTTTTGGAATATTCTGTTCGGCATACAAATATTGATCATATATAAAACTGTTAGTATTGGGGGCTCTCCAACCACTTAGCAGAAATCTCAGATTGTGAATAGGAAGTGAGGCAGTCACTGGGAAAAAAGGATTTAAAATATTTTTAGCTGTCTTAATGTGATGTGATATTACAGCTAGAAACAAGGAGGACCCAGCAAACTCTCTTCAGAACACTAGTGGTTTACAGACCAATAGAAAACTGCTAACATAAGAACACCCATATTGGGTCAGACCGAAGGTCCATCTAGCCCAGTATTCGATCTTCTGACAGTGGCCAATACCAGATGCCCCAGACGGAATGAACAGAGCAGGTAAGCATCAAGTGATCTGTCCTGTCACCCATTTCCAGCTTCAAACAGAGCATAGGGACACCATCCCTACCCATCCTGGCTAATAGCCATTGACGGACCGATCCTCCATGAACTTACCTAGTTTTGAACCTTGTTATATACTCTTGAGGGACTTCTGTGCCAAAAAAATTAAATATTCTGCAACAAAAAATTAAATATTCTGCCTACAATATTTTAAAATTCTGCATATTTTATTTGTCAAAATAAAATATAAAAATCACACCATTTTCAATTATTTGCTGACAAATACTTTGAAATAAATTACCAAAATAATTGAAAATGGTGTGATTATATTGTTATTGTGTTTGTGTTATTTTGACAATTAAAATATGCAGAACTTTAAATTTTTTGGAGCAGAATTCCCTCAAGAGTACCAGGTACAATCTGGGTGCAGGCAGCTCGGTGGGGATATGGATGCAGGGGGGAACCTGGATGCACAGGGGCTTGGTGCAGGGGGAATGGGACTCTGTGGGATGGGTGTCCAGGTGGGAGGGGGGGCTCCTGATGCAGGAGGCAAAGCTTGGCAGGGTGGGTTTTGGGGGGGCTCCTGATATGGAGGGGGGTGTGTCCAGATGCATTGGTGGGGAGAGGGGTCACTGTACAGGGAGCTGCTTCCCCGTCCGCCCAACCAGCATGCATCTGGACTGCCCCGCTGAGCCTCCCCTCCCCCAAGCCCCGTGGCAGAGCTTCCTGCAGCCAGGGGAAGTTTCTGGGGCTTGATCTGACCCAGCCCCGGCTGCTCCGTGCAGGGAAAGGGAAACGGGTACTCGTCTCCATCCTCCCCCTACCCCCTCCCCAGCTGGGACTAACATCCCTGGGTGGCCAGGGCATCCCCAGACCCCCCTCCCCTCAGTGATTTACCTCTCCCCCCAGCTACCTGAACAGATGGGTCTGCACTGGTGCAGCTACTCTGTGGCATTTTTCTGCTGCACCACAGTTGCGCAGAATTTCCCAGGACTATGTTATAGTCTGGTGTACATATTTTTCTTTTCCAATACCCTATATTTTTGACATCTTTTTTGACAGTTTTATAGTAGACCTAATCCTTGTTTAATTTTTCCCCCCTCACCTTGTCTGTTTCTAGTTCTAACAGTTATAAAGCCCAGAGGTGGCAGGAGGGAAGAGTAGTCCCCCGCAGGGGAAATATTGTGGAGGTTTCTGCCCCTGCATAAACCCGCATGGAGGGGCTGATGTGAGTAGGACATGGGGGGGGTGGAGCAACAGCTATGGGGCCCAAGATCAGGACCTAGAGAGGCCTGAACAGCTGTGGTGGGGACTCGGATCAGGCCAGGAAGCAGGATCCAGAAGGTTGAACAGCAGCCATGAGGCCCAGAATTGGGCTGGGGAGCAGAGAATGAAACCCAGAGGGGCTGGAATGGGCCAGGAAGCAGGTAGGAACCCCCCAGGATCCTCCTTCCCAGCACAATCCTCCTCCCTCCTCCACAATTTTCAGTACCTCCCCTTCCTCTCTCCCTATTCACAGGGAGCATCTACTCCAAACCCCCACAATGAAGAAGGGAGAGAAATTCACTGTGCCTTATCAAAACATGGTAGTGTATCAACTGAAAGGCATAAAGGAAAACCTTTAACTTTGATACATAAACAAAATAAGGATTAGGAAGGTGGCAGCAGAATACCTTTTTAAATTCTCTCTCTAAAAAGTGAGAGCACCAAAATTCTCTTATAGGCAAGCTTATGGGTCTGTAAGGAAACAGCCATTGAAGGATCCATTGCTTATGTGAATAAATACAGCTGTTCTGCACAAATAACAAAGATTAAAGCTTTGTCCTGGATATCAGCAAGGAAATTAAGAGTAAAGTGAACTACTGGCAATATCAGAAGCAATGCGCTGGTTTAATTTTTGTGCCAACTGAAGTCTTACATTCTATCTCCCTGCCTCTAAAAATGCCGAACTCTCCCATGATGACTGCGTCCATCTGCCACTAGTCTAAAATTAAGGGAGAAACCACAAAAACAGATTCTACAGGTAGTACACAGAGTGCTCTTCCACTGCTACAATACATAGCTTTCAAGATTTCAGTTTAAAAGATAAGCAGCATGTCAAGAATGATCTGTGGAAAAGTCAACTTGTTAAACAAGTAAACTATTTTAGAAGTGACCTATTGCATGAAATGTGGTGATTCTGCATTTCAGTGTAAGTCCTTAAGGTACAACTCCCTAATTTAATATATTTGAGCTATTGCTGCTAAAACCCATTATTTTATATCTAGAAAAAATCAATAAGACTAAAGTTTGATCATGGAACTCCATGATTTTCATGTGTTTAAGTATTTATGTCTTGATATTTTGGAGCGTTTAAAGGCAAATGAGTAGTCAGACAGACAGGCATGAGTGAAGAGTTGAACACAATAGAAAGCTGCAAAGTCAATCCTGAATTGCATGTTAATTCAAAGCAGGAACTGAGTGACAACACTGCAGCAATACAAAGAACAAAATGGACAGACTAGGGAAAATCTTGAATTCGCAAGGCATTCTATGTTTTCTTCTACATCCCCCACACCTTCGGGTGAAATAAAACAATTACCCATCTTTTCGTAACTGTTGTTCAAGATTTGCTCATGTCCATTCCATTATAGGTGTGTGCACGCCTACGTTCGCGGTTGGAGATTTTTGCCTTAGCGGTATCCGTAGGGCTGGCTGTGGCACCCTCTGGAGGGCTGCGCTATATCAGGCGCTGCTGGCCCTACGCCCTCTCAGTTCCTTCTTGTCGACAACTCCGGCAGAGGGGCAGGAGGACGGGTAATGGAATGGACATGAGCAACACATCTCGAAGAACAACAGTTACAAAAAGGGTGAGTAGCCATTGTTTCTTCTTCGAGTGCTTGCTCATGTGGATTCCATTGTAGGTGACTCGCAAACAGAATCCTCTGAGGTGGGCTCGGAGTTCACAGTCTTGCAGATTGGAGCACTGCTCTGCCAAAGCCAGCGTCATCTTGAGCTTGCTGGGTCAGCGCATAATTCGATGAGAACGCGTGGACGGACGACCAGGTTGCAGCCTGACAAATTTCTTGGATCGGCACCTGAGTGAGGAAGGCTGCCGATGATGCCTGCGCCCTAGTCGAGTGAGCCGTCACGATCATCAGCGGGGGCACCTTCACCAGCTCATAACAGTAGCGGATGCAGGCCATGATCCAAGACGAGATTCTCTGGACAGACACTGGGCAACCCTTCACCCTGTCTGCAACACAAACAACCAACTGTGTTGTCCTATGGAACAGCTTGGTTCTATTTATGTAGAAGGCCAGCACCCATTTGACATCTAGGGTATGCAGCCTTGGGCAGAAAAGCTGGGTGCAGACGCAACTGGACCTGGTCCTTATAGAAGGCCGTATAAGGCGTCTCTGATGTGAGCACCCTGATCTCGGACACCCTATATGTCGAAGTTATAGCGACCAAGATGATGACCTTCCAGGAGAGAAGCAGGAGGGAGCAGGAAGCCAAAGGTTTGAAGAGGACGACCCATGAGGCTTGACAGCACAAGATTCAGGTCCCAAGGGGGAACCGGGTCCAGGTGCTCCAGACCTTTCAGGAACCGCGCCGTCATGAGATGGGCAAAGACCGACCTGCCTTGAAATGGAGGGTGGAACACAGAAATGGCCGCCAGGTGAACCCTGACCAAAGATAGCGACAGGCCCTAGATCTTAAGGTGCAACTCGTAGTCCAGGATCTCCTGCAGCAGGGCCTCTTCAGCGCGAATGTGTTGATCAGAGATCCAACATGTGCACCGCTTCCACTTTGCCATGTAGGTAGCCATGGTGGAGTGTTTCCTGCTGCCCAGCAGGCCCTGTTGGACACCAGCAGAGCACTCCAGTTCGTCCATACTTAGCCACGCAGTAGACAATCTGTCAAGTGCAGCGTCGCCAGGTTCGGATGCAGCAGATGGTCATGGTTCTGGGACAGCAGATCCAGCTAAGAGGCAGCTGCAACTGGGTGGCTGCCAAAAGACTCAGCAGCATGCCGAACCAATGTTGACGAGGCCACGCTGGGGCTATGAGGGTAAGAGTTGCTTTGTCTTGCTTCACCTTTAGCAGGGCTTAAAACCCGGAGACCCTGCCTGGGGCAAAATCCCTGTTGTCCTGTCCCCCTGGGACACTAACTAAACCCTTAACAACTAAATAACAAATGATTGAACCAGCTATTTACACAAGGCTGAGATATGAGGAAAAAATCTGACAGCTTGCAAAGCAAGTCCTCCAACTGACCACCACGGGCAGTAAGAAGGAACTGAGAGGGTGCAGGGCCGGCGAAACCTGATATATCATGGCATGAGTGCAATACTCCAGAAGGTACCACAGCCAGCCCTACAAATACCGCTAAGGCAAAAGTCTCTGATGACTGTGCACGTGGGCCCACGCACACCTACGTTGGAATCAACATGGGCAAGAACTCAAAGAAGAAGCTAGAGTTGGGTTTGTTGTACAAAAAGGAAAAGAACTCAAATAGACATTCAAATGAAGTGAAGTTTTAAAAATGAATCTGAAAGCTCTACATGCTGGTATTACCATTGGATTACATCAACAGTAGTCAACAGGTGGTCCGGAGGACAAATCCAGACCCCCCAGATACTTTTCAATGGAGGCTGCAGCTGACCTGGGGCTGGAGTATGGTTGCCAGGTGTCTGGTTTTCGACCAAAAAGTCTGGTCGAAAAGGGGACCTGGCCGTGTCTGGTCAGTACTCCTGACTGGACACAAACTCTGGTTACTGGTGTAATAGCAATCAGCCTCCCCACCAAGAGGGCAGGAAGAGCAGCAGCTGCTGCTTGGAGGAGCTGCTCAGCTGCTGATGGAGAGAACTGGCTCCTGCACCTATAGCTCCAGCCTCCAGTGGACTGAGGTAGGATTAGGTGCCAGCACAACCACCACCCATGGGGATCTTGTCCACCCCCTCCTCTACTACCCCCCCTCAGTCTGTGCCCAGATTGCCCCCCACACAGGCCCCTTGCTCCAGGGACCGGCCCCCCACCCTGATTGCCTCCAGCCCCTCACTCCAGGGACCAATAACCCCATCCTTCCCCTATTGCACCCCTCATTCTGGGGACCAACTTCCTTTTCCCCATGCCTCCTGCTCCCAAGTGGTCCCCAGAGTCTCCCACCCTGGCCTCGTGTCCTACCCACCCATGGTCCTTCAAGGCCAGTCCCCAGAGCCCTCTCCAGCCCCTCTCCAACCCCAACTGGCCTCTTTCCTTCCCCAGTCTGCCTCCAGTCACCCACTTCTGCCACATCCCAGCCTCCCACCATCTCTCTAGGGCTGGTATCTGGAGTCTCCTTGGTCCTTCCCGCTACCCAGTGCCTCCTTCCTGCCCCTCTGCTATCACAGCCCACAAAGTGGCATTGCATCACTAGCTGGATCATAGTCCAATAGCTTCACCTCCTGGCTCTGTGCTCAAAAGTACTCCCACACACTCACATCCTGCTTTGTTGCCCAGATCCTAGCCCATACCCATGCCTATTCCCCCCTGCCCCCATCTCTGCTACTTGGCTCAACTGGGGGCACAGAGGAATGTTGGGGGGGGGGACACAGCAACGCCAGGTGGTGCAGGCCAGACCCGTGTGTCCCGTTTTCAGTTTAGGGAAATATGGTCACCCTACTCTTCGTTGGTGGGAGCCAACGAATGATAGGGGAGTTGGGGGGGGTGGGGGGGAAGTGAGGGGTATGGAGAGGGGAGCTGGCTGGGGGTCTGAACCTTGACAAAATATAATTGACTACCCTGGCTTACACAATTAGTGAGTTCTATCAGTCTTAACAAGCAGACACCTATTTGTTTTCAATGGAGGACAAGTTCTTTGAACAACTTTGTATAGATATAAATTGGAAGTTTAAAGTACCATAACTTAATAAGGACCATTGCTTTAATCATACTTACTGAGTATGTCAACATTTCTAAATATGACCATAAAAATTTTTTTACTTACTTCATCCTTGTTGCATGTAAAGAAAATAATTATATTATTCTATTAGAAAAATTATAACTTACGTTATATTTATATCTGCATCATATCAAAAGCCCTGGCACAGCCCATACATAAAAAGCAACTGTAGTCATGTCATTCAAAACTTCACACCAAGAAACCCAACAGCATAATATTTTATCTTAAATTTGAGCTTTCCCACCCTCACTCCATTAGTATCCTGATATTAGCATTTCATCCATGGTGGGGTGAGGGGGGACCACCCCAAGATATTTAAAAACAAAACAAAAAAGAAAACATCACAACCCATTAATACTGCTAAAATGCATTTTCCCAGGCAGTGATCTCAAGCATGGTGTCTCCAATGATCCCTTACTGAGGAAAATGACATTTTAATGCCATCAACTTGGTGCCCCAAAATTAGCTGAAACTTTTTAGAAGCTCTTTCGCATTAAGTATACTTTTAGCACCAATTTTATTTGGGGGAGTGGGGGAGATATGTTAACAGCCACTACCAAACAAGTTTATATGGCCAACATCCAGTCCAGATTCCTGCCTTGGGATACATTACCTGTTTTATATACTGGCAACTAGTTCAAGTAACTAGAAAGATGGAGTAAATATTAATGGCATCCAGTAGCAATTACAGTTTATAGTGAAACTTACTACTGCTTTCTGTAAAGGTGTTGGAAACAAGTTAAGTAAAAATAATTATTGACTTTTACATGGATTTTTAAACACTAAAGTATGTACACCTCTACCCCGATATAGCGCTGTCCTCGGAAGCAAAAAAAAAAAAAAAAAAAAAATCTTACTGCGTTATAGGTGAAACCGCGTTATATCGAACTTGCTTTGATCCACCAGAGTGCGCAGCCCCGCTTTACCACATTATATCCAAATTCGTGTTATATCGGGGTAGAGGTGTATAAGTCTTCAATAGGGTGGATTTAGAAGTGGTTTAGTTACTAATAACTTATTGTTTTCTTACAGCAAAGCCCTTGCTTTCTGTACTTCATTTAGTTGCTTGTTGATATTAATGGGATCTGAGTTAAAGTCCAAGCCATAGCACAGAGTATGCAGGATATTTTATCTGGAAGCCAGAGACAGTTCTGCCAGCTAAAGCATGGTTCACAACATAAACTCACCCACAAAAGTGACATATGAATGACTAACTATCAGAGCTTTTTACAAGTGTGAGATTCAGTGACCAAAACTATTAAAAAAAATTAAGACAAAAATAGGGAGGCAAGGAATATTCAGCTTTTTAAAACTAGACAAAAAATTACTGTTTCATTAAGGAAAAGGAAAGAAAGTCAAATATCAAAAAAACAGGTTTTTAAAGGGGTAAATTCTTACCTCAAATTGAGGCCAATTCATTGACATCCCTGGACCATGATTAGCTCTAAACCACCTCAGATCTTCAATAGCATCTGCTGTTTTGATATTCTGCTCCAATTCACGATAGATATTTTTGTAACTACAAGACAAATTTGTTTTCCCATTTAATATATATGCTTACTATGGTAAACCCACTAATTAGAATAGAAAAATGTATATTTTACCATGATTTACATGAGCCAATTGCATATTGCACACCATATTGCACATTCTGTGGTGTAGGACAAACATCTGTATGAAATTCTTGTGCAAAACTTAGCAATAATGGCAAAATAAAAAGAAAAGCTATATAGCCCAGCTATTGAGTTTTTGATAAATAAAAACAAACACAACCTTTAGAGTTAAGTCATTTTATGTACCACCCTCTGTGTTACCATTAATCAGTGCTAGCAAACGGTAAGTGATAAATGTTTAACAGTTTTCGTATGAACTCATTTATAATATTGCCTAAAAATCCACTTACACAAATTTTCATCAAGCTTGCCTAGACTAGACTGGAGACTGTTTTTATTATAGTTTTAGTGCAGAACTAATGAATTCTAATGTAAATTATGTTCATTAGCTTTTCCTAGTAAATATGTTTAACTAGAAAAACCTGAAATGCCAGAAATCTTAAATAGAGTCAATAGGAGTATGAATTTTTAATACAAAGAATTAACCCAACAATTGGCCATTATGTTTCCTTACACTATACATTTCGTGGCAATGTTGTCAGCAATTACATAGTAATCTGCGCAAGATAAAAAGATAAAGTATAAAAATATGGACAAGATCCCAAGTGATGGTGGACTCTCTTTAAACAGTTACCTCACATTTTAATCCATTTCAAATGGAAAATTGTTTCAATATCTCCAATACTACTTCAGTCTTGTTCTTTTGACAATTAGTGTCAGACATGTTTATGCAGTCATATCTGTGTAGTCTGAGATTAATGAATTCTAGTTTAGCCTGTCAAGAACCAAGTGTTATTTCAAGCCACTAAAAGCATATTTACAGTATATACTCGTTCATAAGCCGAATTTTTTTTTTTTGTAAAAAAGGGAAGCATCAGAGAAGGGAGTCAGCTTATGAACGGGTATAGAGAGGGAGAGGTGGGACACAGCCCCTCCCCCCCAACAGAAGGGGCAAGGAGAGGCAGCAGAGCCAGAAGGGAAGAGGCGGGGCCAGAGTGTCTCCGCTTCTGGCCACACTGCTCTCCCCCCAGCCTCCGAAGCAGCTGCAGCTCCTGAGCTGGCAGGCTGCGGCCGCTCCGCCCGCCCAGCCTGCCAGAGCAGCTCTGGCCAGGCCAGAGACATCCTCACCTGGCCCGCCCCAGCTAAGATGGGAAGGTATGGGATGGGGAGAGTGTGGGGGTCCCAGGCTAGTGGTGGGGTCATGTGGGGGGTGGTCACAGGGGTTACTCCCCTGACCCCCCGCTTCCCCCCCCCCCCCCAAAAAAAATTTCCCCACCAGTTGCTGTCCTGGCACATCAGGGTAAGCCGCTGGTGGGCTGGGAGACTTTGTTTACTTAGATTTACCTCCGTGCCTGCGGATGCTCAAGGTAAACAAACTGTCTCAGCCCACCAGTGGCTTATCCTGATGGCCCAAGAGCCAAAGTTTGCCAACCCCTGAATTATAGGGTCGGCTTATGAATGGGTCATAAAAAATTTCCATTTTTACTTATCCATCTTGGCGGGGGGGAGGGGGGGGTCAGCTTATAAACAAGCCGGCTTATGATTGAGTATATACAGTAACTTTCTATTCTTCCATTTTTATATTCTAAACTCTAAATTAAATTCTAAAGAGGATTTCTTTTTAATAATTGGCAAGTGTTCACTTCTGAAAACCTTAATTAAGAGTGGAACAAAAAAATCTCAGTCACTAAATTTTAAAGAAGTCTACTGGATTAGCATCTTCTTCCCAACATTTGATCCTGAACAAAACTAATAAATTAAATAATGGAAGTGGCTTAACATTGAATTATTAGAATCTTTAGATTTAATGCCATATAAAAGACACATACTTTAGAAAGAATCTATTGTAAACTCTAGTTTACTGGATGCACAATATTTAATGGCAACATTAAAGCAATTTTAGCAAGAAATATTTTCAGTCTTTTAAATTTACCTCACATCATTAGATAAGTCAAGGTGTTTTTGAACTTCCAGTAACACTTCCCGGAAGAAACGCAGACGTTTTTCCTCAAACTGCTGACACTGTTCAAATACCTGCTCCATATTTTCCATATACTGAGGTGTAACTTGATCCAGGTCTTTCAGTGATTTTTCGTACTTTTCTTTTGTCTGAAAAAGATGCAGTGCAAGTTGTTCTTGCTGTTACTAATGGCCTATTACAAGAGGTTCACAGAATGGTGAACTGGTTAATACTGTAATAGTCAATATTGAGACTATAATAGGAACATCTGCTTTATTTATCTTAGTAAAGTTAATTTGTTCTAGGTTATATGTTATGCAACCGCTCAGTCTTCCATAAGAGGGGGCTATTTTCATTTGCAAGGTAATGAAATCTTGTAAAAGTGTTGAAAGCAATCAAGCTAATGAGAATATGAATCACCTAGGCTACCTAGATTCCATTTTCTTTAATCATTTTAAGTGCCATATGTAGGAGTTCCAGCATCCAGAGACATTTGTAAAGCTGTCAAATTCAGATGACTTGGGGATGAGATCAGGAAAGCCAAGAAAGAGCAGTTACCTTACGGTAACTATGATTCAAAATGTGCTGTCCATGTGGATTCCACTTCTGTTACGCACATGCCCCACGCACACAAAATCAGATTATTTTGGCTAGCAGGAACGGAGGGCGAGTCATGGAATCCATGCAAGGATGGATCTAATTTAGCTATATCATAATATGATTTAATACAGATACCCATTTAGACAATCTTTGGGTGGATGTTTCCTGACCTTTTACCCTATCTACAAATGGTATAAAACAGCCCATTGATGCTCCCGAAGGGTCTTGTTCTGTCCAGGTAATATAAAAGAGCCCTAGCCACATCAAGATCGTGCAACTCAGCTTTCCCCTAGTTTGTGGGGCTTGGGGAAGAAATCTGGCAGAATCTGTTGATTTAAGTAAAAATAAAGAAAATTCTGGTTAAAAAAAAATTAGTTTGAGGCCTAAATTACTTTGTCTTTGTGAAACATCGTGTGAGATCGACCAGCCATGTGGAATTTCTCCTATCCTCCAAGCTAATGTTACAGCAACTAAAAAGACATTCTTTATAGATAGATGGTATAAAGAGCAGGTTGCTAGGGCTCAAAGATGGTCCCATTAAACCACCTAATACCATGTTGCAGTCCCAGGAAGGAGGGGCTTCCTCAACTGGGAAATACATGAATGAGGCTCTTGAGGAATCTATTAACTATATGGTGAGAAAATAACATGCAACCCCTGAAACAGGAAGTGATGTGCTGCTATTGCTACCAAATGTACCCTTATAGAGCCAATGGATAGTCCTGAATGCTTTACGGATAGAAGATAGTCCTGAATAGCAGAAATTAGAGTTTCCAAAGGAGATTTTTCCATTTAGCTTCATCTAGTAGAGTGGTTTTTGCTATGCACCGAGGTGTTCTGGATTTCAGCTGAACAACTTCTTTCAATGGTAGTGTAGATGCTGGCTGGTTAACTATCAGAGGTAAAGATACTTTGGGTTACACCTGATCTTCGTTTTGAGAGATCATGTCAGGCAGAACAGGTACTGTGATCAGGGACTGTGGTAACAAGTTCATTAGGTCAAAAGAACATAACTGTTTAGGCCAAGCTAGGACTAAAATTATCATTAATGAGGAAAGTTGCTTGAGTTTCCTCAGCCCCTTGGTATTAATTAGATTGTGGGTAGGTGAACATTATCTCCAGTGCCCATGTCATAAAGAGAAAATCCAACGTAGAGCCTCGGCACCAGCCAGGCCCCCTTTAACCAGAATATGTGGCATTTCTTGTCCTAGTCTGTAGCAAAAAAGATCTATTCTTATATATCCTATGGAAGATGCTTTGCAGGATCAAGTCCTCTACTCATGGTCATCTGAAAACTGCCTGCTGAGCTGGTTCACTAGGATGTTCTATAAGCCTGCTAGATACAGAGCCACTGGTGCTATTTAGTGTCAAATATGCCTGTTTGAGACAAATTGCTTCTTAGCAGAAGGGGGGAGATTACCATGCCGCTCCTTTTATGTTGACAAAACATTGTTGTGTTGTCAGTCATTATTTCAGTTGCTGATTCACGTGGCACAGCTAGAAACGTGTACACTAGGCTAATGTCTGAGTTCTAGAACTTTTACTTGGAGGTAAGCTTCTTGAGAAGTTTGGAGGCCTTAAGCATGAAGGTGCTCTAGGTGAGTTTGGCAGATTTTAAATTGATCTGGATGGCTCTAAGTGGAAGGCACAATCTTTTTCATCTGGTAAGGAAAAAGATATTGCTGCTGGAATCAGTTACTCTTCCATTTCTTGCAGGTGTTCATGCTCACTGTCCTGTTCTTGCTGGTGCAGGTTGTAAAGCTGTACAAAATGACCCTCTTGTGTAGACCTATGATATCTTGTAGGGGAGGGAGCTCTTACTCTAGAGAAGGCACTAGCATGAGACTTCCTAGCTGACTGCATAACCTAAGGGGCTAAGTAAGGCCAAGATTGCATATTGTATGTGTAAGAGGCTGCAGGCCATGAGGGTGAACATTTCCCACAAGGATTCTTGGGGTCCGTGTTTATAAGGGAGACTCCTGGATTCCCTGTCAGACCAGTAGGGCTTGTAAGAGTGAAAAAAGTGAATGAACATAAGAATGGACATAATGGATCAGACCAATGGTCCATTTAGCCAATAGCCAGTCTTCCGACAGTGGCCAATGCCAGGTGCTTCAGAGGGAATGAACAGAACAGGGCAATTATCGAGTGATTCATCCCACTGTCCAGTCCCAGCTTCTCGCAGTCAAAGGCTAGGGACACGCAGAGCATGGGGTTGTATCCCTGACCATCTTGGCTAATAGCCATTGATGGATCTATCCTCCATGAATTTATCTAATTCTTTTTTTAGCCTAGTTATAATTTTGCCCTTCACAACATCCCCTGGCAACAAGTTCCACAGGTTGACTGTGTGTTGTGTGAAGACGTACTTCATTTTGTTTAAAGCTGCTGACTACTAATTTCATTTGATGACCCCTGGGGTTCTTGTGTTATGTGAAGGAGTGTATAGCACTTCCCTATTCACTTTCTCTACGCCCTTCATGATTTTATAGACCTCTGTTATATCCCCTTGGTCATCTCTTTTCCAGGCTGAACAGGCTGTCTTTTTAATCTCTCCTCACATGGATGCTGTTCCATACCCTTAATCATTCTGTTGCCCTTTTCTAATTCTAATATATCTTTTTTTGCTATGGGGAGACCGGAATGTCACGCAGTATTCAAGGCGTGGATTTATATAGTGGCATTATGATATTTTCTGTCTTATCTCTTTCCCAATGCTTTCTAACATTGTTAGCTTTGACTGCCACTGCACACCGAGCTGATGTTTGCAGATAACTATCCACCATGACACCAAGATCTCTTTTGTGAGTGATGCCAGCTAATTTAGAGCCCATCATTTTGTATGTATAGCTGGGAGTTTGTTTTCTAATCAGCATTACTTTGCATTTATCAACATTGAATTTCATCTGCTACTTTGTTGCCCAGTCACCCATTCCTGTGAGATTCTTTTGTAACTCTTTGCAGTCTGCTTTGGATTTAACTGTCTTGAGTAACTTTCTATCATTTGCAAATGTTGCCACCTCACTATTTACCCCTTTTTACAGGTCACTTATGATTCTGAGTATGTTGAACAGCACTGGTTCAAGTAGATTCCTGCGGGACAACTATTTACCTCTCAAAGAATTCTAATAGATTAGTGAGGCATGATTTCCCTTTACAATAATTTCACTCTTTCCCAACAAATCGTATTCATCTATGTATCTGATAATTCTGTTCTTTACTAGAGTTTCAACCAATTTAGTTGGTACTGAAGTTAGGCTTACTGGCCTATAATTGCCAGGATTGCCTCTGGAGCCCTTTTAAAAAATTGGTGTCATATTAACTATCCTCCAATCAGAAGCTGATTTAAGTGATAGGTTACATACCATAGTTAGTAGTTGTGCAATTTCATATTTGAGTTCCTTCAAAACTCTTGGGTGAATACCATCTGGCCCTGGAGACTTACTATTGTTTAATTGATCATTTTGTTCCAAAACCTCCTCTAACGACACCTCAATCTGGGACAGTTCCTCAGATGTCTTATCTGACAAGACTGGCTCAGGTGTGGAAATTTCCCTCATATCCTCGGCAATAAAGACCGATGCAAAGAATTCATGCAGCTTCTCCGCAACAGCTTCATCTTTCTTGAATGCTCCTTTAGCATCTTGATTATCCAGTGGCCCCACTGATTGTTTAGCAGGCCTCCTGCTTCTGATGTATTTCATTTTTTTGCTGCCAGTTTTTGAGTCTTTTGCTAGTTGCTCTTCAAATTATTTTCTGGCCAGCCCAATACCTTTACACTCCATTTGTCAGAATTTATGCTCTCTTCTATTTTCCTCAGTAGGATCTAACTTCCAGTTTTTAGAGGATGCCTTTTTGCCTCTTACCACTTCTTTTACTTTGTTGTTTAACTATGGTAGCACTTTTTTGATCCTCCTATGTTTTTTAATTTGGGGTATACATTTAATTTGAGCCTCTACTGCGGTGTTTTTAAAAAGTTTCCATGCCGCTTGCAGGCATTTCATTCTTGTGATTGTGCCTTTTAATTTGTATTTAACTAGCTTCCTCATTTTTGCATAGTTCCCCTTTCTGAAGTTAAGTGTCACTGTGGTGGGTTTCTTTGGTATCCCCCTCCCTTCCTCCAAGGATGTTTAAATTCAATTATATTATGGGTGCTATTACCAAGTGGTTCAGCTATATACACCTCTTGGCCAAGATCCTGCCTCTCCCCTTGTGGGTTCCAGGATTAGCTGCTCCAAGAAGCAATCATTTATGGTGTCTAGAAATTTTATCTCCGCATCCCGTCCTGAGGAGACATGTACCCAGTCAATGTGGAGATAGTTGAAATCCCCCATTATTATTGAGGTTTTTTTTATTATTATTATAGCCCCTCTAATCTCCCTAACCATTTCAGTCACCATCACCATCAGGTGGTCAGTAGTATATTCCTGCTGCCATATTCTTCTTATTCAAGCATGGAATTTCAATCCACAAAGATTCTATGGTACAGTTTGATTAAGATTTTTACTATATTTGATACTATGCTTTCTTTCACATATAGTGCCACACCCTCTCCAGCATGACCTACTCTGTCACTCATATATTTTGTGCCCTGGTATGACCGTGTCCCATTGATTATCATCATTTCATCAAGCTTCTGTGATACATATTATCTCAATATACTCATTTAATACAGGTTCTCAAGTTCACCCATACTAGTATTTAGACTTCTACCATTTGTACAAAAGCACTTATAAAATTTTTCACTTTTTAGCTGCCATTATGCAATGTAATTGAATGTGACTCTTATGCATTTGACTGTTTCTCTTCAGTTCCTACCTATACTTTATCAGCTTCTAGCCTCTCCTCTTTACTAGGATATAGAGAATCCTCATTAATAGATCCTCCCTTAAGAGATGCTGTCCAAATCGTGTGTTCCTCCACACCTATCAACTTTCCCTCAGTTTAAAACCTCATCTACAACATTTTTAAATTTTACATGTCACCAATCTGGTTCTTTTTTGGTTTAGGTGAAGCCCATCCTTCCTATAGAGGCTCCTCCTTTCCCTAAAGGTTCCCCAGTTCCTAATATACCTAAACCCATAGACTCATAGACTTTAAGGTCAGAAGGGACCATTATGATCATCTGGTCTGACCCCCTGCATGCTGCAGGCCACAAAACCATCCCTACCCCTTCCCTGGACTCTGCTGTTGAAGTCCCCAATCCTGTGTTGTAGTGACTTCAATTGGCAGAGACCCTCCTCAATACACCATCATCTCATCTCATTAAGACCCTCCAATTTTGCCTGTCTGTCTGACCCAGCGCATAGAACTGGAAGAATGTCAGAGACTGCTACCATGGAGGTCCTGGACTTTAGTCTCTGACTTAACCGCCTAAATTTAGCCTCCAGGACCTCTCTCCTATCTTTCCCTATGTCACTGGTGCCTACATGGATGATAACCACTGGCTCCTCCCCAGGACTGCACATAAGCCTGTCTAGATGTCTCAAGAGATCCACAATCTTTGCATCCAGCTGGCAATTCATTATGTTGTTCTCCTGGTCATCACAAACCCAGCTATCTATATTTCTAATGATCGAATCCCCTGTTACTATTATCTGTCTCTTAACTGGTGATACCACCCTACTGTGCTCAGAAAGGGAGACTCAACCAAATACTCTTACTCTAAAAGGTGAGCTAACCTGTCTAGTGTCATATGGTGATCTCAAATCCTGCCCACAACCTGAACAAGAAGGGACCTGATTTGAGCCAGAACTGTCTTTTGGCTGCAAGACTTGGAGATTTTTGCCTCATTTTACTAGGCCCCTGGGTGGGTGACCTAGACCTGCGCTCGTTAGGAAGACACTGTTCCCACATCCCCTTATTGATGATTGGGTAGAGGAGGTCTTAGCTGCTCTATCAGGATTGGTAGTTGAAGTGTTTGATGTCTTAAATAAAGAGAGCCTGGGAGCTCTGAGTAGAGCCCAAGCTCACAGGAGCACTAGATGATGGAGCCTGATCAGGCTTGGTGGGTCCTTCTCTCTCAGATTCAGGAGAAGCTCTCAGAATGCTCCAGGAGAAGAAGTCTGAAGTGGGCCTCTCTTGCTTTGTGTCCTTTTAGTAAATAAGCAACAGACTGAGCACGTATCAGGGATGTGCCTTACACAAAGTCACTCTAATCAGAAAAAATTGTGATTACCAAAAACTATATTTAAAAGTTATGCGAGAAACTGACAAGAGCCAGCTAAATCAAATCAAGTTCGATCTATCCTTTAAATGTATGGTTCTTTGATCTATCTTTGACTAGGTCTTTGCATCGTACAACTTACAGACATAAAGAAGGAATTCACATAGCTCTGTGAGCATTAATTATTGGTCCTGTCAATTCAATGGGAATATATAGGACATTTAAAGGTGAGGCTCTGAATACACAGATAGATGTAGTAAGTCACTACAAGAATGTAATGCTGAGCCCGGGGAGGGGAGGGGGTGTCAAGGAAAGGAAGGGCTGCTTTTTCCCCCTTCTTACACTCCAGAGAATGGCACCCCATATGGGGAAATCACTCAAAAAAGGGGGAGAAGAAAAAGAGCAGAGAGGATCTGAGTGGGTAGAGGATGTCCAAATCAGGCAACTGGTAGGGAAATTTCAGAGATACATTTACTCTTTTTAACATAGCATCAATTTGACTCAATTGCCTTTAATGCACTATTTAACTGTGCTAAAGAGGTACATTCTGCAGTTAAATAAGACAATTTGCATGTTGCAAATAAACTTTTTTACCCCCGGCTCACGGCCCCCCTAAACTGAAAAGATAATTCAGTCCTCACCCCACTCCTAGAATCCCCTTTCTCCCCCCGCACTCTGCGATACTGAAAGCAACAGTACTGTGTAAGGCTCATTTATTACCATTGTTATTGTTACAAACCTGCCATTGACACGTGCTGTGGAGAGAGGGTTGTATGTGTTCCTAACACTGTGGCTCTCGCACAATGACCATAATTTAAAATGTGCCCTGCTCCATATAATGAGTTTGTCACTCCAACATTGCATTCGCTTGTACTGCAGTTTGCTGTGCATATATTCCATACACAGAAATTTGCACAGTAGCATGCACAGAATGTTAAATGTGATTAGTACACTAGCATGCAGAGTTTACCTTTAGCACATCTTGTTTGCTTTTTTCCACTTTGTCTTGTAATTTCTTAAGTTGTTCTGGATTCAGTGCTGGATCTGCTTTGCTGTTCATTTCTCGGGATATAGCCAGTTTCTCTTCTTTGCATGCTGCATGGTATGCTTTCTTAGCAGCTTCCACCTACAAATGAAGTTTTGAATCTTTCTGTCTAGTACAATTTACAAATAATCAGCAGCAGCTATGTATGAATGAGTAACTTCATTGTAATGAAAAAAATAGAATTTTGTTTGGAAGAACCTTACATTCAGACCCATTGCTATGCTCAAGCAATTTTAACCACAATATAATGTAGGAGAACGAGTGGGCGGAAACTAAATATTATAAGATCTGACATTCGCCTTCCATACAAAATAAGTTACTGTCACTCAGTTTAGCTTAATAAACTTATTGAGAAAAGAAAGGTTCAGTGATGCCTCACAGAAAGACCTGAATAAAATTTTTGCCTGTGTCTCCCTCGTGAGTCCCCTCCCATACATTCCTTTAAATAACAGACACAATGTTAAATCAACCAATCAATCTCTCCATTTCTCTCAAGATGGTTTTCCTTGAGCTCATTTTTCCTGTAGCATGAGCCTCAACTAAGTCCTAAATCCTATATCTGTACAAACAGATGCTGTAAAAGGGCAGAAAAATAGGTTAACTCCATCTTCTCCAGAACTATGCTCAGGCTACTGAGGTTGGAGAGAGGGCAGTGGTTACTGAGAAAATATCAAGTGAAGATTTTTTTTCAGAAGAGGCTCTAAAGCAGACACCTAATTGAGAAAGGATCCAGTAGACTGTGTTTTTTCTCACTTTAGTGATTTCTATGAGGCATCAATATATTGATGCACAACATGCAACCTACTGCTGTACCTCTTTTAGCTTTTTCGCCCAGGGCTTCTGTGCCTTTCTGTATCCATCTTCTGCTTCTTTCGTTTCCTTAAATCCTCCTATCATTTGCTTATGAAAGGCCTCCTTCTGCCAGTTCTTGATCTTTTCGAAGTCCTCATTCATCAGTGCACCTTTTATGTCTAGATGTAATTCACTCACTTTTTCAGCTTCTGACATAACTGCATGCCAAGCCTTTTCTACTGTTCCATACTGTGGACCTAAACACAATAGGACAAATCATTTTCAATAAATCACAACATAGAGGACTTTCATCCCTAAAAAGCCATCTGAAGCTATTTGTTGATATTGAGTTCTTATATTGTATTTAGTTGTACGTGATCCCTAATCCTATCTTTGTATCTTACATCTTAAATCAGAGATTAGTGTATTTTCATGCTTTTTATTAAAAATTATGTAATTACAGATTAATAGATTTTAAGTCCAGAAAGAACCATTTCGATCATTTAGTCTGACCTTCTGCATAACACAGGCCATAAAATTTAAACCATTAATTCTGACATCAAACTCAATGTGAGGTTGAATTATAGCATATTTTTTAGAAAGACATCCAAATTTGATTTAAAGATTTGTAGTGACTGCAATCCACCACATCCCTTGGTGAATTATTCCAGTGGTTAATTACCCTCTCTAACAAATTACACCTTGTTTTCAGTTTCAAGATTCAACTTCTAACCACTGGATCTTATTATGTCTTTGACTGTTAGAAAGACCTCTATTATCAGATATTCTCTTCCCCGGTAGGTTCTTTTAGACCACCATCAATTCCTCTCTTAACCATCTCTTCAATAAACTAAATAGATTGAGTTCCTTAAGTCTCACCATACAGTATGTTTTTCAGTCCTTCCATTATTCGCTGAACCCTCACCAATTTCTCAAAATTTTTGTGGATCTATAAACACTAAGAAAGAACACAGTATTCGACTAGTGGCCTCATTAATACCACATGCAGATGCAATAACTTCCCTACTTGATATATCCCTATTTTGATATAACCTTAACAGCCTGATAGACTTCTGTTTATATACTAAAAACAACACTGTATTTGCTCTTTTGGTCATAGCACCACACTGGGCACTTGTGTTAATTTGTAGTCTACCATGATGCCCAAATCTTCTGTAATTATGTACTAATTACAGTCAAAGCAGCCTTCCTTGAAATTGATTCATAGTCCCTTCACTACTGATACTCCACCACAACTACCACTGACTTCTTAATATTCAATTGCAGTCTTCATAATATGTGTCTTCTACCACTACTTACCTGAAAAGTTCTCTTGTACTACACATCTATAAGAACCTCTGAGCAAGGAAGGGAAAATTCACTTGTTTTGACATGAAACAAGCAAGTCAGTCACGGGTGCAGGAGTGGATGCCTTAATTTAGTTTTGATAACTGTGGTCATCTTTTACAGCATTTGGTGTTTTTGTAAAGACTCCATTAAGAGGCTAAGAAATTCTGTGCACCCTTTCACCTTGTGATCACTAATGCTGAAATGTTCCTTTTGAAACTATTTTCTTCATCTCGTGACATTTTGGTTACCTTTTTCCACAAGTTGTTTCCATCTTTTTGCCCATTCTGTAAGTTGCTGAGCATAGGCCTTCTCTATTCTTGCACGTTCATGAATACAGTTCATGAGATCGCTGCAAAGTCTGTGACCATCATCAATTCGTTTTACTGTACGTTTATAATTTCCAACCTAGGAATACAAAAAAATGTTTAGGAATTGCTACTTGAAAGCTGTGGGCTACAAGAGAGGCAAATCTCCAGTTTATCAGCAATTAATAGAAGAACAGTATGAAAATGGGAACCAAACAGATTATAAAAAACAGTAAGAATCTATTGTTTTTAGCATAATTTTCAACAGAAAGAGCTAAGTTAACTTAAAAAGAAAGTATGAGAAAGTGTATATTTTGTTTAAGTAGGATAGCTGAATATGAGATTTTAATTTCAAGTACCATGTTTTTTGTAGAAGACTACAGGAAGCCAACAACAGCTCAAGGGTCACACTGTAGGCTTTCCTGCTAAAAATAGTGTGGTCCACTTTGAAAGTTACACTAAGCTAAGATAAAAACAGCCACTAATATACTTTAAGGTCAGCACTTCTGCACTAATAGCATCTAGGACTATAATAAAAGTATAGCCCGTTTGTAATGTAATTATGGCTGCAGTTTAAGCAAGTCACCAGGAAAAAATTTTCTTAAGAACAATTGCTTTACAGTATTATTTGATGTTTGCATAATAAAATATTCTAGTTTTTGCCTCCTGATTTTCTATTTAAACCTCACAGAAACACAAGATTTTCCTTTAACACCTGTCACTGAGGGGTTCAATAGCCACGTCCTAATTTGCTGTTCAATGTGTTAAAACAAACTGCACCTTTCTGTATTATGGAAACTACAGTTAAGAATGAATGAATACAGGAGCACTGTGAAATTTACATTTAGTATGACATTTAAAAGAAATCTCCAGGGTAAAGGAGTACAAAATGCACCATGGAAGAGCTCAATCACTTCAAGTCTCGCAGAGACTCAGAGGACAGGCAGCAGATTTTCAACAGTGAAACACAGATTAAAATAAGGAGTAAGTAAGTAGCTTGCCATTTGGGAAGAAACAGAGCTAACACCAGGTCCATTATTAATGTGCAGCCAGTAGAGAAAAGAAAATATCCATAGGCACTGTGAAGGTGAACTAAAGCTTTTGTAAACATTAAAAACAATTAACAGAATTTGTCCAGTCTATAAATATGAGAATTAGTTACTCAACTTGTTTGTCCAAAACCACTCGACTGCAAAGGAACACAAAATTTGGTTGTCAGATGGAGGATGAACTTATATTTTAATATGAAATATTTGAATATATTTCATGTCTTCACATCTGGACACAGTCTGATAGTGATCTAAGGTCCTAAATACATGAAGCTGTTCGCCAGATCTTTTAGATTTACTTTTTACAAAATTTTAGAACTTAATTTTGTAAATGACTGAAAACTGAACAAGACAGCAAAGTAACTGTCTGTAAATTATCTGTAGATCCACTTGATTCAGAATAGTTCTACAATCAAGTACACAAGTTACTCCTGGTGGAATTTTGCGCCACTGCACGTGCGCAGAACTCATGTCCCCCACATACGTCTTTGCTCCCCCGCAGAAAAATGACTCTCTGACAGAAAGCAAAGGGAAGCTGCAAGAGCAGTCACTCACCACTCCCTAGCTATGCAGTATCATAGTTTCAGGCACCAGAAACAGCCAGCGAAGAAGTTAATCACCGCAGGGCTGGAGACACCCCAGCCAGTGGTTCCTACCCTGAGCCGGGATCAGCTGATAGTCTTGGCTGGAGGCAGAAGAGGATGGGACTTCCTCTTCCCCTGCAAGGAGTGGCTGGGGCTGTGTCAGACCCACCCCCAGAATCCTCCCCCAGTTGCAGGAGGCTCCCCTGCTTCCTGCCCCCATCACTCCTCAGCTGTGGGGGGAGGGAGGTTCCCCATCTGCTCAACCCCCATACATCTCGACCTCCCATACCCAGACACCCCCACCAAACCTCACCCCATAAACCCCAAACCGCCCTATCCCTTCATATCCAAACCCCACCCTACTGAACCTCAATCCCTGCATCTGGACACTGCTGCACCCAGACCTCCTGCCTCCGGACCTCCACCCCTGTACCAAGACCACCCCCCACACACTGAGCCCCCTGCACTCACACCCCCACCCCGATGAGCTCCAACCCCTTGCACCACCCTGAGCTCCCACATCCAGACCCCCATGCCACTGACCCCCAATTAGCTGCACCCAGACCCCCGCCCCACCAAGCCCCACTCTCCCAGCACCCAACCCCCCTGCTGAGAACCCCACACCCAGATCCCTCCACTGAGGCCCAACCACTTTCACCTGGAAGCCCCTGCAGATTCCCATTGCCCCTGCACTTGGAACCTCCCCCAATTGCCCCTGCACCTGGAACCCCCTCTGTGCATCCAGATCCCCCCCACAGTTAGAGCCCCCACTGAGCTGCCTGCCCCACACACAATCCTCTCACCCCCCACCTGAATCTCCCACACTGAGCTCTTCCATATTTGGATCCCTGCTTGCTCCACCTGGCGCAGGGGGGCAGGACCCCAGGGTCTTCCTGGGGCAAACCCAGGCCTTGTGCTGCATCAGGGTCGGGTGCAGCCTCATCACTGAGTCTGTGTCCTCAGGGCGGGAGGTGGGGAGGCTGCAGGATGATCTCCCACCTTCATGCAGCCAGTGGCCTGTGCTCCCCAATGCTATGCTGGAGCCTCTGCATTTATTTATTGACCAATAAAACTTGCAGAATTTTAAAATATTGTTCACAGAATTTTTAATTTTTTTGGTGCAGAATGCCCTCAGGAATAACGGATGTACACTTTTAGAAACTCCTCCCACTTTTAGAAGAGGGGATTAAACAAAAGCAGTTTTCTACATTAAGGTAAAAGGCCACACTTCATTTTCAGCTCATCAATGCTATGCTGATATTTGATACAGAAATATGCTATCCCAAAATTCCAGCTCTGAAGGCAGCACAGAAGTGAGGATGGGAATCCCATGCCTCCCAACAACAGGTTTGCAACCTCCACACAATCCCCTTTTGAGTCAGGACCCCACAGTCATAAAACCGTGAAATTTCAGATTTAAACATCTGAAAATGTGAAATTTGTCAATTTTCAAATCCTCTGGCAGTGAAATTGACCATAATGGACTGTGAATTTGGTAGGGCCCTAACTATACTATATGCTATAACTTTTACTCTAACACTAGCCATTAACTATGTATAATAAAACTAGGCTGTGACATAGGGCCAGAAAGGGTTAAGCAATTTACAGGTTAATTGACCCAGATTCAACCTTTAGAGACATATTAGCAGATAATGTTTGGGTTTTGGGGTTTTTACATATATATATTCTTAGACTGTAATCAAACAGTTCCTGTCTCTTGCTGTATTTTGTTAATTCAGAGATCAAAAGGAGATATTAACATTTAAATCACTGTCTCGATTTTTTTGAAGCATATAGCAAATCACCTGCAAATGGTGGGAGATAGGCAATTGCCTTATGTTAATCCATATAGCTAATTACCGGTGATGTTTAGGAAACAGGTTACGTCAAATACACTACTGTTCACCTGAGGACTGCATGTTGTCAAGAGGATGTCCAGAAACTGTATAAAGGGCTCTTCGGACCTGATCCTTTTGATCTCAAACTTGCTTATGCTTCATTAGGGTAAGTCTGAGCCACAAGATTGAGGTCTTCAATTTCATTTTGGATCATCCTGTTATTGAAAATTGGACAACCTATGGACTAATTCTGAAAGAACTCTTTGCAACTCTAGAGCTGACCATCTCTACTATGAAACTGACCTAAGAACTATATTCATGTCTGTATGTATAATCTTTTAACCAATACTCCCTCTCCTTTTTAAAATAAATTTTAGCTTAGTTAATAAGAATTGGCTGTAAGCATGTATTTGGGTAAGATCTGGAATATTCATTAACTTGGTGGGTAATATATCCGATCCTTTAGGATTGGTAGAACTTTTTATATGATTTACAAGATTTTCAATAATCCTCATCATATTTGACATGGCTGTCTGGGAGGATGCCTCAGGCTGGGTTGCTTTAAGGGAACTGTGTTATTGGCTTCTGGGTAACCAAGAAGGTATTGTAGAAGCTATTTCGTTGCTGGCTTGGTAAATCTAAGTATCAGAATAACCACCAGTTTTGGGGATTGTCGGCCTCATTCTTTGCAGTTTGCCCTAATTGAGCATGGCAACCCTGGGACCCTGGTAACATAGGCTAAGAAGATAAATTCTGAGGATGTGAAACAACCAGCAAACAGAGCTCCAACTCCAGCTGTCAGGCAATGAGACGGAACTGAGAGGAGTTGGGATGGCCCCATCTTATGCAGCCCGGGGAAGTGCTACGGGCTTGAGCACTGTCCTTCTGAGTACCACTAGGCAGAAGTCTCCATTTCTGGTGCACGGGGTGCACACATACCTACTTGGAATACATGTCTGTATCTACTTGAAGAAGAAATCTGGAGGTAATAAGCTTTTTAGATAGGGGGCACTATTACTGCTATGACTCCTGATGGAAGGAGTACATTGCATAACAGTGAAAATAAGTGTCTTACTTATTCTCCAGTCAACAGTTACAAGAGGGACAAGGTGAAACAGACTGACTTGGGATACAGAATCTCACACTTCTGAGTCACTGACCATTCATGTAAGTTAAATGAGTTTCACAGGGCTTGTCTATATGAACATTCAGTTTGTGGCAAAGCTAACATGTGAAACTACCTAGCACTAGCCTGCCGTGGACCAACTGTCATGTGGACCCTGCTGACACACAGTAACAGTTTAACACGCTTTGACCTACTCCAGTTTCAAAGAGGACTAGATCAAAGCACATTAACAAATTGTTACTTCACATCAGCAGGGTCCACAAGATAGTTGGTCTGTGGCATGCTAGCATGGGGTAGATTCATACATTGCTTGCTGTGAACTACATGTTCATGCAGACAGGACCTAATTCTAGTTCTTAAAGAACATCCTGCTACCAAAAAGAGTCATCTTAATATATGGCAGCCTTGTTAGCAGTCTCAGAAAGGCAGAGGCTTGAAATTGCTTTCTGAATATCTAATATAATAGAGGAATTAACAAATTACAGAAAAAAGTAAGGAGGCTATCTGGCTTTGGTACTCTTTCTTCTGGTAATGTGCAGCTTGCTGGCCACTGATATTTTAATTGTTGTTGAGAAATTTAAATAACTGAATAAATCCTAGAAAAGAGGGGAGGAAACAGTTTGACAGTAATATCAGTTTGGTCTGGGAAAACTGATTACCTCTCTGAACATTTATTGAAACCATAGAAATGTAGAGCTGGAAGGGACCTCAAGGAGATCCTCAAGTCTATCTCCTCACGCCAAGGCAGGACTATGTTTCTCTTATCAAATTCTTAATAAGCAAAGCTCAGTTAGAGAGCACACTAACAAGTTTTTTAAACTCAACTGATTTATAGAAAGTTAACTAATTACTTATTGTTATATTACTTCCCAAAAAACAAATATATGCTTCTCCTCATCTTAATTTCTGTTGTAAGCAGTCTGTGCCAACTGCAGGAATCCCAGCTGGTAATGTTTTCTACATTTTTGTACATCTCTGCCAGAATTGCCAGGATATGATCTTTCTTTATTTTTCGCTTGATATTCGATACAACTATTTTGCCTAAAAAGGCAATTTTTCACTGGATGCTTCCCACGGTTCATAAAAATAAATCCTGAGATGCTTTTACACATTGCATACAGAAAGGCTAACTTGCAGACTAAGAAGTAAAAATCTAATTTCTTTTGTCTGTGGGTCATCATTTAGTGCAACTTCTCACCTACTTTTGTAATAAAACTATTTGTTAGGGGTTCTCTTAAAAAATACTTAAGACTGCTGAAAATCAGAAGTCCATAACACCAGTAGAGTTGTCAATGAATGAGACTTGAACTACCTTCCTCTGACAAATAGCAAAATATTTATTTCCACAGAAGTAGTTTCACATGGGTGTAGAGATGTGCAGAATTCTGAACTGCGCTGCTTCTATTTTGACAGCCATCAAATGTCGGTCCTTTTTAAGAAGCACGCTTTTAGGCTCTGGCAGACCTGATTATTATTTATGTCAGGGTGGATTGATTTCAGTCATGATTATTTAAATTGCTGGTCTTAATCATGAGTACACTTTTAAAATTTTGTAATTAAGAAAAAAAATGTTTTTCCCCTTAGACGTTTCCTCTTATTCAAGCTTACAGGGATTCTTCAGTCTCCATACAGCTTTATAAAACAACTACATAGGTAAGACACAACAACAAAAATTCTATGCTTGAACAATAAGAATATAGCAGTAAGGACTATACTACCGACCACTTGACCAGGATGGTGACAGTGATTGTAAAATGCTCAGGGTGATTAGAGAGGCAACAAAGGCAGAAAACACAATAATAATGGGGGCATTTCAACTATCCTTATACTGATGGGTAACAGGTCACCTCAGAAGGTAAGCAGAGATAAAATTACTAGACATCATCAATGGAGCAGCTTGTCCTGAAACCCACAAGCAGAGACCCAGGTCTTGATTTAGTCCTAAGTGGGGCACAGGATCTGGTGCAAGAGGTAACTATAGCTGAATCACTCAGTAATAGTGACCAAATGCAATTAAATTTAACATCTTTGTAGGGGAAAATGCCAAAGAAACCCACCACAATAGCATTTAACTTCAAAAAGGGGAACTATACAAAACTGAGGAATTCAGTTAAATGGAAATTAAAAGTAACAGTCACAAGAGTGAAATGCCTGCAAACTGCATAGAGACTATTTAAAAACACCATAATAGAGGCTCAAACTACATGGATACCCAAAATTAAAAAACAGTAGGAAAACCAAAAAATGCCATCATGGCTAAACAGCAGAATATAAAGTCATTTGATGCGAAAGGGCATCTTTTAAAAATTGGAAAACAAATCCTATGGCAAGTCAAAGGTAAAAGTATAATTAGGCAGGCCAAGAAAGAATTTGAAGAGCAACTAGCTAAAGACACAAAAAACTAACAGTAAATTAATCAGGAACCCAGACTAGTCAGAAATTTGTCAGAAAACTTGCCTGTCAGTGGGATCACTGGCACTGCTAAAGGATTACTCCAGGAAAACAAGGCCGTTTTGGAGACACTAAATGAATCCTTTGCATCAGTCTTCACTGTAGAGAATATGGGGGAGATCCCTACACCTAAACCATTCTTTTCAGGTGACAAATCCCAGGAACTGTTCCAAACTGAGGTGCCAATAGAGGAGGTTTTGGAACAAAATGGTAAATTAAACAGTAGCAAGTCACCAGGACCAGATGGAGAGTTTGGAAAGAACTCAAATATGATATTGCAGAACTATTAAGAGTGGCATGTAACCTATCACTTAAATGAGCCCCTGTGCCAGATGATTGATGGATCACTAATGTAACACTGATTTTTTAAAAAGGCTCCAGAGACGATTCTGGCAATTAAAGGCTGGTAAGCCTAACTTCAGTACCAGGCAAATTGGTTGAAAGTATAGTAAAAAACAAAATTATCAGACAGATAAACATGATTTGTTGGGGAAAAGTCAACGTGGCTTTTGCAAAGGGAAACTTTGCCTCACCAATCAATTAAAAAATTTTGATGGTGCCAAACACGTAGACAAGGGTGATCCAGTAGATATAGCATACTGGACTTTCTGAAAACCTTTGATAATGTCCATCACCAAAAGCTCCTAAGCAAAGTAAGTAGACATGGGATAGGAGGGAAGCTCTTCTCATGGGTCAGTACCGGATTAAAAAACTGGAAACAAAAAGGTAGGAATAAGTGGTCAGTTTTCAGAATGGAGAGAGGTAAATCACGGGGGTCCTCTGTACTGAGACCTGTGCTGTTCAAAATATTCATAAATGATCTGGAAAAGGGGGTAAACAGGGAGGTGGCAACATTTACAGACAATACAAAATTACTCAAGATAGGTAAATCTAAAACAGACTATAAAGAGTTACAAAGGGATCTCACAAAACTGGGTGACTGGGCAACAAAATGGTAGATGAAATTCCATGCTGATAAATGCAAAGTAATGAACATCGGAAAACAATCCAAACTATACATACAAAATGATGGGATCTAAATTAGCTGGCATCACTCATGAAAAATCCAGTCATTCCAGATAATTCTCTGAAAACATCCGCTCAATGTGCAATGGCAATCAAAAAAGCTAACACTGGGAATCATTGGGAAAGGGATGGATAGTAAGACAGTAAATATCATAAAGCCGCTATATAAATCCATGGTACACCCACACCTTGAATACTATGTGCAGTTCTGGTCGCCCCATCTCAAAAAAAAAAAAAAAAAGATATTAGAATTATAAAAGCTACAGAGAAAGGCAACAAAAATGATTATGGGTATGGAACAGCTTCCATACGAGGAGAGATTAAAATTACTGGACTTTTCAGCTTAGAAAAGAGACAACTAAAGGGGATAGGATAGAGGTCTATAAAATCATGAATGGTAGGAAGAAAGTAAACAGGGAAGTGTTATAAAGCCTCTCTCTACAAAAACTAGGGGTCACCCAATGAAATTAATAGGTAGCAGGCACACAGTCAACCAGTGGAATTCATTGCCAGGTGATGTTGTGGAGCCCGAAAGTATAACAGAGTTCAAAAAAAGTATTAGGCAAGTTCAGAGAGGATAGGTCCATCAATGGCTATTAGACAAGTTGGTCAGGTACGCAATCCCAAGCTTCAGGTATCCCTAAACCTCCAACTGCCAGAATCTGGGATTGGACAACAGGGGACGATCACTCAAAATTGCTTGGTTAATTCCCTCTGAAACATCTGGCCCTGGCCACTGTCCGAAGACAAGCTACTGGGTTACATGGACCATTGGTCTGACCCCATATGACTGTTCCTATGTTATGTACTGTTCCTCTAGAGGAAAAACATCTAAGAGGACTTGCACAATTAAATACATCAGATAGAATATGAATCAAAACTATTCACAGCAGAAGCCTTGCTAAATACTTATTTGCTCCTGAGATCTCAATGAAGAATTCTTGCGTTACTATTTTATCAAGCTTTTCCACAGAAACATATTTCCTCCAAATGCTGAAAAGCAAAAGCTTTGAACCCAGATGGCACATAATACCAAAATGGTGGCACTGATTGCTGTATGGCTTAATTATTCAGTGATAAATTCTAGCGAGACTATAGCTAATCAGAAGCAAGAATATATACAAACAGTTTAAAATAAAAAGCAGATGCTTCAAATAGCAAGTAGATTGTGCATAAATGAATAATCATAAAATAGATTAGGTTCTCTTAAAACTATAGCAAGATGCAAGGCAAGGTGGTATTGGGGAAGAATCTAGGCAGAAGATCTACAGAGCAATAGAGAGCATAGGTTTAGGGATATTAATTTCCTTATTCTAATAAAATTCCTCTCTGTGTTAAGAGAAAGTGACTGATTCTTTACCATTGTTAAATGACACTACGCACACTATCACTTTTTTCAAATATTACTCCTGGGGGAATTCTGTGCCAAAAAATTAAAAATTCTGCACATATTTGTCAAAACACCACAATATAATCACACCAGTTTCATTTATTTTGCTAATTTATTTCAAAATACCTGTAAGCAAATATGCCTGTAAGAATACAGACCAAAAAAAGATTCTGGTAATTTTTTTGGACAAATAGATTCCTTCCTAAGCGTATTAATACAGAACTTTGAGTAATTAATTTAAACTACAATACAGAAACGTTCTTCCTGCACCTGTCAGAAGCAGTGAAAAAGGCTTGGGGGAAGTCAGGCTAACGGAAAAGCTGAGGAAGAGGGAAGGAGCCTGGAGTGAACCTGGAGGGTTGTTGGATGTGGGTGGAAGGGGTGGGGGGAGGGACTGTTAGAGAATTGGAGATCCTTCCCAAGCCTCTCCTATTCAGTCAGGCACATCTGCCCCGTCCTCGTGTGTCCCGACACCACCCAGGTCTCTCTGCTGCCTCCTCCCCCATCCCCATGTGGCCTGCAGCCCCCACTCCCATTCAGTCCCTGGCTCAAAGATGTCACCCCACTAGCTCCTGAGCCCACGCCTCAGTCTGTCCCCCCCACTAGCCATTCTGAACCTCAGACTTTGACATCTTTCCCCCACAGCGACCCCGTGTGCCCAACTCTGCCCTAACCTGGCTCTGCAGGCAGGGTGCTGTGATTAACTTCAAATTACTTCTCGGGGAATTCTACAGCACTGCAACCGCACAGAATTTTTTCCACCGCAGAAAATACACTGCACCCAAGTACTGCAGTTCCGCCTTATGCCCCTCAGGGGCCGCTGTGGCACCAGAATAGCCAGCAGCAGGCTGCATTCATGCTGCTGGCTGTTCTGGTGCCACCTACATTATGCAGGATGGTTGTATCAAAGGCCTGGACTAATTCGGAATTAGCAGCGTTAAATCGAATTAACCCTGCACCCACCCACACAACAAAGCCATTTATTTCTAAATAAAGGTCTCTTAAAATCGATTTCTGTACTCCACCCCGACAAGCGGAGTAGCGCCAAAATCGATATTGTAATTTCGAATTAGGGTTAGTGTGGCTGCAATTCAATGGTATTGGCCTCCGGGAGCTATCCCACAGTGCACCATTGTGACCACTCTGGACAGCAATCTGAACTCAGATGCACTGGCCAGGTAGACAGGAAAAGACCCGCCAAACATTTGAATTTTATTTCCTGTTTGCCCAGCATGGAGAGCACAGGTGACCACAGAGAGCTCATCAGCACAGGTAACCATGCAGGCCGATAATTGAAAAAGAGCACCAGCATGGACCGTACGGGAGGTACTGGATCTGATCGCTATATGGGGAGAGGATTCAGTGCTAGCAGAACTTCGTTCAAAAAGACGAAATGCCAAAACTTTTGAAAAAATCTCCAAGGGCATGATGGAGAGAGGCCACAATAGAAACTCAGATCAGTGCTGCATGAAAGTCAAGGAGCTCAGAAAAGCCTATCAAAAAACTAAGGAGGCAAACGGTTGCTCCGGGTCAGAGCCGCAGACATGCCGCTTCTACGCCGAGCTGCATGCAGTTCTAGGGGGGGCCGCCACCACTACCCCACCTCTGACTGGGGATTCC
The DNA here is from genome assembly GCF_013100865.1 of Trachemys scripta elegans. NCBI lineage: Eukaryota > Metazoa > Chordata > Testudines > Emydidae > Trachemys > Trachemys scripta. Next base: position 119,725,767 of record NC_048298.1, read on the forward strand.
GAGGCGGGGATAATCTCATCAGCTACATCTGAGGATTCTGCGGACGGGGAAGGGGAAGAGGAGGAGGAGGAGAAGGAGGAGGAGGACGAGGACGAGCTTGAGGAGAGCACACAGCACTCTGTTCTACCCAACATCCAGGATCTTTTTCTCAGCCTGACTGAAGTACCCTCCCAAGCCAGTATCCAAGACCATGACCCAATGGAAGGGACCTCAGGTGAGTTTACCTTTTAAAATATAAAACTTGTTTTAAAAGCAAGGGTTTTTAATTATTACTTTGCCCTGAGGACTTGGGATGCATTTGCGGCCAGTACAGCTACTGGAAAAGTCTGTTAACGTGTCTGGGGATGGAGCGGAAATCCTCCAGGGACATCTTCATGAAGCTCTCCTGGAGGTACTCCAAAAGCCTTTGCAGAAGGTTTCTGGGCAGTGCAGCCTTATTCCGTCCTCCACGGTAGGACACTTGACCACGCCATGCTAGTAGCAAGTAAGCTGGTATCATTGCATGACAAAGCCTGGCAGCGTATGGTCCCGATGTTTGCTGGCATTCAAGCAACATCCGTTCTTTATCTCATTGTGTAATCCTCAGGAGAGTGATATCGCTCATGGCAACCTGGTTGAAATACGGGAATTTAATTAAGGGGACAGAGGTGGTCGTTCCTACTGGGCTGTTTGCCTGTGGCTGAAAAGAAATCCTTCCCTGCAGTTAGCCAAGCGCAGGGGGGGGAGGGAAGGAGGATTGGCCTTGAGCTTTTCGCATTTGGCTAGCAGGGATCTTCCCTGATACCAGCCACGCGGTGGGGGGAGGGGTACAGCGATCATCCCAGAGAATTGGATGGGGGGTGGAGGGTTAGTTTGTTTTCTGCTGCTGAAGGTTAACAGGAAAACTGCAGCAGTCAACTGGCTTTGCTTGGTATGTGGGAAAGGAGGGCGCAGAAGCCGAAAGACAATGGCTTACCATGGCCACATGCAAGCTGAATTCTGTTGCCCGGACCTGCGTCTGTGATCTCTAACACCAAAGCCACAGGCACTCAATATTAAGATGGAAAATGCGACCTTGTACTGAAATCACATGTGCTATGTAATGTGAATAGTGTTATTCACCATGAGAGTATAAGCATTGTTCTGTAAAATGTATCATTTTAAAAACTTCTGTCCTTTTTTCATCCCTCCCTCCAGCAGCTGCAAAATTTTTCAAGCCTCCCTCCTCCGTCCCGAAGGCTATCTCAGATAAGGTGGGGGAGAAAGAGGACGCGAGACAAGATGTTATCGGAAATAATGGAATGCACCCGCAATGAAAGAGCTCATTTGAATGAGTGGAAGGACACGGTATCTAAATACAGGAAAGATGCCAGTGAACGTGAAGTCATGAAGGACACTCGAGATGAGAGGTGGCAGACTGCAACGCTGGGGCTGCTGCGTGATCAAATGGACATGCTCCGGCATCTGGTGGAGCTTCAGGAACAGCAGCAGGATAACAGACTGCCGCTGCAGCCGCTGTATAACCTCCCTCCCCCCTCACCATGTTCCATATCCTCCTCACCCAGATGTGTAAGAATGCGGGGGGGAAGGGGGGAGGCTCCGTGCACCCTTCCACTCCACCCCAGTGGACAGCCCAACCAAAGGGATGTCATTATATTGAATTTTTTCAGTGGCCTTTTACTTCCCTCCTATCCTCCTCCCAAACCTCACCCAGGTTACCTTGTCAGTTCTCTCCCTATGTTTATAATCAATTAATAAAGAATACATGATTTTTAAACGATAGTGACTATTTCCTTTAAAAGCAAGCTGTGATTTAAGGGGGGAGGGTGGTTTGCTTACAGGGAATGAGTCAATCAAGGGGGTGGGTTTTCAACAAACACAACTTTCACACCGTAGCCTGCCCAGTCATGAAACTGGTTTTCCAAGCTTCTCTGATGTGCAGCGCTTCCTGGTGTGATCTTCTAATTGCCCTGGTGTCTGGCTGTGCATAATCAACAGCCAGGCGATTTGCCTCAGCCTCCCACCCCGCCATAAAGGTCTCCCCCTTACTATCTCAGAGATTGTGGAGCACACAACAAGCAGCAACAACAATAGGGATATTGGTTTGGCTGAGGTCTGACCGAGTCAGTAACAAGCGCCAGCGACCTTTTAAACGTCCAAATGCACATTCTACCACCATTCTGCACTTGCTCAGCCTGTAGTTGAACAGCTCCTGACTCCTGTTCAGGCTGCCTGTGTATGGCTTTATAAGCCATGGCATTAAGGGGTAGGCTGGGTCCCCAAGAATAACTATAGGCATTTCAACATCCCCAACGGTTATTTTCTGATCCGGGAAGTAAGTTCCTTGCTGCAGCCGTTTAAACAGAGTAGTGTTCCTGAAGACGTGAGCGTCATGAACCCTTCCCGGCCAGCCCACGTTGATGTTGGTGAAACCTCCCTTGTGATCCACCAGTGTTTGCAGCACCATTGAAAAGTACCCCTAGCGGTTTATGTACGGGTACCCTGGTGCTCCAGTGCCAAGATAAGGATATGGGTTCCATCTATCGCCGCACCACAGTTGGGAATCCCATTGCAGCAAAGCCATCCACTATGACCTGCACATTTCCCAGAGTCAGCTCAGCGATTGCTTTGGCTACTTGCATCACAGCAGCCCCAACAGTAGATCTGCCCACTCCAAATTGATTCCCGACTGACCGGTAGCTGTCTGGCGTTGCAAGCTTCCACAGGGCTATCGCCACTCGCTTCTCAACTGCGAGGGCTGCTCTCATCTTGGTATTCTGGCGCTTCAGGGCAGGGGAAAGCAAGTCACAAAGTTCCAAGAAAGTGGCCTTATGCATGCGAAAGTTTCGCAGCCACTGGGAATCATCCCACACCTGCGACACTATGCGGTCCCACCAGTCTGTGCTTGTTTCCTGGGCCCAGAATCAGCGTTCCACGGCTATAACCTGCCCCATTAACAGCATGATCTCCAAAGCACCGGGGCCCGCGGTTTGATAGAATTCCACGTCCATGTCCTTATCACTCTCGCCGCCGCGCTGCCATAGCCTACTTCTCGTCGCCTGGTTTTGCAGGTTCTGGTTCAGCATAAACTGCACGATAACGCGCGAGGTGTTTACAATGTTCATGACTGCTGTCTGGAGCTGAGCGGGCTCCATGCTTGCCGTGGTATGGCGTCTGCACTGTTCACCCAGGAAAAAGGCGCGAAATGGTTATCTGTCGTTGCTTCCCTGGAGAGTGGGGAGGATGTACCCAGAACCACCCGCGACCATGGTTTTGGCCCCATCAGGCATTGGGATCTCAACCCAGAATTCCAATGGGCGGAGGAGACTGCAGGAACTATGGGATAGCTACCCACAGTGCAACGCTCCGGAAATCGACGCTAGCCCCGGTACATGGACACACACCGCTGAATTAATGTGCTTAGTGTGGCCGCGTACATTCGACTTTATACAATCTGTTTCCAAAATTTGAATTATATAAATTCGGATTAATCTCATAGTGTAGACATACCCCAAGTAAAGGAACACTCTCTCTTTCTGGTCTGTGGATGACTCTACTGGAAAAGGCCTAACAGAACTGTTTATGAAAGTTTTGAATGAGAATAAAATAAAGCTTTAGGACTGCCACAGGCAAGCTACGACAATGGCATGAACATAATGGGAAGAATCAGTGGTGTCCTGGCAAACAGAGGCTAGGGACATCATTCCTGCCCATCCTGGTTAATAGCCATTGATGGATCTATCTTCCATGAATTTATCTAGCTCCCTTTTGAACCCTGTTATAGTATTGGCCTTTACAACTCCCTCTGGCAAGGAGTTCTAGAGGTTGACAGTGCATTGCATGAAAAAATACTTTCTTGTGTTTGTTTTAAACCTGCTACCTATTAATTTCATTTGTTGGCCCCTTTTTCTTGTATTATGAGAAGGAATAAACAACAATTCCTTATTTACTTTCTCTATACCACTCATGATTTTATATACCTCTATCATATCCCTCCTTAGTCACCTCTTTTCCAAGCTGAAAAGTCCCAGTCTTATTAATCTCTCCTCAGACTGAAGCCGTTCTATACCCCTAATAACTTTTGTTGCCCTTTTCTGAACCTTTTCCAATTCCAATATATCCTTTTTGAGATGGGGCGACCACATCTGCACGCAGTATTCAAGGTGTGGGCGTACCATGGATTTATATAGAGGCAATATATTTTCTATCTTCATTGTGGCCTACAGAGACAATGGATTTGAAGATGCCATCACTGCTGCCAAAGAAATGGTGGAAAACTTAGGAGTTGAGCCTGTCTTCAAGGAAACTCATCCACTGGAAAAAGACAGTTTAGTTACGAGGGCAGAGATGAGGTGATGGGAAGCTCAGAAGAAAAATTCAAGAGAGAGGTTTTTTGCTCACTCATTGAGTCTGCTCGAGTGTCCACTGAAGAAAGGTTTGGACAAATGAAGCACCACAAAAAGACCTGTTTTTTTTTTTATATATAAGACCCTAATAAGCTACCGGTGGACAGGAAAATACTCTTGAACAACTGTACGGACCTTCACTGGACACTGACACTGGGGAATGTTCAGACATCAATGTTGACCTCTATGTTGAATTGGACAACATCCATCACAATTTTTCACACGGGAAGCATCCTTCACTCCAAGCTCTCCAATTCATTAATGATGCACAGATGAAGGATACATTTCCTAATATGCAGATAGCTTTGAGGATTCTGCTGGTCACAGTTGCGAGTGGTGAGCACAGCTTTTCGAAGCTCAGGCTCATTAAAACATATCTTTGATCGACAATGGTCCGCGAAAGACTGACATCGCTTGCTATTTTATCGCTTGAAAATGCCACTGGCCAGTCTTTGGATCTCTCTGATGCTATGCTTCAGTTCACGAGGGCAAAGGCAAGAAAAGCGACCTTTTAAACTAAAGGACTGGGGTTAACATTCTAAGGTTGTCATCTACTGAACAACTGTTATATATGGCATGAATAAATACAGATTTACAGATCCTAGCGTGCAAATTTATTGTCTTATATGACAGGGATAAATCATGAATGCAAATCGTGCAAAGTCATGAAATGAGCTACAAATGCAATAAAAAATAAGGTATTCAGAAACTTAAATGGAGGGGGGAGGAGGGGGCGCCAAAGATGTTATCTTCCTGAGACGCCATTTGGTCTAGGGTGGCCCCGCATGTATATGAAGTCTTGGGTGTATCTACTACAGCACTGCAACTATACATTCCATGTTTTCTGTGACTAGCCAACTGCCTTTGGAATTATGAAACCAACTATACACGTTGCAATTTTTATATAAAAACCAAATGCCACCTCTAGAGTCTGATCAAGTATACAGTTTGCATGGCAGTTTTTTGTTTGTTTGTTGGCTTCTTTTAAAAAACAAAGTCTTCTAAGAAATACCACTTTTCAATTTCAGTAAATTTAAAGCCTCTCTGAAACAATGTGAAAATCTTTAAAACGGCATTAAAAAAAGCCTACTCTGTTCACTTTTTAAAGATTCAGTATTTGTAACCGAAATAAACACTTTTCTGATGAACTGTGCATTGCATTGTTGGGCATTTAAGACAAACAGACAAACATGCAGTGCTTTCATATGTAATATGACCATCTAAACCAGTGGTTCTCAACCCACGGCTCACTTGCAGCCCAATCAGCACACAGCTGCGGCCCATGCGACATCCTCAGGGCCAGTCAGGTAGTATATATATTGTGTGGATGCAGCCAACACAACACACAGAGCTGCATACACGGACCACAATGGTAAATAGGTTGAGAACCACCGATCTAAACAGTTGTAAATTCAAAGATAAACATGGTGCAAAGATGCTCATCTATTTTTTGGGTGAGTGTTGGTCTTTCATAGAATATGTTGACAGCTATCATTTTAATATTTAATTTAAAATCAATGGAATATTAGGGATTATTTGGTATATTAAGTTGTATAGAAGGTACATTTTTGCTGCTGAACAAGTAGTTAAGGCATTAATGAGCCTCTTGCCAATTCTTCACTTAATGAAATTATAAACTTCTTAATTATTACAGTTGGGGTTCACATTAAGAATGAACCAAATCACCCTCAACTCTGATTCATTTACTACACAGATTAGAAAAATTGAAGGTGGACTCTACATCCTTCAGCAAATCTAAACCATTTCTATTAGGGTTCATCCTAGCTACAATTTTCAGGCTCTGTTATTGACTTCAATGGGTGTAATTATATGCTAAAGGTTAAGCATGTTTAGTGCTCCAATGGATTACAGCTAGAATGCCTAGCACCTTGCAAGACTAAATCCTTTTATTTTCTAACCCTCCCTCAGACTCTGCATTTAAATCCAAGCACAGGTTACAGCCAAACTGAGGAGTGTTTTGGAATTCTAATACTAATTTTCCCGTTTGGGCAAAGTGTTGGCGTGTAGCCTGATTTTGGTCGGCATTTATAGTATCCACTGTCAAAACGATTCCCACACTTGGACAAGGAACTTAATTTATTTATTGCATTAGGCTGAAAAAGAAAGTCAGAAGTAATAGTTACCTAAACATTCAACCTGCAATTTCTCCTTTAATTTTGAAAAACAAAGCCTTGCTCAAAACTATACAATGTAGGATCCTAGTTCCTATGAACACCCATTAGCAATAGCTGAGGGAAGTGGAAAAAATTCACTGTACATTGCTGAAGTGTAACTTCTTCTGTGTGCAATATAATGAAAAATGTTAGTGCAATCTGTATATTTTAAATAATGCTGAGAGTCAATTGTACATTTTGTTTAAATTGCTGAGCTAGAATATGGTAAATATGAAAGTGCAGATTCTAAACTATAAGCAATTCTGCTTATTACAAGCGTTAAAGTAGTATTTGCGTATGTTGCTAAAAAGGGAACAATTTAAGAGTAGTTCTACCATACATACAAGACCAGTAGCTGCCTTACAGTAACTGTCCAGATTACTGCAAACAGCAAACATTGCCTGATCCTTTTCAGCACAAGAACTCTTACTCGAGTTCTTACTAAATTGTAACTTTTAGGAGAGATTTTTAGAAGGACATGATAGGTTCATTTAAAAAAAAAAAAAAGATTTAAAAATTTACAATCTGAAATGAGAAGCAAAAGTAATCATCAACACACACTTAACCCAGCCTACAACATGGTCTCCAAACATTAGGGTTACCATTCGTCCGGATTCTCCCGGACATGTCCGGCTTTTCTGAGTTAAAAATAGCATCCGGGGGGAATTTGTAAATGTCTGGATTTCCACCCATGCAGAGCGCGCGCAGCTGACAGGGCAGCCGGCCGGATTGTGCCACTCGAGGAGGGGCTCTGGCTGCTGGAGCCCCGTGCCTCTCCCCTGCAGCTTGAGATCACTCCCCTCCTCCCCCTTCCTGCATTCGCAGATCGCCAGACGTTCGCAATGGGCCTCCAGCAGTCTGGAACTCCTCCCCCTGCTCCCCCTCCCCCCCCCCCCGCTGCCCAGCGTGCTGCTCTGCGAGGGTGGGGACCGGGCTGTGCGCTCCGCTGGGGAGCGCGGCAGCGTGTCTGGCTCCGCATGGAGCCCAACACGCTGTTCTGAGTGGCAGGGTAAGGAGGCCAGGGGGTCGGAGAAGGGGCAGGGGGGTTCTGGAGGGAGCAGTCGAGAGACAGGGAGCAGGGGAGGGTTGGATGGGTCAGGAGTTCTTGGGGGGCTGTCTGGGGGTGGGGGTGTGGATAAGGTTTTGGGCAGTCAGGGTACAGGTAGGGGGTAGGGTCTCTGGAGGGGGCAGTTAGGATGGGGGGGGTCTCAGGAGAGGGCAGTCAAGGGACAAGGAACAGGGAGGCTTAGGTAGAGGGTGGGGTTCTGGAGGGCAGTTAGGAGCAGGGGTCCCAGGAGGGAGCAGTCAGGGGACAAGGAGTGGGGGGAGGGTTGGAGGTTCTGAGGGGGGTGGGAAGTGAGAGGGAGTAGAAGGGGCAAGGGCGGGGCTCCTCCCGTCCTCTTTTTTGATTGTTGAACTATGGTAACCCTTCCAAACATGATTAAACTATTTTCTTTGTACAAGGCCTTAGTATAAATGTTAGTGGAAGAATACCAGAGAACAGCTATAAACAATGATGTGTTTAAGACTGGAGTTTGCATTAAAAGTCTGCTTTAGTTCCTAGTATTCTTTTTAATCCATGTGTAGTAACAGACAAGAAATGTTGATAAAGAAGGGAACCTGTACTTTTCCAAAAGAAGAAAAGTATATTAATTAATTTCACAGATTTTCAAAATACTGAATATAGGAAAAATTATCTTACCTTACCCAAAAGTTTCCTTTCTTCTAATAGGCAAGTCCACAGATCCAATCCACCAAGCACAAGAATTACAGTTCTGAGGGAGGTTTAATTGGGAGCAGTCTCCTCCAATTTATTTCTTCGCACTATACATATGTGTATGCTCTCCAATAGCTGGGGGGGGGGGGGGGAATTTGAAGTTGATCTGCAGAAGGACGTGTGTGTACGATTTTTTTGTTCTATTTTATAACCTTTGAATTAAACTTTAAAAGACTTAGATCTATGAAGTAACTTTGGAAGCAAGTCCTTCAAAGTTTAATTCAGCGATTAACTAAAACAAGAACTAATGCAAATGCTTTTTACTGCAGAACAACTTAAAAGTCTATGCCAATTATTGGAGAATATACACATATATAGTGTGCCCTAAAAAGAAAAGAGAGAGAGACTAATTAAATCTCCCTCAGAATGATAATTTGTGTTGGATGGATTGGATCTGTGGATTGGATCCTGCTAGAAGAAAGGAAATTCTTAGTAAATTAAGACATTTTCCTATTCCTTACTTGGAAGGTCTGTTGTTCCATTACAATGGGATATCTAATAGCAGTGCATCAACAGGGAAGGAAAATAAATAACGAATGAGATAGATGTATCTCACTCTCACTTAGTTTTAAATATAAAATTAGGGGTGAACACAGTATGCAGATACCGGTCTTCAACGGCAGAAACTAAGGGGACCCATGCAATTAATTTGTAAAAACTTAGTGAAGCTATGAACATTACCAGATGGTCACCCAGTATCTTTCTGTATGTTGGATATGATCTTTCCAGATGGGAGGCTACTGTGGCTCTGAATAAATGACCATGAATATTGGGGGGGGGGAGGCTTCTACCGTTGACAGCTTCAGAAATGTCATCTAATAACTGAAGCCATACAGTATGCTTTTATTTATTTATTACGATGGAGGTTATAGACCACAGCTAGAGTTTTCCTGAACTGGATTGCTGCATGCAGTGTTAATTTTTAGCACTCTCCTAACATCAGTTGTGCATGGAGTTCCTTTTAAGGTGTACTGCATGTCAGCAGAAAAGAAAACAATTTCTTATAACCAGGTTAATTTGGGGAATAAAGGTTAAGAACAACTTTGCCTCATGAGAAGTGCAGAAATGCAGTGCTTAATTTGTAATGAAAGAGGTACCAAGGCTCAAGCAATTAGGGTGCTAGGGCTCAAGCAATTTTTTTTTTTTTTTTTTTAAACTTTCATAATTGACGCAGAAAGCCCAGATATCCTGGGTCTATGAACTGCCAAGCCTCAGGTGCCGGGGCTCAGCCCTGGCACAAATTAAGCACTGCCATAATGCCTTTCCCCAATCAGACCTTATCCTCCAAAAATGCTCCTTGCTGAAATGACTACACCTGGTATGTCAACCTTTAAAGATAGAAAATCTACGGCACTTCTGACAAGCAATTAAAATGCTTAGTCAGAGCATTTGATACATCTAGTTCTCAGAAATAAGTTCTCATTGGTGTGGATTTGAGTTGTGTGGCTCTCTAAGAAATCTTTCATCTGGATGACAGGACATTCCTGTCTTTAGTGAGCTGGAAATGGTTACAATTTGTATTTTAGAGTCGAAGGCTTTAGGACAATTTTAAGAATTGCTTTGCCCTTGCATTAACTGAATCCATCCATGCTAATAACTGAATATTGTCATTCACACAGATGTGGCCCTTGAAGATGCCCTGTTTGTAGATATCGTTTCAAAGCTAAAAGTGTTACACACATCTAAATACATTGCTTTAACTGATACCTCTCATCATGTAATTCAATGTAGTCTTTTCTGGGCTTGGATGCAGAATTTTGTCCTTGGGAGCAAATACTTCTTGTAGAGGAGGCATAACCAAATGGCAGTTGTTACCTAAATTGGACACAAGAATCAGGACATCCTGAACAATGTGAGACCACTTGACTCACTTGTGTGTGAACACGCATGCGCACACTTCCATCCTGGAGAACAGCGTGAGCAGTAAAAGCCAGAAAGACACTCGTTGGCCATGGGAGAATGTAATAGACTGCATGATTGTAGCTAATCTTGCATTCTAGAATAAGACTTGAGTTTCTTTGCTGGGTTCTGGATACAAATAGATCCATTGACAGGAGGGCTACTGAAGGCCAGAGTCTCTACTTGAAGATCTTGGGCTGTATACTCCACTCTCCCAGATTTATCGTTTGCTTTCTTAAGCAGTTGCTATGATGCTTATTCTCTCTTTACGTATAGTGCTTACGAAAACAGAAGATTCTTCCTATTCCTTTTTGGCCAGGAACAGAGAAGAGGTTGAGGATCTGGTATCTTTCTCTCTCATTGATAAAAGCCAATGCTGAAGTGTTTGAACAAGTTCCCCCTTATTTGTAAGGTAGAGAGAGATAAGCAACCCAAGATAATAGTATAAAAAAAGATCTGAAGGGAGAGCCAGACTTACTGATGTGCTATAGATGATGCCTAATTGACTTCTTGAACATTATAGATGTTCCCTAAGCTCCCGCTCCAGGCAGAGGCAGGGGAACCCTTTACATGAAGCAGCCATTGTATCTCACAGAATCCTAAGCAATCAAGGCAGGGTTTCATAAGGGTGGAGTGACACCTTGTTAAAGGGGCAGGGAAAACAGAAATAAGGTATGGGCCAAGAAGACCCTTACCACCTACTTGTTCCTGTATGTCTGGACTGTACTCCCTCTCATTTCTCCAGGTTTGGCTTTATGGAGGACAGTTAGAAAAAGCCAGGATGTAGTCCACACACAACATGAGTTGGGTTCAGTTAGCTCAGCAGGTGTGGCATGGCTGACCCAAGGCAAGCAGGATTCGGTTGGGTAGGCATTTTGTGCCCTTTTCTGCCAGCCTCCCAATTCCTCCTGTTGTGTTCTTGCCTGAGAGATCTACCCAGACCTGCTACTCTGAAAGTTGTTGAAGTCAGCTACCTAAACATCAGAAGGTTGTTTCCAGGAACCTTGCTGCAGAGCCTCCGAGGTTGAATAATAGATCAGAATTGCTTAGATCCAATAAGCTGAATTGCAAGAATAAATAAGGATCCCTTTTTGGTTGTTTTCTTTTCTTGTTGCTCTGAGCAGGTCTGGTAAAGCCTTCCAATTGCTGGAGGCAGTATATGCTGTCTGGTCAGGTCTTCAGGGCAGTGGCCAGTCAGCCTGCTTTGATTGACAAGTCTGGTTTCTGCCTCAAAGGAGCTGCAAAATAGGGGTAAGATCCATTGTACTGAAGTGACAAACTTTCATTGCAAAGCAGACATTCCTTGAGAAGAAAATACTAAACTAGAACATCCTAAAATAGACAAAAAGCCCATTCAAGATTTTATGCTGTGCTATCCAGAATCTCTGCAAGAGTGAGTGGCCATTTCAACCACAGAAGTCTTCCAAGAAACTATACAGCAGTTGGTTTGATTGTTGTCCAATAGAAACCTTAACTGGTCAAACTATGCATTTCCTCGATATCTTATCCAAGATTAATGAGAAACTAGCATCAAAATGCAATAACTCTTGCTTGTATATATGCTTAGAAGGATTAGATTTTTTACCAGTAAGAGTTAGTAAACATCACTCTACACACAAAAATAATAGAAATTTACAGATAGACAAAGAAAAATGCTCTTTGAGAATTTCTTCAGAGTTTGAGTTAAGGATATTTACTTTGTATATTTCTGACAGGTGATGTTACTAATTTGTGTTTTAAACAGTTACAAAGCTTTAAATTTTTTAATCTCAATGTCTACTGTGATTAAATTATTGTCTGCGCCTCCCCCATAATTTCCTGCAACTGTGAACATTTAAATCAATCAAAATGGGGGAAAATGCTTGAACCCCATAATTTTGTGCAACGGTGAAAATTTAAATCAATACAAATAAGAAAAGCTTAAAAATAAACATTGATATTATCCTTTAAGCTTATAAAAAGACCAAAATCAAATTTTGCCAAGCCTACTTGTAAATCAAGCATATAAATCACCAGCTGCCTGATGGGGAGACCTGCTCCCATCAGGCCACCACAAACCAATTAATCTGATAGTTCAAGACCCCAGTTATTATGGAAATATTTGAACATCTTCCATCACCCATTTGTCTGTGCTTTGCCATAGATCAGACCCACGAGTACCAGTCACAAAAGTAGTACTTGCACCCTAGAACACTGAGCTTACTTCTACATTATTCCAAAAATCTCATTCCAACAGATTGTTTCTTAATCTTAATTTTAAAATTTTATAACATTAAAATTTCTATTTTATGAAGATCAATATATTCAGTAAATCTTTTTAACACAATTATTTTTACTGGCCGAAGACCTAGTTACAGTAACTTTTAATTATACTCCTTAGCTTTTGTCAATCTCTAAATACAGAAGAAAGTATTTTACACAGACTTCTTAAAAGTGCAGAAAAATTATAAACATTTAAACTGAATCCCATATCCTATTAAAATGGATGGCATTTGTTATCTTGTGTGTCAGCACTTTCAGTTTATAAAAATTTAACTTGACAGAACTGGGCCAAAAATTAAAGGTCACTGCTATCCCGAAGGCTACTTCTGAAGTTCAAAATAACCACACATTTTATTTAGACTATCATCTTTAGTTGCCCGTAACTCTGTATGTGCACAGAAATCACAGTAATCTATGGAAGAGGTGAGAATCAGAAACAAACATGATATCTTATAATAGAGTGTTCAGGTTACCTCCCAGAAGCTATCACTAGAAACCTCTACTCCAACAGAATCATCATATGATCCAGACATTTCTACGTTTGGAGAGCTTGCAAGTGTTCAGGGTTCTATTGTGAGCACCAGATCTTCAAAAATCTGTAGGAAGGACAAAGAGAACATTAGTAAATATTAAACTTACCCATAATTTGCTATGATTTTGAGTGTATTTCTTTCATAGACTTTTAGCCTAAATGTTAAATGTTACGGGAAAATTTTCAATACCCCCGCCAAATCAATATACGCTCAATTACTGCTTACTTATATCCTTACTTCCAGCAACAGCAAACCATAAGTATTACATGTTTGACACATCTACATACATTACTAAGGCCAGGTCTACACTAAAAAGTTAGGTCAACCCAGCTATGTCACTCATGGATATGAAAAATTCACACTGATTAGTAACATAGGGCTGGTCTACACTACTGCGGTAAATGGATCTGACTTATGCAACTTCAGTTACATAAATAACGTAGTTAGATCCACTTACCGCAGTAACTACACTGCGCCATGTCAACAGGAGAGCATCTCCCCCCGACTTCCCTTATGCTTCTCGGGGAGGTGGAGTACACAAATCGATGGGAGAGTGCTCTCCCATCAATTTAGCGTGTCTTCACCTGACCAGCTAAATCAACACTCGCTGCATTGATTGCAGCAGTGCTGATCTACCGGTAAGTGTAGACATGCCCTTAGTTAAGCCGACCCAAGTCCTGATGTAGACAGGTTGATGGAAGAATTCTTCCGTCAAGCTAGCTACTGCCTCTCAGGGAGCTAGATTAACTACAACAAGAGAACTCCTCCAGTTGCTGTAGTTAGTGTCTACACTGAACCTCTACAGTACAGCTGCAGCTGTGCCGCTGTAGTGGTTTGAGTGTACACAAAGTCTTCTAACTAACATTCATCATCCCTCCACATCAGCCCTAATATACATAATGTGCCATTTTAGTCTTTCCACTGCTGTATGGCGGGCGCTATAGTTGGTTTGTACCATAAGAATTTCATTGTTTAGTCCCAGAATTTTATTTGAACATTGCTTGCCTGGAACTTAATACAACTTTAATCAAGCTAGCAAGGCTCTCTTGACTAACCAAACCTAGGGAGGACACAGCACAGTAAACTAAGCATAAACTCAGACTCCATAATCTGTGTTGCATTAATTAACCATAGCAATAGAAGTTACACTCAAAAATCATATCTAAATTAAATTTTGTAGACAAATTACAGCTCAATAATTTCTGTTTCTGAATCTTAACATTATGTTCTCATTTACAAAAAGGGTGGAGAGAAGGGATTGTTCTCATACAGCTAGATGACCCATTACGGCCCCAAGGAAGTCACCCTGGCAAATGGGTCAAAAAAATGACCCACTTGTGACCTAGTTAGCCAAATTTCCAGGCTAGGTTTCCCGAGATTAAATGTTGGTTTGTTAACCCTTTCTACCCTAGCAACTAGGTGCTTCTCCAGCTAAATCCATAAAAAGATACAATACCTATAAGTATAAAGCAATTTCCAACTCGCACAGAACAGCAAATGGAATTTAGCCTGATAGTATTCCTGCCACTAAGCAATTAATGCTTTTTCACATTCAAGAAAATTTCAGGTTTAAATTCTGATATTAAAGGATTGAGTCGTTTTATAGGAATACTTTTGAGAATTTTAAATAAATATTTCACATTTATAAAGGAAGTGATGGTTAGAGATGTTGAGCCTAGGCTACCTTCTCACACATGGCAAAAACATTGTTAAAAGAGCAGCAGTTGTCATCAGACAGCAATGCTGTTAGCCATGTTGGATGAGCACTATTGGGAATACAAGTTCTTATATCTAAGAGTGACAAATAAGAACAAGACAATGGACAATTGCATAATGACTACTGTTAAGAGACCCTTTTCATTAAGCGTACCTAACTGACTGAGTTCACTAAAGACCAGAAAATTGTTGAACCCCGTCAGAGCATAAATCTATACATAACATAAATTTCAGTAATTTATTAAGCATGTATCAACCAGTTATGGAAAAATGTAATTTCTTTTTATAAGATTACAGTGCCAAACCTGTTAATGGTTAAGCAATTTTATACATGTCACAAAGATCAAGCTTTTTCAGGTGGCTTGAAGTACAGATTCCTTCATTACTCCACCTGCAAGCTTCTCCCTCCCCCACTTTTGAAATTAATAAAATATTTGAAAGTCAGATATTTTATATACTGTGTCTTTCAGATTAAAGGTAACAGTTTATTGCTGGGAAACTATAATAAATTTCATCTGCCGTATTCAAAGCCACTAAACATGTTGGGATAGAAGAAGAGAACATGCTTGAGTCATTACTGAAATTTTCAACTAGAAGATTCTAGACCCAAGAATAGAAGGTTTTTAAAAAAAAAAAAAAAAAAAAAAAAGTACGTTACCCACAAGACATCAAAACTGAAAAGAGCCTCCTCTCTAACCTCAAGAGAGAAAAGATACACTGACATGAGAAGAAAAATGTGATCTGACAGATTTAAGTGATAAGAAAGTTTTATTTGGTTTCCTAAATAAAATAATCTGGATAGTTGAGTTACACACACCTGCAGGAGATATAAATCAGAAGTTTCAAGGCACCAGGTACTTCAAGAAGGACCAATATGCCAGTTGTAGTTGGTTTAATAGTTTTTCAAAAATCTTTACCTTCCTGTGTGTAAAGGAGTTGTCCTTTATTAATGCACCCATAATTACTTTTTCTGGAAATCGCCACCAAACAAAAGATATAATGTATCGTAATGATAAAATGTATAGCATTCAGTAGCACTCATGTGTTAGGTAGTGCCTACAAGACATACATGAAGACAGCCTCTGCTGCAAAGAGCTCACAATCTAAGCAGCTGCAACATAAGAGTGGGATAAAATGTACAATCTTTAACTAACATACATACACCATTTCCTAATGCCTCTAGGCCAAAATTTGTATGTACCATGTCAAAAACCAGTCTTGAGAGAGAAACAATTGTTAATTCCCCTAGCAGCTGAAAGTCCTGGACAATGTTGCTTTTGACTGCATTTGTGACACATTTTACCGTACTACAGTGTATGCTCTTTTGCTACATAGCACAATACAATGTTTTACAAAATACTAATCACTAAATCTATAAAAGGTAAGCCACATCTCTTTAGTGGTTTTGCTGATCCTTCTCACTCCAGATTAAAGCTGAAGGGAGGAGAATGCATGATGCACGTTTCCTGGGCAGAAGGGAAGTTGTGTAAGGACTTTGTAGGATACCAGACAACTGACTTTAACAGTACTGTTTCTTTAAAACATTTAGTCTCTTGAATGAATACTGCAATTAAAGTAATTGTTGTATGATCAACCACTGCCTCTGGAGCTAGAAGTGCTGCACTTTGAACTCAAGTTTTTTTTTCCACATTAGGGTTGCCAAGTTTGGTTGGAGGTATTCCTGGAGGTTTCATCACATGACAATCTCTAATTAGAGATTAATCTAATTCCTGGACACTCCATGACAATCCTGGAGGGTTGGCAACACTATTCCACGGTCACATGAAAAAGGTGATGGCCATGTAGTGCCTAGAAGAAGAGTTAAAGTGGGGATTAAGCAAAGATGCAAATAATCCCAAACAAAAACAAAAAGGTATATGAACTAATTCAACTGATTCACAGAACAATATCTAACCCATTGGTGTCTATAGGTACCATAAAACAAGATAGCTTTCCTTTGCTTAATTATTTTAAAGGGGAAATAAATGAAGACAATGCCCTCCCAACTATAAGGACTATATGTTTGATTTAAGCATGTCATATGCGTCTCAACATAATATCCAATATCATTAATCTTTCTTCTACTTTGTTAGCCTTTTTAATACATGATTTAACATAAAATATGCAAAGATACATGCCTAAAACCCCTTCAAACACTCCTTATCTTACACACTGTATCTGTTATTTTTCAAAAGGATAAAGTACTATTTATATTTGATGGACAACAGATGCAACCCCTTCTTCCCCCAAGTAATCTTAATAAGCTAAATTAATCAGGGTTGATCATAACCACACAAATTAAAAAAAACCACCACCACCACCCACTTTTTTCCTAGTTAGAGTTTAAATACAACACCATGAGGGCAATATCATACTTATCTGGGATTGTTTAATATTATTGCCACCTAAAATGTAATTTGTTAACAGTTATTAGTTTTTCCACATTTTTTTTAATGTGCTGAGTTTTTCAAACAACAACACTAACCAAATTAAATAGTAAATATTTACTGTACTACTTGGATGGACAATGCAGCTAACAGTTCCCTGATAAATCAAATGTAACAGAAGTGGGGACAGATCTCTAGTATACAGATTCAAACAAAAAATGTCCTGGCATGAAGCTGTGTTAATTATGTAGAAAATATTTATCTAGAGAGGTTTTGGAGAAAAGTTTGGATATGTTTCAGAGCAATGTATTTTGTCAGTCCAAATCGTAATGGACTGCGACAATAGTATGGTAATCTGGGATTGCATGAAAGACAAAGAAAAACAGTTTCAAGTCTTGTGTCATCTTTACTATACTGCAGTTACAATGGAGTTTTGTTATGGACTGACAATTACTTGTTCATGAGATAAACTCAGAATAAGTCAATGTCACTAAAATATAGATAGTATTGCTGGTTTTTTTTAATAGTAAGATACCATGCAAAAGTATTTAACTAAAATTCCCTAAAAAAAAAAAAAAGTAGTGATTAGAAGGAATCATTCTGCCAAGAGGTGAACAACAAGTGCCTTCAGGTAAAAGTCCACTTATTTTCCACAAGTGTTCACTTAACTGCAAGCTAAAAATACTTATTTAAAACTCAATATTCCTTTAAAGTTCTGTCACTGATGTTGCAGTGCAACTACTGAAAGTACTGCACCCCTACCATGTATCTAGACCCATTGTTTTACATGCACACTGGTAACATCTCATGGAAACATATTCCAGTATGTAACTACCTTTAAGCAAGATTTTTCTAATATCTAACCTCAATCTCCCTTGCTGCAGATTAAGCCTGCCCGGTCTTCAGTGAATTGGGAGAAGAACTTGTCACCCTCCTCTTTGTAACAGCATTCAGACATGTTAAAGACTGTTATCGGCTCCCCATTCAGTCTTCATTTCTCAAAGCTAACTGTGCCTTTTTTTTTTTTTTTTTAAACCTTCCCTCATAGGTCAGGTTTTCTAAACCTTCTTATTTTTGTTGCTCTCCTCTGGATTCTCTCCAATTTGTCCACATCTCTCTTGACATGTGGCAGCCAATACTCGACACAATATTCTAGCTGAGGCCTCACCAGTGCTGAAAGTGGGACAATTACCTTCCTTGTCTTACATACAACACTCCTGTTAATACAGCCGAAAAAAATAGTATCCCTCTATACAACTGCATCAAATTATTGGCTCACATTCAATTTGTGATCCACTACAACATCCGCATCCTTTTCTACAGTACCACCTAGCCAGTTGTTCTTCATTTTGCATTTGTGCATTTGATTTTTCCTTACATGTAGTACTTTGCAATTGTCTTTATTGCATTTCATCTTGTTGATTACAGACCAGTTCTCCAATTTGTCAAGATCCTTTCAAATTCTAATCCTGTCCTCTTATCAGCTGCAACTCCTCCCAGCTTGGTGTAATTTTAAAATTTTACTCCATTTCGTTACCTAAGTCATTAAATAACCTATTTAGTGTTTTTAAAATAAAACCTTCATATAATGAGCATTAGAGTTTGCTGTGGATTTGAAGAAACCAAACAAAGGCTTTTTAAAATAATTCTATTTTACTGATCACTAATGTTAAAGCTGGAAAAAAAGTTCTGTAGTAATGGTGTAATATCAATTCACCTTCAAATTTAAAAAGTTCAGAGTGTGTTACTTTAGGACCATTTAAGTTGACAAACTAGTTGGAAAACTGGAAGAGATCAAGGCTGCAGTGGAACAATATTTTCTGAATAGATACAGAGAACAGGTATTTGTGTTTTGTTTTTTTAATAAAACTGCATAATACAGAAAACTTTTTCCATAAAAGCAAGAAAATAACTATGATTCAGGAAATTCTGATTAATTGTAAGATTTATACATGCCAGATACTATGCTATGAGAAAGTATGAACAAGCATATTAAGGGAAATATTATGAAGTCATGGCAACAACTAGCACAGAAACTCTGGTTGTACAGCACTATTTAAAAATAAACTGAATAATGACATACCAGCATTAAGCAACAATGAGTCATACTGTCCTGTTGAAATACATTTATTAGAACAGCCAGTCCTTTAAACACATTTGTCTTTAGGGCTTGGTTCTTCCCCCCACGCCTGAGGAATTTTAAAAGTTTGCACAAGAGAAAAATCTGAACTTTGTCTTTCATACTTTTAGTTTATTAACCACAAAAAGGAGGGAAATGTAAATATTTTATGCCTAATTTTTATTCTGTCATTCCAGATTACCAAAAGGGAAAAGTTTGAAAACCTATGCAAAATCATCAACTTTTCATCAACTGTACCTGAAGGCAGAGTCCAAGAGATTGTCCAGCAAATAAAGGACACGGATTTCCCATTTTCAAAGTTAAAAATCAGAGTCCCCAGCTCATGGAAAGGTGCTAGCCTTGGAATCCTTTTCTGGCACTTCATCTGTTGGATCTGTGTCTGGCTAGTAGGAATGAAAGTTCTCAAATCCTCCATATCTTTCAGGATACGCTCCCTTCCTAAAACTTGTGTCTGATGGGGATGCTCTTTCATCCCACAGAATCTTTGCTGTCACAGGAAGCAGTCACAGTGTCGCCATTCACTCCTTTCCATCATTTGTTCCTACATAAAGTCCAGCCTGGTCACGTCTTTACATTCAGCATCCCACCACCTAGTCAGTGGTTGCCTTTACATCAGACTAACCTTGGCTGTGCTTGCATTATTTTCTTTGGGATGCTATCGTCTGTCTTCTGCAGTGTCCCCACCACTGTAATTTTCTCAATTGTAGCCAATCCCATACCCTGATTTCTGATTCTTAGTTAATTTATCTTAAAAATAATTCCACTTTACACTGGCCATTTTTCAAAACACACAAGCCTTACTTATCTCCACGGCTTCCAGCCTTTTTCCTCTCTCATTTACTGCAGCTGCTTCCTGACCACAGAGTAAGACTGTTAAGTACACTGGTTTGATAAAATTACTGGTTTGTACCAAAGTGAAAATTTATCAGTTGATGATTTTGTCAACTTCTTACAGCACTCATAGCTAAGGTACATCTCCTTTCAACCTAATCCTTGGTGGAATCATCAGCACTGATCAAGCTTTCTAGGTACATACAAGATTCCACTTGTTCCACAACTTCACTGCTGCTACATTTCAAAACTATCTATTGTCCCTTTCCCAAGATGCAACCACTTTGTCATCTTGGCGTTTACTATAAGAACAATTCGACTACACTAATTTTCCACGGTAGCAAAGAGTACCATTAATTCACATCTGCCAGTTGTATGATGTCACCTACATAAACTAAGACGCTTAACTCTAAATCGTACTTCATGCCCTCCAATTCATCTATTATTCTTAATGTCCAGTTTAAGAACGTGATGAAAAGTGACAGTGACTCCATGTCTCCTTGTTTTATACTAAACTTTGACTTAAACAAGTTGTTTAATTTTCCATCAGTTCTTATGGCACTGATGGGACATAGGAAATTTTTATTTTGACTTACTGAAAATTTCCTCTGAACTACAAGATTCACAGATGCATTAACTAATGGGCTCTCAGCCCGCGTTTTACTACACAAGCAGAACCAGACCAGTCAGTCAGTCACTAAAAGCAAAAAGAGCAGCCAGCGACAATGAAGAGTCCACCGGCTGAGAGAGCTTCCAAAGGCTAATATCCACTGCAGACAGGAACTTTCTAATGAGCTTATATGCAATAAACTGAATTCTTACTGTGACACTATGAAATATGGGAGACTCTTTATGATATTGTTAACGCCAATATTATAATATTGCAAGGAATCTGACCAAATATGCCATGTAAGCGGTATCTACAAAAAATGTTATAATTTGCTAAATATGATAATCTTGTTTATATGTTTGTATCACCTTTGTATTGTGAGTTATAGGTACGTATGGTATATCCGGAACTCCACTGGAGTGAGCAACGGTAGCAGAGTCGACGGGGGAGCCGCAGCCGTCGATACCATGCCGTGTGGACCCCAGGTAAGTCTATCTAAGATACTTCGACTTCAGCTACATTATTCACGTAGCTGAAGTTGTGTATCTTAGATCGATCCGCCCCCCCCCGCCCAGTGTAGACCAGCCCTAAGGTTCTTCCATGCCCATGTGCTGTGAAGCTTGTGTCTGGGACACAGGAAATACAAGCCAAATGGTAAAAGGAATACAAAGGGCAGCTGCATCATCTCCATTGTGTCTTCACTCCTACTTCTTACCCCTGGAGAAACTTTTCTACAAATGAAGCTCTGAGCAAAGGACTGAATGACCCATCCAAGCTGCGGGTGTGTTCCAGAGGCACTTTCAAGCCAGCAAACTCACCAATACTGCTAAGAACCTGATATATGGACTTTGAAGTCTTTGTATGTATGTGACTGCTTTACCATTAACAACTCTTTTCTTGTTCTTTTTTCTTTATAATAAACCTTTAGTTTTAGACACTAAAGGATTGGCTGGCAGCATAGTATTTTGGGTAAGATCAAACCTAATATTGACCAGGCTATGTGGCTGGCCCTTTGGGGTCAGAAGAACATTTTGTATAGTGAGAATTTTAAAACAGCTTCTCACTATACTGCACCTAGGTCCTGATTCAGAGCCAGAGAACTGGAATGCAATAAGGGGGCTGTGTGACTCTTTTTTTGCTTCTTGATAACCAGTGTGGGGATCAGAAGCAGTTTGTGACTGGTTGGGGAGTTTAACTTCAGTGTTACCCACCAGTCTTGGGAATATCTGCTCTCCTTTTTGCAGACTGCCCTGATCTTCGTATTTCCAGTGAGGGCTACCCCAAGCACCCCACATCACACTTACCTCACATCATAACTTCATGAACCAATTTGAAGGAACCAAAGAGAACTTCTTATCCTACTGGCTAAAGAAATACTCCAAAAGCAAGGAAGGATTAGATCTGTGGCTACTGTAGCCTAGAAAGGAAAATTTTGGTAAATCAGAATAAGTTTTCTTATTCTGTTTATAGGGGCCAGAGATCCACTAACCATTGGAATTTGTAAAGCAATTTGCCTTTAGGGAGGGTTCAATTCAAACAGAACTATATAAAGGGTTTTTTAATTCCTTTACTACTGGGAGACCACAGGGTGGAGTACCCTCTTACCACAGGCAGCATCTGCCGATGTCTGAATGCCCAGCTTGTAAGGGCTTGTCTACACTGGCACTTTACAGCGCTGCAACTTTCTCGCTCAGGGGTGTGAAAAAAAAAAAAAAAACACATCCCTGAGCGCAGCAAGTTTCAGCGCTGTAAAGCACCAGTGTAGACAGTGTACCAGCCACGCCTCCAGTGCTGATAGCTATGCCCCTCATGGAGATTGGTTTTTTTTTTTTTTTTTAGAGCACTGGGAGAGCTTTCTCCCAGCACTCTGCCGCGACTACTCAAGTCATGTTAAAGTGCTGCCATGGCAGTGCCAGTGTAGACTAGCCCTAAGATTTTGGGTAGATGTGTGTGGATGACCAGGTGGCAGCTAGGGTGACCAGATGTCCCGATTTTATAGGGACAGCCCTGATTTTTTTTTTTTTTTTTTTTTTAAATATGGGCTCCTATTACCCCCCACCCTGTCCCAATTTTTCACACTTGCTATCTGGTCACCCTAAGCCCACCAGACTCCATCATATGGTGTGTAAGAGGCTGCTATTGCTCTCAGCAAGTGGTCTTTGATGTTGATTGATAGAGAAAGACTGTGGATATGTCTTCACTGCAAGTAAAGGTGTGGCTGCAGCATGGGTAGGTATCTGTGATAGCCTTAATCTCACTAACATGAGTGGGGTATTCTATCTGCTACCCAAGATCCATAAACCCGGAAACCCTGGACGCCCCATCATCTCAGTCCTGCTGTAAGAGTGCCAATGCCTATCTGGCTATTTGGACTCTCTCCTCAGACTCTACGCTACCAGCACTCCCAGCTATCTTTGAGACACCACCGACTTTCTGAGGAAACTACAATGCATTGCTGTTCTTCCTGAAAACACCATCCTGGCCACCATGGATGTAGAAGCACTTTACACCAATATTCCACATGAGGATGGACTACAAGCTGTCAGGAACAGTATCCCTGATGAGGCCACAGCACGCCTGGTGGCTGAGCTTTGTAACTTTGTCCTCACCCACAACCACTTCAGATTTGGGGACAACTTATACCTTCAAGTCAGTGGCACCGCTATGGGTACCCGCATGGCCCCACAGTATGCCAACATTTTTATGGCTGACTTAGAGCAACGCTTCCTCAGCTCTTGTCCCCTAGTGCCCCTCCTCTACTTGCGCTACATTGAAGACATCTTCATCATATGGACCCAAGGAAAGGAGGCCCTTGAAGAATTCCACCTGGACTTCAACAATTTCCACCCCACCATCAACCTCAGCCTGGACCAGTCCACACAAGAGAGACACTTCCTGGACACTACAGTGCAAATAAGTGACGGTCACATAAACACCACTCTATACCGGAAACCTACTGACCGCTACACGTACCTACATGCCTCTAGCTTCCATCCAAGCCACATCACATGATCCATTGTCTACAGCCAAGCCCTAAGATATAACCGAATTTGCTCCAACCTCTCAGACAGAGACAAACACCTACAAGATCTTTATCAAGCATTCTTAAAACTACAATACCCACCTGGAGAAGTGAGGAAACAGATTGACAGAGAAGACGGGTACCCAGAAATCACTTAGTATAGGACAGGTCCAAAAAGGACAATAACAGAACACCACTGGCCATCACATATAGCCCGCAGCTAAAACCTCTCCAGCGCATTATCCACGATCTACAACCTATCCTGGAAAATGATCCCTCACTCTCACAGACCTTGGGAGGCAGGCCAGTCCTCGCTTACAGACAACTCCCCAAACTGAAGCAAATACTCACCAGCAACTACACAGCGCACCACAGAAACACCAACCCAGGAACCAATCCCTGTAGCAAACCTCATTGCCTACTCTGTCCCCATATCTACTCTGGCGACACCATCAGAGGACCCAACCACATCAGCCACACCATCAAGGGCTCATTCACCTGCACATCTACAAATGTTACATATGCCATCATGTGCCAGCAATGCCCCTCTGCCATGTACATTGGCCAAACTGGACAGTCCCTCCGCAAAAGAATAAATGGACACAAATCGGACATCAGGAATGGTAACATACAAAAGCCAGTAAGTGAACACTTCAATCTCCCTGGTCATTCTATTACAGATTTAAAAGTCATTGAACAAAAAAAACTTCAGAAACAGACTTTATAGAGAAACAGCAGAACTAAAATTCATTTGCAAATTTAACACCATTAATCTGGGCTTGAATAGGGACTGGGAGTGGCTGGCTCATTATAGAAGCAGCTTTTCCTCTCCTGGAATTGACACCTCCTCATCTATTATTGGGAGTGGACTACATCCACCCTGATTGAATTGGCCCTGTCAACACTGGTTCTCCACTTGCGAAGTAACTCCCTGCTCTCCATGTGTCAATACATAATGCCTGCATTTGTAACTTTCACTCTATGCATCTGAAGAAGTGAGGTTTTTACCCACAAAAGCTTATGCCCAAATAAATCTGTTAGTCTTTAAGGTGCCACCAGACTCCTTGTTGTTTTAATAGTCATGTAGACATGCCATGGTCTTGGATAGAGGTGACCCCTTCCTGCCTGAGGGAAGGTCCAAAACAGCTAATACCTTCATAACCCTAGGGCCTAGGGCAAGGCCAAAGGACAACAAACTATTAGAAGCGCTGGGATCCAAAGGTAACAGAGAAACAGATCAATTGAAGGATGTGAAAAAGTCATGTAATAATAATCCAAGGAAATTGAAATGCAATTTTATGAACAGTGATATGCAACCTAGTTGAGAGACTGTATAACTTATATTGGGGCAGTGGAATGTTTATACATCTACATATGTAGTGTCACATTGACCTTAGGAAGAGAAACAAAATTTGATTCAGACTGGTGCATATTGAAGCAATTCTTAGCCACGTTGTTTAATCTCTCAGTTTTCCCTGATGATCCCCCTTCTTCCTTGATCACATCGGTCAAGGCCATCCTGAGACAAAATGTAAGGTTCAGTTTGGGATCCTGAGGAACAGTACTTTTGAACGGTGTTGCTGCTCTTCTGATCCAGTTCCTCCTTTGTCTTTCTGAGAGCAGGTCTACACTTAAAATGCCACGGTGCAATGGCACCGCTGTAGCACTTCAATGAAGACAACAGTACGCCGACGGGAGAGCTTCTCCTGTTGGCATAGTTAATCCACCTCCACAAAAGAAGCCCTCCTATTGACCCAGAGGTTAACTCAGTATAACTGTGTGGCTCAGGGGCGTGGATTTGTTAAACCCCTGGGCAACGTAGTTATACCAATGTAATTTTATAGGGTAGACCTGGCCTTAGACATTTCCTCAGGAGATAGACCTAAACTGGTAACTGCCTTCTTAGACATGGATTTGAATAACTGAACATTTTTCCTGCTTCCCCTTCTGTGGGTTCTGTTCTGAATCTGAAAGTTGTCCCCCTTCCTGAAAGATACCAAGTGACTCTTGTGCCTATAAGATGTGATTTGTGCTTCCTTCTTAAACCTGCCCCTCCCTGGAAAAATCAAGCATCAGAACACTCAGACATAGATGAAAGAGTTTGGGGTCTGGTTCCTGGATTTCCTGAGTAGTACAGCCTTTTTGACATATCCAATACACAGCCATACATAATCAAAGGAGGCTGTTTCAGAGAAATTGAAAAACTAAAAATGGCTCACTCAGCTGTTACAAATGTTTTTTCCAAACATGGCATCTCCAACTATATGAAGGTTCAACTGGTGAAAAGCTTAACTTTTCCATAGCAACATATGGATGTGAATCATGGGAAATGAATGCTGCTAACAAGAAGAAAACTGAAGCCTTTGAGTTTGGTGCTGTGAAGACTTTTGCATCTCCCTTTGATGGAAAAAACAACAAATGCTTTTGCTATAAACTTTACTGAAGAGAAGCAGACCCTGCTGTCAAATCAACAGGGGCAAACTTATGTATTTTGATCGCATCAAGCATAGAGATGTAAATAACCTCAAGCAAGTTACCATGGAAAGAGAGGTGGAATGTCATCCTAGTAGGGAATGACCAGGAAAGAGATGGTTAGATGGTGTGCAGCAGCTCACTGGAGGTCAACTACTGAGTGCTCGAAGCTAGTGACAGGTCAAGACAGCTTCTAGAAATTCTACTACGATGTCACCAGTATTCAGATATGAATAAATTGATTTTTTATTTATTTTTGTCCTGTGAGAACCTGGGAAAGAAAGCAAGCCAGATGACTGTGGGGACTGGACACTGAACCGCCCTCTTGTTTTCTCTTTCTAGTTTGCCCCAGGGATTCTTGCCATCTGGTGTTACAGGAAGAATCTCTTGCTGGAATCCCCTAACTGAAGAGGAAGCAATCCAATTCCCTGGACCTGACCCTTCTTTTTGCCAGGTATTGAAACCCTTGCATACATCCCCTGAGATGGAGGCTTTGATTGAGTCTGCACAATGGGGGACACTGCTAGAGAAAAATTGCTATGCCAGATACAGATCCATGATACTAAATTTGAAAAATGAACACTCTTCTGAACCCTACAATTAACTATCAGGGGGTAGCCGTGTTAGTCTGTATCTACAAAAACAACAAAGAGTCTGGTGGCACCTTAAAGACTAACAGATTTATTTGGGCATAAGCTTTCGTGAGTAAAAACCTCACTTCTTCGGATGCATAGAGTGAAAGCTACAGATGCAGGCATTACATACAGACACATGGAGAGCAGGGAGTTACTTCACAAGTGGCGAACCAGTGTTGACAGGGCCAATTCAATCAAGGTGGATGTAGTCCACTCCCAATAATAGATGAGGAGGTGTCAATTCCAGGAGAGGAAAAGCTGCTTCTGTAGTGAGCCAGCCACTCCCAATCCCTATTCAAGCCCAGATTAATGGTGTTGAATTTGCAAATGAATTTTAGTTCTGCTGTTACTCTTTGAAGTCTGTTTCTGAAGTGTTTTTGTTCAATGACAGTGACTTTTAAATCTGTGATAGAATGACCAGGGAGATTGAAGTGTTCACTTACTGGCTTGTGTATGTTACCATTCCTGATGTCCGATTTGTGTCCATTTATTCTTTTGCGGAGGGACTGTCCGGTTTGGCCAATGTACATGGCAGAGGGGCATTGCTGGCACATGATGGCATATATGACATTAGTGGATGTGCAGGTGAATGAGCCCCTGATGGTGTGGCTGATGTGGTTGGGTCCTCTGATGCTGTTGCCAGAGTAGATATGGGGACAGAGTAGGCAACGAGGTTTGCTACAGGGATAGGTTCCTGGGTTGGTGTTTCTGTGGTGTGGTGTGTAGTTGCTGGTGAGTATTTGCTTCAGGTTGGGGGGTTGTCTGTAAGCAAGGACTGGCCTGCCTCCCAAGGTCTGTGAGAGTGAGGGATCATTTTCCAGGATAGGTTGTAGGTCGTGGATAATGCGCTGGAGAGGTTTTAGCTGGGGGCTGTATGTGATGGCCAGTGGTGTTCTGTTATTGTCCTTGTTGGGCCTGTCCTGTAGTAGGTGATTTCTGGGTACCCGTCTTGCTCTGTCAATCTGTTTCCTCACTTCCCCAGGTGGGTATTGTAGTTTTACGAATGCTTGATAAAGATCTTGTAGGTGTTTGTCTCTGTCTGAGGGGTTGGAGCAAATTCAGTTGTATCTTAGGGCTTGGCTGTAGACAATGGATCGTATGATGTGTCTTGGATGGAAGCTGGAGGCATGTAGGTACGTATAGCGGTCAGTAGGTTTCCGGTATAGGGTGGTGTTTATGTGACCATCACTTATTTGTACTGTAGTGTCCAGGAAGTGTCTCTCTTGTGTGGACTGGTCCAGGCTGAGGTTGATGGTGGGGTGGAAATTGTTGAAGTCCAGGTGGAATTCTTCAAGGGCCTCCTTTCCGTGGGTCCATATGATGAAGATGTCATCAATGTAGCGCAAGTAGAGGAGGGGCACTAGGGGACGAGAGCTGAGGAAGCGTTGTTCTAAGTCAGCCATAAAAATGTTGGCATACTGTGGGGCCATGCGGGTACCCATAGCAGTGCCACTGACTTGAAGGTATAAGTTGTCCCCAAATCTGAAGTGGTTGTGGGTGAGGACAAAGTCACAAAGCTCAGCCACCAGGCTTGCTGTGGCCTCATCAGGGATACTGTTCCTGACAGCTTGTAGTCCATCCTCATGTGGAATATTGGTGTAAAGTGCTTCTACATCCATGGTGGCCAGGATGGTGTTTTCAGGAAGAACGTCAATGCATTGTAGTTTCCTCAGAAAGTCGGTGGTGTCTCGAAGATAGCTGGGAGTGCTGGTAGCATAGGGTCTGAGGAGAGTGTCCAAATAGCCAGATAATCCTGCTGTCAGAGTACCAATGCCTGAGATGATGGGGCGTCCAGGGTTTCCGGGTTTATGGATCTTGGGTAGCAGATAGAATACCCCTGGTCGGGGTTCTGGGGGTGTGTCCATGTAGATTTGTTCCCGTACTGTAGCTGGGAGTTTCTTGAGCAGATGGTGTAGTTTCTTTTGGTATTCCTCAGAAGGATCAGAGGATAGTGGCCTGTAGAATGTGGTCTTGGAGAGTTGCCTGGCAGCTTCCTGTTCATAATCTGACCTGTTCATTATGACTACAGCACCTCCTTTGTCAGCCCCTTTGATGATTATGTCAGAAATTACAATTAACTGAGGCTAGTGATGACAAAGCCTCTCAGAGGGATCAGGCTCCAGCCCTGAAAGGGGAGAGCATACCCTGGGACTGAGTGCTGGAAGGGAAGCCCCAAGGGAAGGGGGCAGTGGACAGACTGAGGCCCCTCTGTCTGAGTGGATAGCAGGCTGTTAAGAAAATTCCTTAGAGAAGGGGGAATATCTGTGCTCATTGACTACTTCTCCTATGTCCCCTTCAGCCCTCTCCCACCTCAAGCACTTCTAAGGAGTAGGGAGCATGGGCATAAGAACCTGGACCACAGTTGTAGCCACATACACATGCACCACCATGAAAGGCAACAGAGGGTCCTGTGGCACCTTTGAGACTAACAGAAGTATTGGGAGCATAAGCTTTCGTGGGTAAGAACCTCACTTCTTCAGATGCAAGTAATGGAAATCTCCAGAGGCAGGTATAAATCAGTGTGGAGATAACGAGGTTAGTTCAATCATGGAGGGTGAGGTGCTCTGCTAGCAGTTGAAGTGTGAACACCAAGGGAGGAGAAACTGCTTCTGTAGTTGGATAGCCATTCACAGTCTTTGTTTAATCCTGATCTGATGGTGTCAAATTTGCAAATGAATTGGAGCTCAGCAGTTTCTCTTTGGAGTCTGGTCCTGAAGTTTTTTTGCTACTTGACACCATGAAAGGGTAGCTTGTCCCATTCTTTAGAGGGGTCATGTTCCAGTTTTTCCCCTGGGTGTCAGCTCTGAAACCTGCTCCAGGATCCAGTGTTCTTGCTGCTCTGGGTCTGTGGTTGCTGATCTTAGTTCAAGAGAGGGACTCCATGAAGGTCCTTGCCCCAGCTGCCTCTACTGTGATGTGAAGCGTTCCTGATCACAGAATATGCAGATACCCGTGATGAAGAAGCATGGGGGGGAGGGGGACATGCAGGGTCACATGTCCCCCCACCGCCTGATTGCTCTGTCACATGGTGTGGTCAGCCCAGCCCCCTCCCTGCGGAGCAGCTGTGCCAGGCAGGGAGAGGCAGAGGCAGGACCAGAACAGCTGGGAGCTGAGGCAGCGGGACAGCTGGGAGCTGACAACTGCCAGAAGGGGGGGGCAAGACTCACGCTGTTCTGGGGTTGTCCCCGCCCTTCCCCCCACTGTTAGCAGGCACAGGCTAACTAACCCATCTAGGCATTCCAAATGGGCTGGAGCAAACAGCATACATCTGTGCTTTTCCCCTCTCTCTTCCATGCTGTATATTTGAGTGTGCAGAGGCTGAGAACAATCACCAATGGAGTCTCGGCAGAAGACAAGAACCAGACCCTTAAATTCTCAATGTAGGAGAGGACCAGAAACTATAGAAAGCTAATTTATATAAAATGTTTTTGCTCTGCAACAAGAAGTTTGGTAAACAGTCTGCAGCTATGGAGGCAGAATGAAAACTGAAAGGCTCTGCCTAGGCAGCTTCATGCAGACAGAGAGCTCACTGGTTAATGGATCTGTGGATCCTGTATACAAAAGCTAAGGATCCATTACTCTACACCAGTGGTGGGCAACCTGCAGCCCATCAGGGTAATCCACTGGCGGGCCACCAGACCATTTGTTTACAATTGCATTGCTGCCCGTAGATCCCAGTGGCCATGGTTTGCTGTTCCCGGCCAAAGGGAGCTACGGGAAGCGGCGCAACACCAACAGTTAAGTTGCCTAAAACTTCCCATTATAAAGACGCTGTTTTAGTTGTTTATAAATGCCAAACTTAAACCATTCAGGCTGAAATGTCTCCTGGTGGGTGTTTGCCTGATGCAAAATTTATTTATTTAAACATTTCAGCTGTTTCTCAGAATGAGATTAAGGAAAAATAAGTTTTGCCCATGTTAAAAAAATTTCTTACAACTGTTTCACTGAAAAACCTCTAATCCCTCTGATTTGGAGCAGGGACTAGAAACTTGGCAGAGAATCTTGTCATCTCAGTGAAAATCCATCCAAATTTGGCTAAATTATAGGCCGGGGGGGGGGGGGGGGAAAGGGGGAAGAGATGCAGTATGCACAGTTAGTAGAGGCTTGTTAGAGCTTAGTAGCTAAATTGTCAGAAGATTGTGTGTAATGGGCATGCTTCAGCCCAGGAGCTTCTCCTGGCAGCGAGGGGCCTCTGTGGCAACAGGAGCAGGAATTAAGTGCAGGGATCCCATCTCTCCTGTGCTTTCAATTCTCCCCTGCTGGTATCCACAAGGAGGTAACAACCTGACTGGAATTCAGAGGGATAAGTCAAGGGAGCGGGGAGGAATAGGGTAGGGAGATGGCACACAGGCATAAGCTGTTGGGAGTAAATATTAGGGGACAGAGAGAGCATTTGGGGTGGACAGGGCAAGAAAGATCTAGCCCACAACAGCACATTCTGTTCCAGAACCTGGAAACAGAACCAAGATTCCAAGTCTGAACATTCCTTTGCTGTCTAGCAAACAGCTATGAAACCCACTGACAAATTGGGTCTTATCCCCCTCTTGTTACTAGTCCACAGAGGGTAACAGCCTACTACTGATATCAGTTACCTCTGTAATTGAAGTGGTAGAGATCTGTACAATAGATCTAAAGGATTCAATGCTGCTGATGACTCATGTGTGGAGTTAACATGATTGAAATTATACCTTCAGGGTTACGTTTTTGTTTTTTTTTTTTAATTTACATCCAAAAAACAACATTACAAGAGCATTAAGGTTGCAAAAGTCAAGCACTCAAAAGTTAGAAAGTGCCAGAATGAAGGTTAACTGTGCAAATGTAATTCAGACCCCTTGTGCTTATGCATTATGACACAGTCTAATTAGATGATCATTGGGGTTTTTTCCCTGCCTCATTCAGTGTCCTGAATGCACAGTGCTCAGGAAATGAACTGGGTTGTATAGTGAATGAACCTGTTGTCTGTAGGACCCCTGCCTCCTTTGTTGCAGAAGTTGGACTGTGTGTAGTGAATGGAGCAGAGGATTATAGGAAGAGAAAGGATCCTCTTATGCCTTAAGCACTTGAATAATACTCTGGAGAACTGAATCCTGCCATATAGTTCCTATGTGATGCTGGGAAGTTACTGATGCCAAAATTTTCATAGGTGGCCACTAACTGTTTGTTGCTTATTTTATGGGTGCCCAACTTTAGACACATGGGTCAGTTTGTAAATGCTTAATGCTTCTGCAACTGAAGTCAATGAGAGTAGTACAGCGAATGTACAAAGTAGCATAAAAATGCTAAGTACTGGGGAGACGGCTCAATTCCATTTTTAACTTTGCCAGCTGTGTGCTAGGTTATACGTTTGGACTCCATATTATTCTCAATACATACCAGGACAGCCACCAATATCAATTGGAGATTTGTACAAAAATCAAAGGTAGACTATGGCCTTTATATTGTAACCAAATTATTAGTTATTTGTTCAGTACCATATCGTCAGGGTCATTCAGTGAGAAAAAGTATTCCCTTTTACAGTCACCATTTCTGCTCTCTTCCTTTCCCATTCTCCTCTTGTTTCTCTTCTCTGTCTCTGCACATCTCTTTTCTTTCCTCTGCACTTCCTTCACTGCAGCTATTCTAACTCATGAGCTTCACCTGCAACCACTTCCTATTCATCCACAAATAGGATGAGCGGAAGTTGTTGAAACAAATCTGCCTCATCACTGATGAAAACAAGTTTACTGAGAAGTAGTTTAATTGTACTAAACTTGGACCATATCCTCTACATCTATACCACAATTCCATGAAAACACAAGCCTCAGTAATTTGCAGCAGACAAATTTGTTTATATTTTAGCTGACAAATTATGACAAGACATTTATTGTAAATTAAATCCCAAAGAGATACCTACATAGTTTTCTGTGCAGTTAGAGCAGGTGTGGGCAAACTACGGCCCGCATCTGGCCCATCAGAACTTTTAATCCAGCCCTCAAACTCCCGACGGGGAGCAGGGTCGGGGGCTTCCAGTGTTCCCTCTGATTTTTCCCACCCATGTGCAGAATGAATTTTATGTGCACCAATATGGAGGTGATGTGTGACACCATGAGGGGTGTGAGGGCTCCAGCTGCCGGTGCAGGCTCTGGGGTGGGGCCGGACATGAGGGGTTCAAGGGTGGGGCAGAGGGTTAGGTGCAGAGGGTGAGGGCTCCGGCTGGGGCCAAGGATGAGGGGCTCAGGGCTGGGGCAGAGGCAGAGGGTTCGGTGCAGGCCCTGGGGTGGGGCCGGGGATGAGGGTTTTGGGGTGCAGGAGGGTGCTCCAGGGCTACGGCAGAGAGAGAGAGAGAGAGAGAGAGAGAGAGAGAGAGGACTCCCCCAAGTGCTCTCTTCCCGCAGAAGCACCTGGGCTTAGGGGGGTGGGGGAGAAGAGAGGCGCCTGTCCCCGTCGCGGGAGCTCTGGGGCTGAAGGATAGCCACCCCTTAGCGCGTGCCATGCCAGCCGCAGCAGGTCCGGGATGCAGGGTGAGTTGGGGTCGGGGGGAGGGGCGCTCCTCCCCCAGCAGGTCCCCAGAGGTTTCCCTAAGCGCCTGCACAGTGCTAAATAGGCTGCTGTGCAGCCGCACAGTTTACAGGGAACTTAGCTTGCCCTGCTTCAGCGCTCCAGCCGGGGAGCAGGGTCGGAAGCCGCACCATGAGCACATGCTGCCGCTCTGCACAACTCCTGGAAGCAGCAGCATGTCCCCCCCCTCTGACTTCTATGCGTAGGGGCAGCCAGGGGGCTCTGCACGCTGCCCCTGCCCCAAGTGCAACCCTCTCCCCGCCCTGCAGCTCCCATTGGCTGGGAACCACAGCCAATGGGAACTGCAGGGGCGGTGCCTGCAGACGGGGCATGTGCAGGGGCCGTGCCTGCGTGTAGGAGCCAGAGGGGGGACATGCTGCTGCTTCCGGTAAGCACCATCCAAAGCCTGCACCCCCCCCCCACTTCCTAACCCTGATCCCCATTGCGAAGCCCTCCGTACCAGCCCAGAGAACCCTCCTGCAACCCCAAATCCCTCATTCCCAACCCCACCCCAGAGCCCGTACCCCTAGCCAGAGCCCTCATCCCCTCCTGCACCCCAAACCCCAATTTCATTAGCATTCACAGCCACCATACAAGCTCTATACCCAGATGTGGCCCTCAGGCCAAAAAATTTGCCCATCCCTGAGTTAGAGCTATTTAGAGCGAACACATTAAGGATTATAGCACTGTAAAGTAGCAAATGAGCTCAATTTTCTCACTTTACAGTGCAAGAGATTTCTGTCACATGTAAAGAAAAACTCAAATATGCATATTTATGTACAGTTACAATGCTGCTTGATACAACATCTGACCTAGGTGCAACAATTTTAGGTATATTAGGCGATAGGTTGATATTTTATGGAAAATTAGTTTCCATGTCTGATTGATGGCAACATGCTGTACATAACAAATGAATGCAGTGCTGTCTGCAAAGGTCAGACTCATTAGCTGAACCACAACTGAACCTGGATTGCTAGTGCAGGGGCTCTCAGGACAAATTACCTGGTGGCCTCGGAATGCGGCCACCAACTCTTTCTGGTGGCCACTCTCACATTTTTCTAAAATACTTAATTAGCTTTAGCAAAAACAAATATGCACATATACACATCCAAATCATTGTAATTTATATACTGCTAGCTAGTATGTTAGTTGTAAGAAGTGATATTAAACATACACGTATCACTTTTCACAGCAGACTTACTCAGCCCTGGCAAGCCTGGGAACGAATTAAGCCCTGGTTGGGGAGGCCAGAGGCAATGGGGATGGATGGGTGGCTGATGGAGGCAGCTGTGGACCAGAGCCTGAAGCCCAGGGAACAGGGCCCAGGGACAGAGCCCAAAGCCGCGCGGCCGGAGCCTAGCACCCCAGGGCTGAAACCCAAAGCCTGAGCCCCACCAACCAGGAAGGTGGGGACTCACCTGCTGCCTGTTCCTACAGCGTTGTGCCCCAGCTGTATCCAGAGGAGGGGCAGGGCCCAACCCCTGCTGGCGGCCCCAGCAAACAGCTCCAAGGCGATGTATCCCAGACCAACTGTGGGGGGGGGGGGGGAAATGGGAGCCGCACTGCTTTGCCCCTCCACCCCGAATTACAGCCCAGGAGGCTGTGGTCACAAGAAAAGCCAGAGGCTGCATTAGAGAAACACTGTGCTAGTGTGTCTTTCAGGCCAATAAGGTATTTGAGAATAGTTAATACCGCCTTCCCATCATTCCTTTAAGCCAGTGTTTCTCAACGTAGTCCATGTACCAGGACCAGTCCCCGAGATCTCCTTGACACAGCTTAGGAAGGCAGCAAGCTGGTCCCTGGTATCAAAACGGTTGAGAAACACTGCTTTACAAAATCTCTGTAGTTAAACAGAATCTGATTCTTCATATGAGGAGACAGCAGTCAGGTAAATATTGGAACTAAAATTAAATTAAAAGGTTGAAATCTAAATTACTTTTACTATATTACAAAAGGCTGTATTTGTTATGTTTTAAAAGCAGATAGCAAACATACTCCAGGGAGTTAATGTATCTAGAAGTCCAGTACTACAGCCTGGTTCCCTGATCAATAATGCTTCTTGTCAAATCAGCAGTTCTTACTGAAAGCATTACTGAGATGCCCTCAAGGATTCCACTGCAGAACAATCCATGATGCAAAGTCACTTAACACTCAATATTGAATCAAGACTATCCAACTACTAAATGAGAAGTGTTCTTGTTTATGGGTACAAAATGTCACTATAGATTTTGGAATTTTGCAGACCATCTAAATGCAATTACTTTTTAGTTCTACGTATCTCAACACACACAAGTATCAACCAAGTACTAGGAGAGAGAGAAGTTTTCCATCTTTGATTTCTCTATCAAATAGTTTCTAGATATGCAAACTCAAATTCCTAGTAATTATGAAGTCTGGTGGAGTGTCTCACCACTAGAGTCCACTTACTGGCCATGCTTCTTTGAAGAAGACTGAATGTTGATGTCTACGTAGTACATAATGCAGTGGCCAGGAAAAAAAGACAGGTAAACCACATGTAAAGAGTAGTTTACTTTCAGGAAAATGTATGTATAGTGTTGGACCAAACAAGTGTTCCTATTTTATTTGATTAGTGTATAAAAGTAACATTCCTAGGAAGCTGTTTAAAAATAATTTTAATATATTTGCCATTGATGACCCACTTTTTTTTCATGTGCTTGATGATTAAACAATTTCTAGCGTACTTCAACTTAATATAGAACATTTCATGGCTAACCTGATTTAAGGTAGTCCGAGACTTACTAATTTTATCAATACAAAGAAACTTTTCCCAAGTCTTTGGTTCAAAAGTATTTTGAAATGATTCTATGTTTTTTAATCCTTTCAAAGGCACAGAAACTGTGCTACAGTCTGTTTGCCAACTAATGAACAAGAATAACTTAGCAAAGGCAAGCTACAGTATGGTAAGTGTGACACAGCAGCCTCTAGAAGCTCTCTGAAGCCTGAACGTTAACAAAAAGCAGTGCTACCCCTAAGAGTCCATTACCTGAAGTTTCATATTCCAGCATTCACATAGTCAAGTCTATATCCTATATGTTAGCTGTAACTGCTTCCTTCTAGTTTCAGTTTCTAGAAAAAAAAGCTTAATATTTTAGAAAAAAGGAACAAAAGGGTAGAAAAAATGTAAAGCGTTACAGGTACAGAAAGTTACAAATGTAGGGTAAAAGTTGAAGTCTTTACTAAGCTGCTATCACAGTAGACTGCCCACACTCCAGAGAGAGAGGCCCAAGAGCAACACTGAGTAGGTCTACACTGTAATGTAAACCCAGGGTTAGTAGAATTTGAGTTTGCAGACGCTGGGTTTGTTAACCTAGGACTTGACTGTCTACACTCATTTGTAACCCCAGGTTAGGAATTGTTGAACCCTAGGTCCCAACTTGGTGCTCCAAGCTCTACACTGCATTCTGCAGGACTGAGTCCAATCACCCATATCCCAGACTTCCTAGAGCCCTCCCAAAAGGGGCCACTCTAGCCCTTTGTTTGTGGTGCAGTTTGGGAAAACCTGACTGTCCACCAAACTTGACTATCCAGAGGACAAAAAGTCAGCCCCTGGGTTTGTAGGGTACTTTTGAGGACTTCCAGAGCAGAAGTCCAGTGTGGCCATATATACACTGCAAAGCAATAATTCTTGAACCTGGGTCGGGTTTACCTCATGCTCAGACCTTCCATCCCTGTGGGATTCTTGGGACCCTGAGTCCAAGCCCTGAGTTAGCATGATTTGTGTGTAGACAGAAGTGGCATTATGCTTGATCCAGAGTTTGACCTCTGAGCTTACACTGCAGCGTAGACTTACCCACTGCCACCATCAAGCTAGCCCATGCTCCACACATCTCTAGATACAGGGTTTATGGAAAGACACCTTCTTGAGCCAGAGTAGTAAGAGCAGTTACTATGTGGTGGGTTCAACTCCTGCTGTGGACAACATTTGCTTTTGAATTAAGACATTCATTATGGTCCACAGAATACAGAAAGGAGTATCAACATCCTGGCAAATGCAACAGGAGTATGGTTGCCAACCCTCCCGGTTTCACCACGAATCTCCTGGAATCTGGCCCTATCTCCCGGAGGCTACTGCAGCCAAACCGGGAGATTTTGGGTGCTAACAGTCCGGCAGCACAGTGGGGCTAAGGCAGGCTTCCTGCCTGCCTTTGCCGCTCCCGGAAGCAGCCAGCACCATCCCTGCGGCCCCTGGGGGATGGGGGGAACATGGGATCTCTGCGTGCTGCCCCTGCCCTGAACGCCAACTCTACAGCTCCCATTGGCTGGGCACCGTGGCCAATAGGAGCTGCGGGGGTAGTGCCTGCGGGCAGGGGCAGCGCGCAGAGCTCCCTGCTCCCCCTCCCCACCCTGGAGCTGCTACCAGAGGAATGTGCCGGTCACTTTTGGGAGCCACCCCTGGTAAGCGCTGTCCCCCTCGACCCCTCCCGCAACCCAACCCTCTGCCCCAGCCCAGAGCCCGCACCCAAACTCCCTCCCAGAGCCCATACCCTCTCCTGCACCCCAACCACCTGCCCCACGCTCAGCCCGGAAGCACCTCCCACACTTTGAACGCCTCGGCCCCACCCCGTAGCCCAGAGCCTGCACCCCGTCCCGCAGAAGTCAGTGAGGATTGGGAAGAGCGAGCAACTGGAGTGAGTGGGGACGGTGCCTCGCAGAAGGGGTATGAAAGGGGTGGGGCAAGGGTGTTTGGGTTTGTGCAATTAGACAGTTGGAAACCCTAAAGAGGAGTAACAGGATGAAGTCGGGGGGGGATTAGGAGACAACCAGTTCTCCAACCCTGACAGCAACTCTCTTCTGCTGCTATAATAGGAACCATGAAAATATACAGCCAATTTGTTGGGTAATTAGATCCAAAATATTAAATATAAACAAAACAGAAACTTACGTTTTTAAACTAAGGCATTTTACAAGACTCCCTGTAATGTAATTTTTAATTTTCAAAATGACCATTGATTTAAAACACTAATATTGCAACTAATGCAAAAGAGCTAGAAAGAAAAAGTAAACAAAACATTTTTGACCAACATGAGTGAAATGTAAATAAGTGAAACAGACACCCTAAATAAAGATTAGTAATTTGAAATTGTAGTCATTTCTCCTTTTCAGTAACCTGAAACACAGGCAACAAGAAAGTTTAAAGCTATTTCCAACTTGTCTTTATCCTTTTTTAAGAGAGTTAGGAATATTTCAGTTTGTTATATAATTTTTATAGTCATTGAGCAAAATAATTGTGTGTAAAAGCAGAGAGAGTTTTAAATGGACAAAACTCTCGCTAAATAATGATGGTGATTAGAGCTGATTAGTTTCTCCTTTTCCTCTTATACTCTCACCACCCCCAAAAAACCTGAACACTCACCAGAACCCCAGTTATTTCATCATATATTAAATCTTTATAGAATATCTGCATTTTCTATTCTGGCAGTCAAATGAAAGAATGGGATGTGTTCACACAGTATCCAAAGAATTAAACATTTATATGAACACAGTGTGTACGTGAGCACAAGCGCATGTATAATTAGCAAAGAAAGACGGGACTATTGCCAGTTTAGATGACATACCCATATACTTTCATTTGAGCAATACTCCTCTGACATCTGAAATTTGCTATGAAAATTAGATGTCTATCCCAGACAAGGATTATTATATTCAAATTACAAGACTGAAAAATTGAACAGAATGTTGCATTATTGTAGCTCTTTCAAAGGTGATCTGCAAAGAATTTTTTAATTTTTTTTATTAAAAATCATGGAGGCCTTCTTTAAAAGTTTTGGGATTTTTTAACGGCTTTACAAATAACAAGTATATCACAACTGTCCTTCCTTGTTTTTGCTGAAGGACTACTGGGAGGTCTCAGGGACAATGAGTTTTAGTACCTTAATTGAAGGAGCAGAGGTGTTGAATCTTTAGTGAAGGCTTCTTTTATTTAAACTGTTAGTTGCTGAAGCTAAACACGTGTTTAAAGAAAGTTCAGTCTGATGAAAAATCCCTTCCCATTTCAATTTCACTCCCTTGGCTCTTGTGATGTTACCCATTCCACTGCTTCTCCTATCAAAGTCTTCTAACATGACTGACCTTAATTTCTAACATGAAAAACCAAGCAGAGCTCTTGTGATTGAAACCTTTCAGGCCACATTTATGTCACAAAGCTGCAAAAAAGGGCACAAAACTATTTCTTCCCCACCCCACCCAATCAGGTTACCTTTGAAAAGCATGCAATGGTCAGCAATTCTTTCAAACAACTTGGTATTGAAAGAAATGAAATCTATTTGGTGTTCCAAATATTAACATTAAACTTCTCTGTGGCAGAGTCATTTTAACAGTGCATACAGAAACTATTATTGAAAATTTTGCTAAGTATAAATAATTATACTATATCTTAAATCTATTAATTTACAGAAGTATAGAAACCTGGAAGTGTATCACTAATCTTTGTCCCATATCACCTGTTATAAATTAAAGCATGAGATTGAGAAATAGCTGAACTATTGATTTAACTGGGGTAATTGAAAGGATAGTAAGCTACACAGATGCCCACATATGAAACCTTCTTACAGCAAAAATCTTAATTCAATACAAGTCTCTACTTACACCAACATTTATGCAGGCTAAATATTAAAAACTGTTTGCTCAGTGCTTTACTCCATCTTGACATGTAGGAAACTCAGATTTGAAAGTAGTATTATGACTTGCATAACAGCCAGTGGTATTTGGAAGTATGACGAAGTTATGCTGTTAGCCCCTGGAAGGTTGAGTTTTTGGTTTGTTTTTGTTGGGCAGGGAGCGGGGGTAAGTAGTAAAGATGGTAGAATAAGAAGAGGACATGAATTTTGTGTATTCTCTAACAGAAAGGCATGAAACAGCATTTACAGCAATCTTGGCAAAGTAACTGCTTCCCTAGCTGCAAAAATGACATGAATACACCAAGATTCTATGATTATAGAAGGAAACTGGAAAATCATAATAAAGGTATTGCCCCAGAGATGAAAACTCTTTCAAGATAAGCTGTCAAGCAAGGTATGCAGGAATCTGACAGAGCATATATCACAAAATATAAGCATATATCTGTAAAGTACTTACAAAAAAAATAGAAACAATGCTAAACAAAAGCATAAATCCACAATCTCTACCACAAGTAATATGATCGCCATACTGATAAAATGAAAGAATGTTTCCATGGATTTTAGCTAATACCTTCTGTTAATAAGGTAGGGTATCATTTTACCAAACTCATTCAGTATTTTTTTTTTCCAAGCTGCTAGCTAAATATCAGTTCAGCCAAAATAGTTTCAAACTATTTGTACTAAGCAGCCGAAACCTAGGAGGGCTCTGAAAAAAATTAAAGCTGTTTAACAATTCATTAAACATGCAGTTTGCATAAGGTCTACCTTAATAAAATGTACACCTTAAGTAACTCACATTTTTCTTCCAGATGCCAAGTTCAGTTGCATAACTTCACAGACCAGCTTCAGTACCTGTCTTTTCCTTACACAGCTCTGTATGACCTCCAGTTCCACAAGCAGAATTCTCTCAGAGCTCATTTCATCATTTCCTGTTGGCTGCTGAAATCCTTGTAGCTCAAACTAAGGTCATTCCTTCACATTGCAGTGTTCTCACAGATCAGGTTTTTCACAACCATTCCTGATATTTACGTACCGCAGTAATACATCGGGACTGCCTTTCCTACACACTATAATAAATCTGAATGCTCAAACATAAATCTTTCATTCAAAGTATGAATTCACTGAATACATTTTTAAAATATATGATTAGCCTAGGGAAGAGTTAAAGGAGAAAGTTTAATTTTTTTGTTTAACTATACCAGTGAAATTGAAATTGTTGTGGT
This sequence comes from Trachemys scripta elegans, assembly GCF_013100865.1. NCBI lineage: Eukaryota > Metazoa > Chordata > Testudines > Emydidae > Trachemys > Trachemys scripta. The sequence goes on from NC_048298.1 coordinate 119,767,008, forward strand.
ACCAATTTCACAAATACACATGCACACCCCTAGTTAAGAGTTAGCTATGACGTTTCTATTTTTTACAGACTTTAAAAGTTGGATTACTGTGTTTCAGGAAGAGTATTTGGGGGTGGGAGGGGTTAATAACCACTAATATAATACTGACACAGAATAGAAGCAAGTCCAAGCCTGTAGGATAAAGCTAACAAATTTCAAGAAAACTAAATTGTTTCAATTTAAAGTGCAACTAGAGCTTTTGCTTTTTTAGCTCCTTGGTTTGAACATTGGCCTGCTAAACCCAGTGTTGTGAGTTCAATCCTTGAGGGGGCCATTTAGGGATCTGCGGGGAGGGAGAGTCAGGGACAATACTTGGTCCTGCTAGTGGAAGGCAGGGGACTGGACTCTATGACCTTTCAAGGTCCCTTCCAGTTCTATGAGATAGGTATATCTCCATATATGTTCATTGATTTTTCGTTTAGATCAATTTTACCCCATAAACCATCCCTAGCAGAGATTTCTTTCCTGTCACTATTAGTGAGGACTAACTGGCATGACATGCTACCTACAACAGAAGGCTCCGCTTGAAATAACCCAGAAAAACCTAAAGATGAGGAAAGATGAGTAGGTGGGGAAATAAAAAGAAATCTGACCCTCACACAACAGAGCAAACTGGAGGAAGTAAGGAGAGAAAGGTGGACACAGACTTTCCTATGTAGTGTCTTACTGGGATTTTTTTCCTGAAGGTTAGGACAGGGAATAAAGGTTGTGTCCTTTTCCTGTATTTTCAAAGTCCCAGGTTACACTAGAAAAGGCTTCTAGTATAGTTATATTTGAAAAACCTTTTCCTAGTGTAGGCACAGCTTATACCAGCCAAAACCGTTTGATTATTATACTGGTTTGCTGAGTGAAATAAGCTATATTGGCAAAAGCACTTTTTTGCTGGTATAACTGCATCCATATTAGGACTTTTGCTAATATGGAAATGTCATTAAAAGTCACATTCCTAACCAACCTTACTATACTGGCAAAAGATTTAAGTGTAGACCAGCCTAAACACACGTAAACAGGTGTTGAGATTGTGCCCAAGAAACGAAATTGCAGCGGTCATGGATAGATACCCTTCTGTGAGACAGAAGGTCTAACAGTCAAAGATAATGGCTGCATGAACCATCAAGGTACACTCATCTCTTCAGACACCACATCCTATCTCCCAAAAGACATTAAAGTGCAGTCTCGTAGTTATGCTTGTGCTGTCAAGATAATAATGATTATTTATCATTTAGTACTATTTAGTTGCTTTTTGCAACTGGAAAGTATTCATTTCCAACTGCAATGGTTCAAAAAGATCAGACCTTAAAACAATCACTTCTACCTCTATCCAGCAGAACTTTTTTTTTTGGCATTGGTGCAGAACTTACTGACTCAGGACCTCAGAGGAATGTAGTTTTCTGTACTATCCATATGAAAGACACACCTGGCCTTTCTAATTCTTGTTTCATTTAACAAAACAATGATCTGTTCTTTTTAAATGAATCAACAATGGAGCTTTTTATCCAAACTGTTTCCAAATCAAGATTTGAAAAACTGAAGCAGGCACAATAGCATTACAAGAAAACCGAAAATTATTCAGATCTGAGACTAAAAATATTAACGACACTATTGCTTAAAATATAATGTTCTTATCTATTTGTAATTAACTTTTTTTAACCTTTAAGCTAAACACACCAAATTGTTCTTTAGACAGTTTACCTTTTGAATCTTATTTACTGCAGATAAAGACAAAAGACAAGACAGAGCTTGAAAAGAGACTGTTGAGTTTTGGATCATGTTTGAACTCTGTTTAAACATTGTTCCAACTTAAACCATAATTCAGATAGGCTCTTGCATTCACTTTTAATTCTAGCCCAGCAGTTCTCAAAACTGTGGGTCAAGACCCCAAAGTGGGTCGCAACTATTTTAATGGGGTTGCCAGGGCCAGCATTAGACTTGCTGGGGCCAGGTGGGCTGAAGCCAAAGCCCAAGGGCTTCAGCCTGGGATGGCAAAGTTTGGGCTCCACCCCGCCCTGGGTCACGTAGTAATTTTTGTTGTCAGAAGGGGGTCATCGTGCAAGGAAGTTTGAGAACTGCTGTTCTAGCCAATTTCACTTTCAGATTCTCATACATCACCATACTACTGCAACATGAGGTTGCCAACACTGTAAGGGGATATTGATTGCTATATGCATTTAGAGGGAATTATAAGCATTTATATTTGTGCTGATTTAAACTGAAGACTTCACTGACATTTTTAAGTTTTCATATACTTAGGTTTTTTTAAATAAAAAAAATTACTGCATACTAAATCGTAGGTCTAAAGTACCCGAAAATATCCCTTTAAACATTAATGTCATTAACAAATTCAAAATCTTACAAGTAGTTTAACTAGCAAGTTGAAGGTTTGTTCAGACTTTCTTAAGCCAGTCGCCTTAGAGCTAAAGTAGTAAACTAAAATTTTTACCGTGTACAAAAAGGTGTTGCCTTTAGAAAACATGGAGTGAGCGGGGGACTGGGCCTCAGAGAAGGGATGGAGTAGGGGTGTTTGGTTTTGTGTTATTAGAAAGTTGGCAACTCTAACTACAGCTTTAATTAAATTAATGTACTAATATGCATTGTTGTAATCTCTACAGTCATCCAACTTTAGAGGAAAAAATAAAATTTACAATTTGAGAAGAAATCCGATGCAGAATTACCAATCCAGGATACAACGATCTATTTTTTTTTTGAGAGTTCACTTTATTTTGTCAAAAGCCTCTTGTTTTTTTGCTTTACTGACTCTGTTGTTAAACAGCAACAAGCTGTGCACTATTAACATCAATCATTTATTTGTATTCTGATGCAACAGTCAACCCAAAGCAGCAATTACAGTTTGTTTTACATTCAATTTAAAGTATACTTAGTGAACCACTGGGAAAACAGTAAATAAAGTAAATACTGGAATGATTTCTGCACCTTCAGGAACAAAGCCATTTTAGAATTAAAGATATCAAACTTGAACCTCAAAAGAGGTAATTCAAATCCAACTTCTAGAACTAATCAACTAAATCAGATCTACATATTGTTTCCTCCAGCCTTTAACAGAGCCAAGAGAAGAAAAGCAATTCTCCCTGGGACTACAGGTTTATATTATACAGTTAGTCCAATATAATAGGAATTGTCAGGCAACCTTAACAGGCAGTGCTACCAGCCTCTCCTACAATTATTCAGGTTTTTCTCCTACATTTGTACATAATGTTTGTTAAATTTGAGCTTACATATACATTTAGCTACACTACACACTATGCTCTGATGGTGAAACACTCAACTAGCTTTCATGTAGAATCAGCCTTAAGTCTACACCATTTCCTTGCCCTCATTTTTACATGCATGATCCTCAATTGCTAGGGTAGGAGAGGGAAAAGGCCTTGAAGCTATCCAAGGAAATCAACTTACAATATGAAACTACTGAGGAAAAGCTCTATGTAGCACCAAAGAGTGAATATCTTGGCTACAATACTTTACTTATGGTTATGGTATTCTGTGGTTACTGGAGTGGGTCACCTGACTGGGCATTAGATGGGGCTAGCATTGTAAAACCATCGTTATACAACTACTGTATGCTGCAGTGCACCAGTCAAGCAATTGTTCTCTACTTTCTGTGGGATCAAAAAAAAAAAAAAAACCACCAATCTGCTTTTTTTAAAAAAAAAAAAAAAAGAGCTTTAAGGGCAAAGCATCTGAGAGTTTAAAGCTGCAATTTTTACAGGAAAAATGCATTTGAGTGTCACCAAGAATAATGTTTCTATTTGCCCAAGTCAAGAACCTTTGGGGGGAAGTCATATTAAAGCATGCAGGAAATTGTTAATCAAGTTAATAAAGTGCACAGCTAATGAAGAATTGAATGCACTTCTGGTTAATATAGCTATGTGGATTTAGACTTTGCCCACCGCTCCACCAAGCAGATGACGGGCTGCAGCAGCAGCTCCTCAGGCTGCAGCAGGTGCTTCAATGGTGGCGGAGGAAGCAAGATGAGGACAAGAAGAGGACACCTAGCAACAGTTACTACAGGAGCAGTTTCTGGGCTCAGGAAACCAGTATGGATTGATAGAAAAGAATAGATCTGCAGATCCGGGATGACCAGCAGAGGCAAGAATTTCAGGATGGCAAAGAAAACCATTTTGGAGATACATGCTGAACTAACCCCAGAGCTACAATGACAGCTTAGCAAAATGCAGTGCCCCATACCCATAGAGAAGCTGGCTGTAACTGCGATCAGGAACTTTTACCAGTTCTTTAGCCAAACAAGTTGCCATGGGGAGACTGACTGTTGGGGCCACTATCAAGCATGTGTGTAATGCCATGGATAAGGTACTGTTGCTCTGAGTTATAAAGTTTGGTAACACTCAGGAGACTGATGGCTTTGCATGCATGAAATTCCCAAACTGACTGGGACAACTGAGGTGACCCATGTGCCTACTATTTGCCCCTCCACCCTCGTATCAGGGCTCAGAATTCATAAACAAAATGGGGTATTTCTTCATGGTGCTCCATGGACTCGTCAACCACCACTGCAGGCTTACAAACAAAGGCTGGGTGGTCTGGAAGGGTCCACGATGCTAGGATCTTTCAGAACTCAGCTCTATTTAAATTAGTGGGGAAAGGACTGTTTGTCCAATTGAACATTGCTCTGGTTAACCTGGGAGGATCCAGGATTATCCTCTGCTTCCCTAGTTAAAAGACGGTTACTCACCGTTGTAACTGTTGTTCTTCGAGATGTGTTGCTCATATCCATTCCATTAGGTGTGTGCGCGCCGCGTGCACGATCGTCGGAAGATTTTCTACCCTAGCAACACCGGCGGGTCGGCTGTGGAGCCCCCTAGAGTGGCGCCTTCATGGCGCTGAATATATACCCCAGCCGACCCGGCGCCCCCTCAGTTCCTTCTTGCCGGCTACTCCGACAGTGGGGACGGGGGGCGGGTTTGGAATGGATATGAGCAACACATCTCGAAGAACAACAGTTACAACGGTGAGTAACCGTCTTTTCTTCGAGTGCTTGCTCATATCCATTCCATTAGGTGACTCCCAAGCCCAACTTAGGTGGTGGGGTCGGAGTGAGACATTGCTGTGTGCAAGACTGCTGACCCGAATGCAGCATCGTCCCTGGACTGCCGCACTAGTGCATAGTGAGCTGTAAACGTGTGGACTAATGACCAAACCGCCGCCCTACAAATGTCCTGGATCGGAACATGTGCCAGGAAAGCAGTCGAGGAAGCTTGGGCCCTCGTGGAGTGAGCGGTGAGGTGCGGTGCTGAGACGCCTGCCAGGTCGTAGCAAGTCCGGATGCAAGACGTAATCCAGGAGGATAGGCGTTGTGAGGAGACCGGTGAGCCTTTCATTCGGTCGGCCACTGCAACGAAGAGTTGCGTCGTCTTTCTAAAGTGCTTTGTGCGGTCAATATAGAAGGCCAGGGCCCTGCGTACGTCCAGGGAATGCAAACGTTGATCCTGGCGAGTGGCATGTGGTTTAGGATGAAAGACCGGGAGAAATATATCCTGGTTGATATGAAAGGGGGAAACCACCTTAGGGAGAAAGGCAGGATGTGGACGAAGCTGCACTTTATCCTTATGAAAAACTGTGTAAGGGGGGGCTCAGATGTAAGCGCCCTGAGTTCAGAAACGCGCCTTGCTGAGGTGATGGCTACGAGGAAGGCTGTCTTCCAGGATAGGTACAGAAGTGAACAGGTGGCCAGTGGCTCGAATGGAGGACCTGTGAGCTTGGAGAGAACCAGGTTGAGGTCCCACGTCGGGACGGGCTGACGTTGTTGTGGGTACATCCGGTCTAAGCCCTTGAGGAATCTAACGACCATCGGGTTAGAGAATACCGAGGACGCGAGTTCCCTTGGGTGAAAGGCCGATATAGCGGCCAGGTGAACTCTAATTGAAGATATCGCCAACCCCTGCTGTTTTAGGGAGAGGAGATATTCCAAAATGAGAGGAATGGGTGCCTGCAACGGGGATGTGGCTCGTTGTTCGCACCAACAGGAGAACCGCTTCCACTTGGCCAGGTACGTGGTGCGTGTTGAGGGCTTCCTACTGATCAGCAGAATCTGTTGGACAGAGTGCGAGCATTGCTGCTCTGCCTGGGCGAACCATGGAGCAGCCACGCCGTGAGGTGGAGTGATTGCAGGTCGGGGTGACGCAGCCTGCCGTGGTCCTGAGAGATGAGATCCGGACATAATGGAAGCGGGATCGGTGTCTGAACCGAGAGTTCCAACAGTGTGGTGTACCAATGTTGTCTCGGCCACGCTGGAGCGATCAGAATTACCTGTGCCTGGTCTCTGCGCAATTTGAGCAGTACCTTGTGGACCAGAGGAAACGGAGGGAAGGCATAAAACAGGTGGTCTTTCCAGGGAAGGAGAAACGCATCCGAGAGGGAGCCCGGAGCTCGACCTTGTAGGGAGCAGAACACGTGGCACTTCCTGTTGTCTCGAGATGCAAACAGGTCTATCTGGGGAAACCCCCACTTCTGGAAGATGGAATGTATAATGTCCGGACGGATAGACCACTCGTGCATCTGGAAGGACCTGCTGAGCCGGTCCGCTAGAGTGTTCTGGACTCCAGGGAGGAACGATGCCGTGAGATGGATTGAGTGGGCGATGCAGAAGTCCCACAGGCGAATGGCCTCTTGGCATAGAATTGACGAACGTGCTCCTCCTTGCTTGTTGATGTAAAACATGGCCGTGGTGTTGTTGATGAGAACTAACACACAACGGCCACGTAGGAGATTGAGAAATGCCTGGCACGCCAGGCGCACCGCCATCAGTTCCCGAACATTGATGTGCAGGGCTAACTGGGGTGCAGTCCACAGGCCCTGGGTATGGTGTTCGTTGAGATGGGCGCCCCAACCCAGAGATGAAGCGTCTGTGACCAGGTGCAGAGAGGGTTGTGGGGTGTGAAAAGGCATCCCCTCGCAGACCACATTGTGATCTAGCCACCAGGTGAGGGAGGTCAGGACCGAGTTCGGGACCGTGACCACCATGTTCAGGCTGTCCCGATGTGGACGGTATATTGATGACACCCAGGTTTGAAGTGGGCGAAGCCGAAGTCTGGCATGCCTGGTTACGTACGTGCAGGAAGCCATGTGACCCAGCAGGGTAAGGCACGACCTCACCGTGGTAGTTGGGAAGGCCTTGAGCCCTTGAATGAGGTTCTTGATGGTGCCAAAGCGGTTGTCTGGCAGGATGGCTTTTGCACGTCTGGAGTCTAGAACTGCGCCGATGAATTCTATTCTCTGGGTAGGTTCTAGAGTGGATTTGTCCTTGTTGAGTAGGATGCCCAACTCGTTGAATGCGTGCACTATTATGTGGACATGAGCTTGAACATGCTCCTTGGTGCGACCGCGTACCAGCCAGTCGTCTAGGTACGGGAACACCTGTATCCCTTGTCGGCGAAGGTACGCTGCCACGACAGCCATACATTTCGTGAACACTCTTGGGGCCGAGGATAGGCCGAAGGGAAGGACTGCAAATTGGTAGTGCACCGTGTTTACCACGAATCGCAGGAAGCGTCTGTGAGGTGGGTAAATTGTGATGTGAAAGTATGCGTCTTTCATGTCGAGGGCGGCGAACCAGTCTCCAGGATCGAGGGAAGGGATAATGGCCCCCAAAGAGACCATGCGGAACTTCAACTTTACTACGAATTTGTTGAGTCCGCGCAAGTCCAAGATGGGCCGCAGACCTCCTTTGGACTTGGGGATCAGGAAGTAACGGGAATAAAATCCCCTGCCCCTTAACTCTATCGGAACCTCCTCTATGGCCCCCATGGCCAGGAGCGTAGAAACCTCCTATCTCAGAAGTTGCTCGTGAGAAGGGTCCCTGAAGAGGGACGGGGAAGGGGGGTGGGAGGGGGGGGATAGAAGAAAACTGGATAGCGTATCCCCTCTCCACCGTGCGGAGGACCCAACGGTCCGAAGTTATAAGGGACCAAGCACGGTGGAAGTGGGAGAGGCGATCCCAAAAGGAGGGGGCTGGATCCTGGGGAATGACTGGGGCGCCGTCCTCGACCGCACCTTCAAAAGTTCTGCCTGGGGCCTGAAGGTGGTCTAGGTGGCCCCTGGTTCTGGCCGGGTTGAGGGCCGGTCCACCTTCTTCTACCACCTCGCCCTCGCCTCCGGGCCGAGTCCTGTCTCTGACGAGGCGGGGGGGGGGGTAGAAGCGCTGAGGCTGCGGCCTAAATGGCCTGCGCTGAGGGCCCGCAACATGCATCCCCAGGGAACGCATGATTGTCCTGGAGTCCTTGAGGCTCTGCAGGCGAGAGTCCGTCTTTTCTGAAAACAACCCTTGTTCTTCGAAGGGCAAATCCTGCAGGGTTTGCTGCAGTTCCTGAGGCAAACCCGAAACCTGGAGCCAGGAGATCCTCCGCATAGCGATACCTGATGCCAGGGTTCTTGCAGCAGAGTCCGCTATGTCTAAGGCGGTCTGTAAGGAGGTCCGAGCCACCTTCTTACCCTCCTCTACCATGGCTCCAAACTCCTCCCTGGACTCTTGGGGAACCAACTCCTTAAACTTCCCCATAGAGTTCCAGGAGTTAAAGTTGTAGCGGCTCAGGAGCGCCTGCTGGTTCGCCGCTCTAAGTTGCAGCCCTCCGGCTGAGTAAACTTTACGGCCAAACAAATCGAGTCGCTTAGCCTCCTTTGATTTAGGCGCTGCAGCCTGCTGACCGTGGCGCTCTCTTGCGTTCACTGATGCCACCACCAGTGAACACGGTTGGGGGTGGGTATACAAGTACCCGTAGTCTTTAGACGGGACAAAGTATTTCCTTTCCACCCCTCTCGCTGTGGGTGGGATAGAGGCAGGAGTTTGCCATATCGTAGCTGCATTGGCCTGTATCGTGCGGATCAGGGGTAACGCCACCCTCGATGGGGCATCCGCTCCAAGGATATTCACGATAGGGTCCTGCACCTCCACTATCTCCTCCGCCTGCAGGTCCATATTACGGGCCATCCTACGCAGGAGATCCTGGTGAGCCCAAAGATCTATTGGAGGTGGACCTGTGCATGATGTGCCCGCCACTGCCTCATCCGGAGAGGAAGAGGAAGATGCCTCCGGTGGTACAGGATCCAAGGGAGGGTCCTGGTCCCCCTGCTCCTGAGCCGGAGCATCATCTGTGCTTGGGTCCAGGGCGTCGGGTGGTGCGGACACGGAAGCCTCCATGTCCCCTGGCGGAGGCCGAGAGATGGTGGACTCCGGGGCCCTTCTAACGGAGTGACCCGAGCGAGAGGTCGAGGGTATTGGAGCCCCTTGCTCCTGGTGGTACGCCCACGGGGTCCAAAACGACCAGTGAGATGGGCCATGAGAATGGTCCTCTGTTATCTCCTGCCAATGGCCCAAGTCCTGTTCCTCGGCTTGCCCTTGAGGGGGGTATGCCGATCTCGACAGGTCCTCCGAGGAGCGAGACACCGATCTTGATGGCCATGGCGGTGCCGAGAGAGTCGAAACGATTCCCGTGGGCTGCGGTGCCGCACGGTGCCGGTCCGGAGATGATCTATCTCTACGCGGTGCCGGCGATCGGTGCCGGGACCGCGATCAGTGCCGATGACCTCGTCGGTGCCGGGAGCCGGATCTGGACCTCGACGAGGACCTGGAGTATGCCCGGTGCCGGGAGCGGCCTCTCGACGTCGAGCGTCGACCGTAGCGGTGCCGAGAACTACGTCTCGACGTTGATCGGTGCCGACGATCATAGCGGTGCCGGGACATAGAGCGGTGCCGCGACGAAGATCTTGGCCGCGAGTACGACCGGTGCCGAGGTGATATTCGGCGCCGGGACTGCGAGCGGCGTGGGGACCTGCTTCGGGACCTGGACCGGTGCCGAGGTTCCAGCCCTTGCGATGGAGGGCGCATCAAGGCAGGTTTCCCCCTCGACTGGACCGGGCGAGTCAACGGTGCCGTCGGTGCCGGTGGTTGAGGCGGTGCCGGCTCCGTGAGAGCTATCAAGTCTCTCGCCGCCGCGAAGGTCTCTGGAGTCGATGGGAGGCACTGTATCACCGCCGGTCTCGGTGGAGATGCTATCTGCACCGGACTCAACGGCCTCGGCGCCGGAGTCGACAGTGCTGGAGGCACCTGTTTCCGGTGCTCCACCGGCAGACTCGGCTCTACCCCCGGCACTGGGGGAGCCGGCGTCTTCGGCACGGAGGCCCCCGTCTTATGGGCTTTTTTATGCCCCGGGGACAATGACCGGCGTCGAGGCACTTGCTGTACTTGCGGTGCCGACGAGGTCCGGTGCCGGGGAGGCTTGTCCGACGCCACTCGCGTGGTCGGCATGGCCGGTGCCGCCGGGGCACTGCGCACCGAGGCACTAGGTGCCGGGGCCTGGCTTGTAGAGGGAGCGTCCGGACTAAGTGCCGCCTCCATCAGGAGTTGCCGGAGCCGAAAGTCCCGCTCTTTCTTGGTCCTTGGTCTGAAGGCCTTACAGATCTTGCACTTATCTGTTTGATGGGACTCTCCCAGGCACTTCAGACAGGAGTCGTGCGGGTCGCTCGTGGGCATAGGCTTAGCGCAGGAGGCGCACTGCTTGAAGCCGGGAGCGTTGGGCATGAGCCCGGGCCCGCGGCCGGGGGAGAAAGGGGGAGAGGACCCCCTTAATCCCCTGAACTACTATAATAACTAGAACAACTTTTAAAAACTATAAACTCTAGAACTATAACTATAACTATAACTGCGAATAACTAACTAAGCTAGGGAGAGTGGAGAACAGCTATGCCGCGCTCCACAGTTCCAACGACCGTCAGGGGCGGTAAGAAGGAACTGAGGGGGCGCCGGGTCGGCTGGGGTATATATTCAGCGCCATGAAGGCGCCACTCTAGGGGGCTCCACAGCCGACCCGCCGGTGTTGCTAGGGTAGAAAATCTTCCAACGATCGTGCACGCGGCGCGCGCACACCTAATGGAATGGATATGAGCAAGCACTCGAAGAAGAATAAAACCATTCACAGGGCACTTGATCAGAAGGAAGAAACTGTTTTAACTACCGCCTCAGTAGCTGCAAAATGATAATGGAGTGTGCATCTGTATGTTTGAAAGGGAGATGGCGCTTGATGTGGAATAGGTTGGAAGCAGCATAAAAAACCCCAAAGATCATAGCAGCATGTTGTATTGTTCACAGTATTTGCAAGAGTAAGGAGAAAGCCTTAGCGATAGGTGGAAGCTGAGGTGAAGAGATTTGCTCAGAGGTTTGAGTGGCAGCCAGCATGATGTCCAATACAAAACGCAAACAGCCAGGGCAATATTAACTAGGATGCCTGTTGCTCTTATTTTTAGTCTCAGGCCTAATACTGTATTGTGCAGCTGTACATCCAGCTTTTAACCCAGGGAGGTGTAGCAGAGTTTTTTTTCTTTAGTTCAGTGTTATGGGGAGTGGAAGTACAACATTGTGGCAGTCACTATGTACCTCGTGTCTTTGCCTATGTTTGTAAAATCTTGTGAATTAGCACAAACTTTTCTCTGTGATATGAACTGTGGACTCCATATGAATAAAATGTTGACGTCTTTTATTAGTAGAGAATCTATCATGTAACAAACAAATGAACCTTCAACTGTCATTTTTCAGTTTTGTTTCAATTATTAAACATATTAAAAACAATTATCTAATTACAAAGAACCTTTTCATTAAACAAGCCATGAAACAAAAACTGCGAAGTGCAACAGAACAGTGCAGGCCACAACTCAAGAGATGTGTGGGGGCAGAGAGACCTTAAAGTCAGAGGTGAGTACAGTAACTCCTCACTTAACGTCATCCCAGTTAATGTCGTTTTGTTGTTATGTCTCTGTTCTATTAGATAACATGCTTGTTTAAAGTTGCACAATGTTTGGTTATAACGTCTCCACCTCCACCCTCAGCACCTCCTGCCTGCCAGCAGGCCCCGCAGATCAGCACCTCCCCGCTCCCTCTCCACGCCTCCCATCCTCCGCAATCAGCCGTTTCGCGGCATTCGGGAGGCTGGGGCCAAGGGAGACGGAGCGAGGACGCAGCATACCCGGGGGAGGGGATGGAGCAGGGGCGGGAAGATACCGGATAGGGCCTTGGGAAAAGGGATGGAGTGGGTGCAGGCCTGGGGCAGAGCCGGGGCTTGAGCACCCCCCCAGCACTTTGGAAAGTTGGCACCTGTGCATGCACCATCTGAAGGATGGAGTGATGCGCGCTAGTGGGATAACATGGCTTCATCATCTCATTCAGTTTCCACAGGGAAGCGTTTGAGCTGCTGCCATATGTCTATTGTGTCTCCTCCCTCCATCGGTGCTGCCCTGTAGAGTGTGAGGCTATGTTAACAACGTGTTAACCCTTGAGGGCTCAGCTGAGTGCTCATTTAGCAGCAAGGCAATCCCTGGGAAATATCCCACCTGATATCAACACGGTTGCTTTAGGAGAAGCTCAGGGAGCTCATGAGCAGGTCCCCAGACAATCCTCTGATTAGTGACTGCAGGGAGATTTGGGGAAAGGGGAGCTGCTGCTAACGTGCGTGAGCAAGAAACAAAAGGGGCTCAAGGGGCTGACATAGGACATTGTTCCAGTGGCCCTGTGCAAGTCTGTTTTAAATGTAACGGTAGAGGGCTATGTATCACTCTTCATGCAGATTGGGGCGGAAACTACTATAGCAACAAACATTATACTAGACTATACTAAACAGCCATTGTTGTTTACGTTGTGTCAGTTCAAATACAGTATTCCCTGAACATTTCTAGTGTGTTGTAATCGTACTGTATCACCTAGCATCATGAGTCAAAAACACCCAGCAAGTGATAGTTGAGTGCTTAGCAGTAGCAGTAAGAAAATCAGGAAGACCATAAGTTTGGGTACTAAATTATATGTTTTAAGGCCTTTTGATGCAGGGGAGCGTGCGGTTGACATTGGCATCACTCTAGGTCTTACTCGGACCACTGTGAGAACAAATCTGACTAATGCCAACAAGATTAGTGCTAATGCTCAGTGCATAACACCGCTTAATGCTACTAAAGTAACTTGATCAAGAAGTAGTTTGATGGAAAACATGGAGCGTCTTCTCTCAGTGTGGATAGAGGACCAAAACCAGCGGAACATATCTCTAAATTTGCTAGTGAAACAAGCTAAGAAAAAAAGTTTGTATGACAATTTGAAGAGAGAGACCAAGGTGAAGGATCACAGACCGAGACGTTCACGGCAAGTCGTGGATGGTTTAATCAGTTCAAGAGACGCTTCCACCTGCATAACATCAAGATGTCCGGTGAGGCGGCTAGTGTCGATATTAAAAAATTCCCCAACTATCTCAAGAAAATAATTGAGGAAGGCAGCTATTCACCTAAGCAAGTCTTCAATGTCGATGAAATGGGCCTCTACTGGAAGAGGATGCCTGAACGGACTTACATTCCCCGAGAGGAGAAGACAGCACCCTGTTAAAAGCAGCTAAAGACCACCTAACCTCGGTGGTACTGCTGTCGGAGACATGAAGATGAAACTGCTGACCGTGTACTAATCCGAAACACCAGGAGATCTCAAGGGATTTTCAAAGGAAAATTTCCTTCCGGTCATTTGGAGATCCAATAAGAAGACATGGATAACTGGAATTACTTTTCAGAATGGCTGACTCTCTATGCCGTCCCTGCATAGAAGGAATACTGTGCCAAGGAAAATCTTGATTTCAAGATTTTATTACTTATTGATAATGCACCGGCTCATCCCATCAACCTGGACTACCTGTGTGAAAATGTCAATGTTATCTTTCTGCCACCTAACACTACATCACTCACCCAACCCAGAGACCAAGGAGCCATCACTGCATTTAAGACATATTACTTACGCCGTACTTTTGACCAGCTCATCAGAAGCACTGATGGGGAAGGCAAGCCTACGATTCGGCAATTTTGGCGTGACTACAACATCCTCAAGTGCATCAATAACCTTGGTGAGTCCTGGGCTGAAGTTACTCAGGCATGCATGAGTGGTGTGTGGGGGAAATTGTGGCCTGAATGTGTCAATGACTTAAAGGATTTAAAGATGTTGTCCCCACTATAAAGAAAGTATCCTCGGCTTGGCCAAGAAAGCGGGTTTTGATGAGGTGGAAGAAGCTGACGTTACACAACTTCTTCAATCACACACAGAAGAGCTAGCCAATGAAGATCTGATGCAACTAGAGGTGATGAGAGCAACGGAAGACGAGTGCCAAAAAAGTAAAAGAAGAACTAACCCATCGAAACTTGACTGCCAAATGCCTTTCTGAAGCTTTCCAAATGATTGAAGCTGGCTTGCAAACCCTTAGTGATGACGATCCTAACAGGGAACACAGCTCCAATGTGATTAGGGGAGTTGGATATGTAATGATTTGCTATAAAGAAATTTACAAAGGGGGAAAAGAAAAAGAGAGAGAGCAATACAATCTCTAGATGCGTTTTTCCAAGTTGGGAAAGTTCAGCAAGAACAGCAAGAGGAGCAGCAGCCAGATAATCCACACTCTTCCACCCTCTGACTCCACCACCTCAACAAAACTCACAATCATCATTGCTGAGTACAATATTAAACTGTATGTTTAAAATTGTTTGTTTAAAACTTATACTGTATATGTATATGATGTCTTTTGTCTGGCGAAAAAAATTTCTCTAAAACCTACCCCCCCCCATTTACATTAATTCTTATGGTGAAATTGGATTTGCTTGACATAGTTTCGCTTAGTTGCTTTTTTCCAAGAACATAACTACAACGTTAAGCAAGGAGATACTGTATATGTCTTGGCTCTGCCTCTTCTGGTTCGTGGAACTTCTGGCATGGAATGCTGAGGTCCAAAGTTACATGAGGCAATAAGGCAGCTCAAAAGCGATGGGGTCCCAGATACAACTGTTCCCTGAACTGGGATCTGGGAGCAGTGCAACAGTGGGAAATAGTTACTGTTGTTCCCAGCAGCATGTATTGTCCAGGGGCTACATAACATAGCTGGGGATTGGTGTGCAATGCTACATTGCCTACTGCCTTAATAGTGCACTGCAACAGGGCATATTGGTTTTGTATTGCCTCCAGGAGTTCTCTCTGAATCCTCTTTTTCCATACTATCTTTGGCTATGGCAATGCCCTTTCCTGACAACTACCATGCTGTCCTTCACCACAGCAATGATCTCCCTGGAAAGCTCCTTTCTGGATTCCTCTCAATCCTCAGATACTACCTCCACCTCTACACATTTTGGGGTTTTTTTTAGGGCTATGTAATCATGTCCATGAACATTTCATTGAAAATTTTCCATTTTCTCCCCCTCAGGTTTCACAGCTGCTCAGCCATTAATAAGGGTGTGTACTTGCAGGTCTGGCCAGTGCAGGTGCAGAGGTATTTAAAAAAATGACAAGTTGTTATTGTTCATATTCTAGGGAGAGTATAATAGTATTTTTTTACATGCATTTCTGGCTTTACCTGAGATTCTTCCCAGTCTTGGGAGAACCTTGGAGATGTTAAACAGTACATGCACAGGGATTTTTTTCTGTGCAGTATCGGTTGCACAGCTTTGCCATTGTGTCTTGAAAGCTGCGTGGGGTTGGGAATTAAGTTTCCAGTCTGGGGACAGGGTTGGGAATTATGTTCCCAGTCTGGCTTTGCAGCTTTGCCCCTTATATATAGTTATATGGTGTCAGAGGGTTTAGGGGCATTACTCTGGGGTTGAGCTACATAGTAATCCTCTCTACAGCCCCTTTAGGATGACATTACACTGAAAAAGTAAGTGGGAGGCAGAGAATGGCCTTATACAAAAAGGCAAAGGGCAGACCAGCGAGATACACTGAAGTTATTCACCAAAATGTTCCCCCAATCCAGAAGTGCTGCAGGAGTGAAGGGGAGTCACAAGGTACACTTGTGGGGATGGTCATGCAGCTATTCCTCATAATCGCCAATAAAAATTGAGTAAATTCTCAGCCTTAGATTTTTCTTTATTTCCCCTGCAGACATGTTGAAAGTGCAGAGAAAAACATATAGAGCTCTGCAATGATAGCCTGAAGCATTCACTGTTACCAATCTGTAAGAATGTATGTTACAGGGCCATATTCTGATCAACAAAATCTGCTGCCTTTGGCAGCACTTCAGAGTCCTCTCCCCTCCTACCACATGCTGCTCAAATTTGGCCCAGCTGCCCCATCATGACAGAGGAGTAACTAGGCCAACTCTGAGTGAGTGGCATTGCAACCTGGTGCACAGGGTTGCCATGCCACTCAAATATGGCATGCCCACCCAAGACAATTGCTCAGAAATCTGCCAACCTAGGCAGCTTCTTAGCTTTTCTACACCTAGAGCAGCCTCTGCACAGGGCATTTACAGAGGAGATACTCTGCAGCTTTACAGGCCTGCAACGTTGATTTCTACATCACGTAAAGTGAGAACACCAACCCAACCTTTTTTTCCTGTAACCACATCTCAATACATTTTTGCATTTCACTCAAAAGAATGTTTTCCTCATTCGAATATGACATGGGAGAGGGTCGAGCAGAGGCTGCAGCTGTCCACCATTTTGAGATGGCGAACAGCAGTGGTAGTGGTCGCTGAGCAGAACAGCTGAGGGAAGGGGAAAGAAAAATAGTACATGGGCATGTGGTTTCCACAGTGTGGCCCTGAAAATGGTACCTACTAGTAGCTTTAGCAAAAGATGGGGGCAAATAGCCCAATCAGATTAGCCACCATTTTGAAAGGTTAATGAGTGGGTGAATGGACAGCATGGGCTGATGAAGACTTCTAGCTCACTGCTGCCTACAATGGCTGCGGCCTTGGGGCTCCCAGAACAGAAGCTAGCATGGCTGTATAGCATAATAAATTAAAACTTAAGAAATAACTTTCAAAATATTAAACTTACATGCTGTAGTCCCCTCCATAGGATCAATCTCCTCAGTCCCGGTCTGGGTTGCTGCCTGGGACTCAGGGTTGGTTGCTGCAGGGCAAAATTGGGCCATGTGCTACCTGTCTGGCATCAGGATCCTGAGTCCTAGACAGATCCTTGCTTTCCAAGGAGATCTCTTAGCTGGCCTCCTTGTGATCATCCCCCACATGAGACTTGCTGGTCATCCTGGGAGGAGGTGGGCGCAAAGAGTAGAAAGGAAGGGGTGGAGCAGCAGCCAGCAGGCTGTAAATGCTGCCTAGGTTGGGTGGTTGTGCAGTTATATAAAATCCTGTCCAGCTCCTCAAAAAATGGACAGGTTACATATCCCCGGCCAGATTTTTTCTTGTGTTTCATTATAATGTAGGTGCTCCTGAGCTGTTTGGTCTCTATCTGGCACAGTTCGGCGCCCGGATTGTGGCCCCTCAAAGACATCTGCCTAGGACTATCCACAAGAAGGTCTTTATTCCAGTGGTTGGCCACAAGAGCTTCCGGCACCGATGCTTTTCCCCAGATGGGAATTAGATCCAGGGTCTTGGCATGGCTCCAAGCATCTGCTCAGGGCATGTTGTAGGGCATCTGGAGTTTATCCCCGCTATTGTAACAAAATGGAATCCAGGAGCAAATGGACAAAATCTGGCTGTGTGCTAGCTTATAAACAAGAGGGGGGCATCCAATCAACTTGACCCCAGAACAAGGCTGGATGCACAGGTAAACAGACACGTCAATGATGGTTGACCGTAAAGTAGTATGGGATAGGCGTTGGCAGATTGCCAGAGTAGTTGGCAGCAGCATTGTTTGCACATGTACAAACCAGACTACTTTGCTTCGCTACTTTAAAAGAGGACTCCAGAGTTCACAATAAATGCAGAGTTAGTGTACTATAATGAATTACTTCATGTGTATGCAAGTGTTCTCAAACCGAATTAACTCAATTCAATTCCATAAAACTAGTTAATGTTTAGGACTTAACTTGAGCCTAGATTTATACCTAAAATACCTGTATAATTGTCCATCAAATGTGATACAAGTTCCCACCACCTATTTTACAAGTGCTCATGTACTGTTTCAACAACACCATAAAAAGTACTACATTTAACATTTTGAAGTGCACAGAAAATATGCGCCTTGGGATATTTGTTTCAAAAGCAAATTTTGATTTCTGAAAAAACAGTGGCCCTGTCACTAATGCAGAGCAACTGAATAAGATATGTGATAGCCATAAAAGTGTATTGTACTGGTTAAAAAATTAAACCGAGATCATTTTAACTTTTAGCGTAGTAACTCAGTTCTATCTCACCAAATCCCAAATATTTAAAAACTGAAGTTAATGAAAAGAACTTGTCAAGCTAACGGCATTCAGATTTTAAGACAATAGTTTAATGTTTGTGCCTTGGGATATTTATATTTCATTGTACTGGTGGGTTTTTTGGTTTTTTTTATGAAAGGGAAAATAACTGCCCTCCCTTTCCCAATCACTGCCAATCATTGGAACATGCAGTATGCTATATAGCAGTAAATCAAACTTACTTTTTCGTAACCTGCCCCTGCCACAGAATATTACAAAAAAACTCAGCAACAATGCTATACACTACAGTTTCAAAGAACTGGGGTTGAACTGCATTGCGTGCTTCATGGACCAGTAAGATTTGGGAAAATAGGAAATGCTGTGCTTCTTTAATAGTAGTTACTCCACCAGTCAAGGAACAGAAGTGATGGACTCTGAAAGCCATAAGAATGGTTGTGACTCAGGACATTCAAAATGAAGGAAATCTTCCAAACTTGACAGGAAAAACCCCCTTCCCCCTCATTACCAGAAATGAAAGTTTATGGCCTATTCATTTAATATAAAATGAAAAATTGAAATCAGTTTAACATCTGCTAACACTGGCAAAAGAGAGGTTGTTGTCAGGGTGGAAAGCCTTGATTTAAACCATTTAAACGATCAGTTTTAATCAACTTTTCTGTTTGTACTTCAGTTATTTTATATATGGAAAGGTACATTTCTCATTGGTTGATATAAGCATTAAAACATGTTGATTTACAACTAAATAGAGCCTTCACCCTAGATTTGGTATATCTTTTTGCTACGTAGGAGAGTACTCTATAACTACATATATTTAATTATATAGCTTAATATTTTCAGATTATTAATTGTATTTTTTAGTATGTTAGAAAATGGTGAATGATATATTGCTTACTTAACTAGATAATTAACTGTTTGCTCATGATTTATGTCAAGCTGCATTAGTATGGTAACTGCAATTTAAACACACAAAATATACATTTTATAGGTTTTTGTTTTTTTAAATAAAACAACCTTAAATGTTTTGGATACAAACTTCAGGTGTTCTTCCATGAGCTGGAGGATAAGGGCAAGTCTACACTTAAAATGCTGCATCAGCACAGCTTCACCGATGCAGCTGCGTTGCGATAGCACTTTAATAAAGATGCTTTAAGCCGATGGGAGAGAGCTCGCCTGTTAGCATAGTTAATATTTATGAAAAGGTGGTAGCTATGTCTGCCACCGACATAGCACCATCTACACGGTGGGATTGTGGATTTTTCACACCCCTGAACAACTTAGTTATACCAATATAGGTCTGTAGTTCAGACCAGACCTAAGTTTCCACAGTTGGTGGAGTCATAAATGTTCATAATTTGAGAACTGAGCCAATCAGAGCTCAGGTAGGGAGACACTATAAAATAGGAGTAAGACCACCCAGGTGGGCTCAGTGGATGATCCTGATGAGATACGTGATAGTGTTTCTTGGAGTCAGAGGCTAGGTCCCCACACCTGTGATGACTTTGCCAGTCTCTTGCACCCAGTAGCACAGCACCTGGGTTCCTCACAGAATCAAGTCCTTAATACAATACATGACCTATTGTGCCAGATTTATAAAAGGTTGACTTCAAAAGTTAGAATCAGGGGAAAACTTCTTTCTTTATATAGAAAAGTAGCCCTTAACTCAAAGTTTTGGACAGAGGCTCATGGATTCAGCATATTTATTTTTTATTTAAATGTTTTGATAATAAGTTTAAGCCTTAACATATTTTTATAGAGGTGTTGAGCGATTAAAAAAATTAATCGTGATTAATCGCACTGTTAAACAATAGAATACTATTTATTTAAATATTTTTGGATGTTTTCTACATTTTCAAATTGCACTGTAAAAAAACAAAAGAAATAGTATTTTTCAATTCACCTAATACAAGTACCGTACTGCAATCTCTTTATCAAAGTTGAACTTACAAATATAGAATTATGTAAAAAAAACTGCATTCAAAAATAAAACCATGTAAAATTTTAGAGTCTACAAGTCCACTCAGTCCTGTTTCTTGTTCAGCCAATCACTCAGACAAACAAGTTTGTTTACATTTGCAGGAGATAATGCTGCCCGCTTCTTGTTTACAATGTCACCTAAAAGTGAGAACACTGTTGTAGTCGGCATTTCAAGGTATTTACATGCCACCTTTAAAAATACCTTTTGAATGTAAACTGATGAAGTGCCATATGTCTACAGCAGGGGTGGGCCAAATCTGGCCCGCGAGCCGTTTTAAGCCAGCCCACAACCTCCAGCTGGGGCGCCGGGTCAGGGGCCGCACCACGTGGCTCCTGGAAGCTGTGTCATGGCCCCACTCTGAGGGTTGCGGGCCACTCCACACCTAGGAGCCAGAGAAGGGACATGCCACTGCTTCCAGAAGCAGCTTAGAGCCTGCGCCCCGAGCCTCTTCCCATGCCTTAACCCCTGCCCCAGCCCTGATTCCCCTCCTGCCCTCCAAACCCCTCAATCCCAGCACAGAGCACCCTCCTGCACCCCAAACCTCTCATCCCCAGCCTCATTCCAGAGCCAGCACCCCCAACCAGAACCTGCACCCCTGATCTTTGAACCCCTCAGTCCCAGCCCAGAGCACCCTCCTACACCCCAAACACCTCATCCACAGCCCCACCTCAGAGCCTGCACCCCCAATCAGAGCCCACACCCCCTCCCGCACCCCAACCCCAATAGTGTGAGCATTCATGACCTGCCATACAATTTTTATTCCCCGATGTGGCCCTCAAGCCAAAAAGTTTGCCCACCCCTGGTCTACAGGCTCAGGATGGTAACTTCAGTGCCTTTGCTGCTGCTCACAGCTTTCTCAAGCCCTACCAGAATAAAAGTATTAAAACTGTCAGTTTCACAGATCCACACAGGGTTCTGAATACCAGTTGTAAACCAAAGCACATGTCTCAATCACTGTGCTATATATAGCACCAACACTGGTCCTATGAATAAGCTGAGTTACCCCACCACCCACCACAAAATAGCCAGGAGACTATGAGGTAGGAAGAGAAAGCTCTTTCAGCAGATAGGAAAGAATGGGTGCATCAGACACTCACTTGCCAGAGCAGAGTCCAAGGACAGCAAAATTCTAACCCCTCTCCCACCCAGCACAATAGTGTAGGATGGGCTAACTCACCAAGGTATTGACCCTGTATTTAACTACTGAACCCTGCAAACTCACTTTTCATATAGGCTGCTGGATAGCAGCTGTTGATATTGGACAATATTCAGAGAAGTGCCGCAATGCCAAATAACCCTGTAGATCCAGAAAGCCCAAATTTTTATCCTGCATTCAGTGAAGGAATTACATATATCCAAAAATTCTACCATAAATGTTGGACCCTGTGTAAGATTAAGAAATTCCATACAAAATTTAGGGCTTAATACCCATTTTCAAGAGAGAGACTTCTAAGTCACTTAGAGACTTTTGAAAATGTTACCCTTCTTCAAATTCCCACTTCTACAGTTGTTACAAGTAACATCAAGATTACTGTAACTGACAGAGGAAAACATATTTGTGTTTTTCCAGTGTCAGTTCCCTATTTGTGCAAATATTTTACAAAAACGGGGAACAGAAACCTTCTGAACAGGAAAATGAACGTAAAAAAAATAAATCAGATGGGGGTAATTGTAGGACTTGAAACAATTTAATTTTTTTTCAACTGACACGACTTTACATTTATAGTCCCTTTTCAGTATTTCACACCTTCTTTAAGTACAACACTGATCTGTAAAATCCTTTCTATTGAGTGACAAATATATAGAATATATGCCTTGCATTCTTTCCCCCTCTAGTACAGATATGATAGCCTGACAGACTTCAAGATAATCTCAAATCTGAACACATGAACTGAAGAAATTCTTTAAAATATTTTATGTAAATTCTATAGAATAACCTACTGTTTGCAGAGTCCAACGATCCCAGTTCTGTTATCTGTCTGACAGGAGACAATTGCTCCGAATTTAGTTTTCTAGAATACAGGTCTGTACGTTAGAGGATATTGGGGAGTGGGACAAAGCAAGTTACACACTATGCTCTCTGAAAAACAACTTTTTCTTTATTTAATCTAAAAGGTAATTAGACTGACGTACACATTTTCCCATTTTGTATACGAAAACTTTGGAGCAGGGGATATTAAGCAACCAGCTTTTGGCTACAAAAGAGGTCTACGTTTGGTTAGGCAGAGCTAGTGGAGGCTGCCAATGCTGAACCAACTGGTAATCCAAGGGGAAGTGGTGCCTTTAAAAAGGAGGTTTCAGAGTATCAGCCGTGTAAGTCTGTATCCGCAAAAAGAACAGCTCCCACCTGTTCATGCTCTCTGTATGTCTGTATATATATCTCCTCAATATATGTTTCACTCTATATGCATCCGAAGAAATGGGCTGTAGTCCACGAAAGCTTATGCTCTAATAAATTTGTTAGTCTCTAAGGTGCCACACGTACTCCTGTTTTTTTAAAAAGGAGATGGAAGGATAGACGGGTGGTCCAGGAGAGCAAAGAAGTCTACCAGCCTCAGCAGACCTCCCCCTTGCAATCTCAGAACCAAACCACCACATCATAGTTGAGAGAGAGTCTGGAGTACAGATGATATCAGCATTACCTTGAATACCTTCTCTTTAAATCAAAAGCTCCCTCCTGGTCTTCTACACCCTCCAAAACTTTGCAGGCAGTGTGGGGTATGATCTGTGTGTAATAAAAGCCAAGTATTGTGGATGCTTCCTGGCCTTGGAGTTCTTGAAAGAATTAGCCGTGTTGTATACCTGGGAGGGCAGGACTTCTACTCATGGGACTGAGAACCTACAGAATGTCAATGCCTTCAGGTGCTACAGTCACTGGTATGCAGCTGCTTCTTCATAGAAATCTTCATAGGCCTATGAGGCCTGCTTGATTTTCTCCTTTTGGTTTACCCCTTTCTCCTCCTCTGACAATGGTACTTATACTCCATCTGCTGCCTACAAGCAGCTGAACTCTGGTAACTGGTAAGCACCCCAAATGCAAAGCATGATCATCGAAGAGTCCCAATATACTGTACCTGCTGGCATGGAAGAGCAATAACCAAACATATGGACTGACATAGAAGATGGATAAAAACTAAGAATTCTAAATCAGCAAGCTGTTAAATACTGAAGGTTGTCAATTCAAAAGTGCTCAGTGTTCATATGATGGCAGGAAGAAAAAAAATTAAGATGGTATAGAAAGGAATTATTAGGAGGATGCAATTTCATGCTAATTAATCTTATATTCAAGATAAAGAAATATTAAATTCACATTGAAACAACTTCAAAATTTTTGGAAATTAAAGAGTGATGAAATAAACCTGCATAGTAAGATGCAGAATTCAAAAATTAGCAATATTTTAGTGACTGGTGCTCTCCCCTCCCATTAAGCTGACAAACAGCAGCTGCCAGCCAAACCCTAACATGAGTCATTTCCCACAGCATGGTAGTATGAAGTTGAGACTATATGTACCTTGGACATTAGAAAAACTTTTTGATGGCAAGGGCATACAGTTTCTTTATTGAGATAGCTATTACAGTTCTCAAAAAAAACCTAAAAGCATTTGGAGAAAACTATGTAGAGTCCTTGCTAGACAGAGTGGTCCTCTCCAACCTAACCTGTGATTTTCATTGAAGCCTGGCAATCTTACAGACCATTTCTGACACAGTGAGATGTACTCTTGATCAGCGCTCTACAGCTAGGTAAAGCTGTTTAAAAAAAAAAAAAAAAATCAGGAAAATTTGGTGAAATATTAGGTTTCATGCTCTTTTAAACCTCCTGAAGCTGCTAGGAATAGGGTGGAGGAAAGAGGGGCTAAAATTTACACTGAAGCAAGTGAAACCCATGTGCTTTTACACTGCAGCATTTGACCTTGTTTGGACCAAAGAATGGGAGAGAAGCAGTTGGAAATAGTATAGATTTTAATTAAAATACTGTCTGCACATCTGCAGAGTACACACCAGGGCAACTCACCTAAAAGGGCCCAGAAATATCAAGAAATAGGGCATGGCAATTACTAATCATGCTCATGAACTGTTTCTGAAGCTATATAGGAAAATTTTGGTGTGTGCAATCCACTTGACAGGTCAAACACCCAGTCATTCTCCAAGAGTTAAGCCAGAGTGCAAGGGGGAAACATTATAAATATAGGAGATAAAGACAGCCCTGTGGACTCAATGGCTGATCCACAAAGGACCAAGAGATGTAACTGCTGAGAGGGCTTGATCACAATCTCTGTACCAGTTTGGATACAGGCGAGTGTGTTATTCCAACTTTCCTTAGTAGGGAAGCTTTCCTTTAAGATAAATATTTGGTCCATCACAGTGTGGTTTATGGACCTAGAGGGAGAGCTGAGAGAGGTGCATGTGTTTCCCCTAGAGGCTACAGAGCCTATGGAACTTACATTTAGCTGATAGCTAAATGTTTCAAACTGGGATTTTGTCTTAGTTAAAGAGAGAGAATGGGGCAGCATTTAATGAGACAACAGTTTGGTAACTTTTTGCCTGACTTAGCTGGGCCTAATGGGGAGG
Organism: Trachemys scripta elegans; assembly: GCF_013100865.1. NCBI lineage: Eukaryota > Metazoa > Chordata > Testudines > Emydidae > Trachemys > Trachemys scripta. The sequence goes on from NC_048298.1 coordinate 119,791,724, forward strand.
AGATAGTGCCCTGTAGAGTGAAGAGCCTTAGAGAGCCAGGAAACGGGTAGTTTATATGATGATCCCAATAACTATAACACTTTGGATAGATGTTCCAGATATCTGTTTCCCCAGGAATTGAGGACCCAGTCAGCTATTAACCCAAGGGCTATAATGCTGCTATCTATGGAGATCCCCAGATTGCCTGTTGATAGATTTCTGAAGAGTTTGAAAAGACTGAGATGCTCTCATTCTTCTTAAGCTCTAAAGAGTCCAGATAAAATACATTACACATTATGGTCATCAGAAAAAGATGAGAAGTCATCCAAGAGAAGATCAGAAGGGAAGGTGTGCTAAACTACAGGAAATGTTATGTTGCAACCTTATATTGAAAATATATATATATTTACTAATCGTTTTTATTTAAACATTATTCATAGTGTTCCAAAGTACTATTTACAATGTTTTCTGTGTACATTAAGCTGTTTGTTTTACTAAGTCTATGTCTACACTACCACTTACGCCGGTATAACTTCTGTTGCTCAGGGGTTTGGATAAGCCCCCCTCAGTGACAGAAGCTACACCAACCTAAGCACCAGTGTGGACAGCGCTATGTCAGCAGGAGAGCTTTTCCTGCCAACACGGCTGCTGCCGCTCATTGGGGATGGATTAATTAAATTGATGGAAGAGCTCCCCCATCGGTTTAGAGCAGCTACACTAGAAATCTTACAGTGGCACAGCTGCATCAGTGCAGGAAGAAGAGGAGTGTAACAGTTCTACATAATATTGCCTTGGCATCCCCCATCCTATTACAAATTCATAAACTCATATGTAAGTTTTAAATAAGTAGGTGGGAGAGAGTAGCGGTGCTTCATAGTCTAGTGGATTAAACCCATGACTGGGAGCTAGAATATTCCACCTCTGGCACTCACAAATAGTAAAGTGTTGTGTAGTTGCTGACTTTAGTTAAGCTTCACAACATCCCTGAGATTTAAAAAAACAAAACAACTCCTATTTTTACAGCTAGTGAAACAGAATCAGAGAGGTTACACATCAGCAAGGACACAGCAAATTAATATCAGAACCAGGGACTATAACTCCGTTCCAACTCCCAATCCATGCTTAATCCTGCAATTCAGCAACTAAAAGCTATTTACACCATGTCTGAATTTAATTTTGTTTGAAGATGGAGAAGCACTAGCATATAAAATTGCAATCACCTTGAGAGGCCCCTTTTAACTTAAAAAAAGACAAAAAAGTCAGAAGAGATCAGAAATAAAACCATTTTTCTCAGTACACCTAGCCTGATAGCAAAGGCTATCAGTAGAGCAGTGGTTCCCAAACTTTAACAGCCTTTCACTAACAAATCAAGTCTCGTGAACCCCCTCTTAAAAATGAATATTTCCAGGGATTTTCTCCTTTACCTGAGTATAAATTATAAAAGCAGTCATCTTGGAAATATAAAATTTGTTTTTATGACATGCTTATTACACACTATTTATTATTATTTACAGTATTTTATTACATTATGAAAATGGCAACACTCTTCAAAGATCTTACTTTCGTAGCTTGTATCACTTTGAATAATCCTGTTATAAGACAAGGCTCCTATGTTTCATCAAGGAGTATCAGATGTGAAATAGCATGAAGGTATTTAAGAAGCCAACTCAGAGTTCCTTCTACACAAGCATTTAGGTCTTGAGCAGTCCAGGCAAACAGCACACATTACAACAAAGCTTAAGCTTGTTCTTTATAATAATTTTTAAAACAATACTAGCTGCCTATTTAATTTTAAAAACAGCAAAAAATATTCACCTTCCTTTCCATTTCTTATAAGGAGTCTTGAAGTTTAAATCTCCTCAGTGCGATAGATATGCTTGCTTTGATCTGCTTAGCTCTTGGAAGTCCAGGGGCTCTGGCCCCATGCTGCCCGGGGTCCCTAGGGACAGCGCTGTCCACCATTAGGGAATTTTTTCCCCCAAGAACCCCCTGTAACATTTTGCAAACCCCAGTTTGGGAAACACTGCAGTAGAGGAAGGATACAGTACTAATACTGTTTATATCTGACCCTGGGACCCACCAACCAGTCATTTTTCTAAAGAAAGTCCCTAAGGAGCACCACTACTGCAACTGTCCCCCACTAAAAGAAGAACACAAACTTGGGAAGGTCATCACAACTGCCAGGAAAGGAACCCAAGAATGGTCCCAAAGTTTTGGATTGACTTACTGCTTGTCAGTTACAAGAGCAGAGACCACCCAAATCAACAACTAGTGTACTGAAAGTATAAAGAGATATGCATATGTTCAGGAACTCTAAGTCATTTTTGAATCAATGAGATTGAACTTTGATTGCACATGCTCGTTTTCCCAAATTTCTACCACCAGTCTCTTTTTGCTACAGTAAATAAGAGTGATTTATTGTTTACAAATTCAAAAATGCTTTATTGCAAGAATTTCTGCTACAACTAGCATGACAAATGCTCCATGAATTAACTATCTTTTCTACCTTATAAAAAGCATTCTTCTAAAAAGTAGCCCATCAAAACAAGACATTTAAAAAATATCCTGGAAAAACTTATTCACCACTTGTAGAAATTCAGTTAACAGCTACATTATGCAACTGAACTGAAAATACAGTTAAATGGTTCAAGACCTTTGGTGAAATCCAAGTCCTTCAAGGCTAATAAACCAAGAAACGTAATACCTCATCCATTATATATTAAAAAAAAATGTGAAATAAATGTTGTGCATCCACAGTCACTCATCCACAGTAAGAGTACCTTTAAATGTATGACAAGCATCAAGAGCTTCTTAAGGGTTTCAGTGCTACCTCAAGACACAGTGAAAGCTTTCACTTTTTTCTCCTGGAAAAGATACATGAAATCCAGTAAGATCACCATTCTAGTACTAGTAAACTCCCATCCTCTCCTCATTGAAGTATATGAAAGCCATACTAAGTTTAGTGTAATCTTCCTTATATAATGAATGGTATGGTATTGCTAGCAACACTTTATGTTGCAAACAAGGATGCCAGAAACTAGTGTCTCTGAAAAAGGTGTATTCAGGGACTAACGATCTCCAGTTTCTGTATATAGTATTTTTATTTTCTTCCTAGTATAGGTGAAAGAACAACTATGTGATTCCTCATAAAGTGTATATACTTTATCCTTTCTTGCATTCATTACTCAAACCTTGTGGTAAAGTAATGATGGTTCATATCTAAGACAATCCTAATATATATCCAGTTCAATCTCTGGGAAGCTGGAACCTGGCCAGTCTCAGTCACCTAAGATCAAAAGCGACACCTGTGTCTGCAGCCTGTCACCAGTATGCTGGAGTGTGTATGAGAGTATAATTGCACAAATAAGGGAAGCAAGCAATAAATCAGCCCTCAGTACTGCTTCAATTCAACCTTTGTTTGTGGTTCTTTCTTGGCCTGATTCCAGGGAACGGGAAACAATGGGGATGCCACCCATACAGGCTGCAGATGCCACCTGAACCCGAGTGAAATGAGTCTGAATTTGTCCAGGGTCTCGCTCTTAGCTAAAAATCAGCAAGTCTTAATTCAGTCCGAGACCCACTTGGACAGCAAGAGAATATGGGAGTGTAGGCATGCACCTGAATGGCTTGGTCCTTTCTAAACAAAAGACATCTCTCTCAATATCTAGCATGTGGCGTTTGCATTTTTATCTGGGTGAAAAGAATTTAGTGAAGAAAACCAGAGCATGAATAGATACTGACTAATAAAAAAGTGGCTACCTTGGATAGAAACTTTGGGTGAGTTCTAAAAGAACTTATGAACGAGCATGCAAGGCTACCTTGTTACTAGGGTCTGGATCTCCCGCTCTTCTCTAGTTGATGTGATGTCTATTTGAAAAGCTGTTTTCATGAAGATAGTAAAGAACCAGGTAGTAGCCACAGGCTTGCATGGAGAAATCCATCAGTCCAGTCAAAACCAGGTTAAATCCCACTAAAGTAAGTTTTCCCACTGGTCAGGGAGCAGAACAGCTTCTCTCTCCATCTGTCATCCAGCCAGGATTCAGGCAGCCCAATGCAAAGATGTCGGATCTGGGTGAAGGAACTAGCTGCCAGTATGATAGACTCGATGAAGCAGGTCAAGCTAAATGATCAGTCTTGTTAATCAACATTCAGTAGACTGGAAAACAGAAACTGGCCCATGTGAGTCTGGTACATACCAGGCTGACCATGATAATGTAGCCGGCATCTTTCATCAGCTTCTTCGGTACCCCAGGTATTGTAAAGACAACATACATCAGACAAGGAGCCTACAAAATGGGAAAGGCCTCTGAGGGCTCATGCCTTCTCTGGAGCAGAACCTCTGGCATTTGTTGCTGCGACATGTTGCAAACAAATTCACCCCCATCTGCAAAGGACATTGTGGAAGACTGAGCTCTTAAGATATCAATGGTGATTCTTAGATAACTCAGTGCTGAGTCTGTCTGCTAAGGTATTCTACTTGCCAGGAAGGTGAAGGGCCACCAATGCTCCCTGATGACAAATATTCCAATTCCAGAGATGTATGACTTCCTGGCATAGTGGTGAGGACTTGGCTCCCTTTTGCTTGTTGAAGTAATGAATCTCTGTGATGCTGTCCATAAACACTTACATTGTCAAATCCTGCACACCAGCAAAATTGCTCTGAATTCCAGTACATTTACATGTAGTGAGGTCTCCTGAGTGGGCCATTTCCCTTGAATTCAGAAGTGGTTGAGATGCACTCTGACAGATATGGAAATTTTTATGCAATATCCTGGACAACTCTTACTGAATTAAGTTTAAGTATCTTCGGAGTTCATTATATTAAAAATGTAAATATTTATGTATTATGGGATTGTACATAATGGCTCTAGAGCGGAGACATGACTAAGGTAAACCCTAAGAAGATTATGAACTTCAAGAGGACTAGTGAAACAATGTGCAAGACAAGAATGAACTTTTAAAGTAAAGTGGGTTTTCCAGGAAATCTCTAGAGGAAGGTATACTCAAATGTACCCCCTCAGTTATGCAAAACTCAGCCTTTGGAAGCTTCACCTTGAGAAATGGACCTTTGACTGATAGATCTGCGAAGACCATGAGTAGGTAAAGACCCAGGCTGTATAAAAGGAGAAGCTAAGCTATGCATAGAGGTTCTGTTTCTGAGCAGAATGAGTTATGAACTTGTAACCACAGAACTCCTGTGTAGGGTTTGAAGGAGTACTCCCACCGGAGTTGGGGAGATCTCTAATAAGCTTATTAGCATGTGCGTAGGATCTCTTTTTATTGTAATATGTTTTCTCTGTAATGCTTTCACTTTAAGAATGAATGTGCTTGCTTAGGAAAAGCTGGGTCAGACCTTATAACTGTGCAATTATGCTGTTTATAGCTTCTGAGGAGACAGTAAAGCAGGCCTGCTTGTGCAGTCTGACTTGCTGGGAAATTTACAGCGTAGGCAGGGAACTGTGCAGGAAGGATAGAGATGCAAGTCTCTGCCCAAGAAAGGTGACAGCTGAGAGCCAGGAAGCTAGAGGGGCGTGCCTTGCTGGACCACAGAGGGGGAATACAGCTGTAGTTACCCTAAACTGTGACACTCCACAGCCTTTGGTGGAGGCATCTGTAACTAGAATCTCTACTGGTAGCAATACTCGAAAAGACATTCCACTGCACACCTATGTTGAATCCATCCTCCATTTGATGAGGACACTGACACACTTTCCAGGGGTACCCAGGGTTGTTAGGCACCTCACTACCATCTGCCCTTCACATGAGGAAGCCTGCCATGGATCAATTTCCCTATACCACCAACCTCCAGCAACACAAACACCAACATCCATGCCTCTTCTGGCCCTGCTCTCTCTTTACAAGTTAACACTAGGCACGCTCCACTGAGTCCTTCAAGTATCCCCTGGAGTGCCCATCCCCAATGCACTGGACACTCAGAATTCCCAGATCATCTACTCCCAAAGGAACAGTATGCACCAGTTTACCAGTTACACCTCAGGATCACCACTCTGCTCAACACAGAGCACTTAGATATATTTATAGTAAGCAGTAGAAGTTTATTTAACAAAGAATAGATTTGAGAAGAAGTAGAATTAATAGAAACAAATGGTTACTTAAAAAAATGGAACATTTTCTAGAGCCTAAACTTAAAAAGAAATTTCCATCTCATAAAAGATTAGCTGGCCCAAAGTTTCTCTCCCAACATCGAACAGCCAGACTGGCTGTGACCCTCCATCCATAAGACAAGCCAGCTGGCAGCTTGTGCCCTTAGTGAAGGATAACAGGGTGTACTTCTCCACCCCAATGATCTACTGTCTTCACTTTTAAACAGGGTAACCCTCTGCTACTTGCTTCTTCCTGTCTAGAATCTCCTCTCAAGATTTTGCAATAATTTGATTAGCATTTTGCTCAGACTGTAAGTAAGTGTTCATTGTGAAGAGTACAATATTCAATCTAGATATACCGAGACAGGTAGATAAGCATCTTCTGCCTGAAAGAAACCCACTTTTCACCTTCTGGCAATCAGCCCCAACTCACAGACCTTAAAAACATCATTTTCAGTATACATGTATAACTCCTTACATATTATCCCTACGTACACTTTGCAATTATTATGATGTGTGACAAACTTTCAGCAGATGTTACAAGACACCTTTAGAGAACTATTATACTATACTATAGATACTAGACCCTGTCACCCACAAACCCCTCCGCCGATGGATACCATAAGGTCCCTGTCAGAGACAGGACTTTGAGGGATAGTAACCAACGGATCCATGCTATGCTTGTTGGGCAGATACACTTCTCAACCACCCTTGCAAAGTTCAAAGATGCAGTCTGGCATACTGTGTGACAGAAGTGCATACTGCCATATGACCTGTGAATCTGAGAAGACTTCATTGGAGCGCTGGGGTGAACATTATGAGGTTCACCACAGTCTGAAACCTCTGTGGAAGTAAATTCTCCAATCTGGGGTGCCCTTTACACTGCTTTGCTGTGACAACAACCACTCCTTGCCAGTTCACACAGCCTCTAGCATGCATTCCCAGCTGAATTACATGAATGCTTTGACCAGCCATTCATGAATTATATATAGGGCAATACCAACAAACTCCCAGTCCCAGACCTTCCCAAATGTGCATCTTGTACTGCCCAGCTCTCTGCTTAGGGTGACCAGATCACCCAAGTCAAATATCGGGACGGGGAGGGGGGGAGGAGGGGGAAAGGCGCATGATGCGGTGGGGCGGGGCTAAAACAAAAAACCACCCTTCCTCCACAAGCGCTGGAGGAAGGCCCGGGAGACGCAGGGGAAGTGCGGGGACAGGGTGAGTGAAAGTCCGGCCTGGCCCCGAGCAGGCAGGACTCAGTCGGGCGGTAGGGAGAGTAGGGGGGCTTCCCGCGGGGCCAGGCGGTGGCTGTTCTTCCCCCCGCCCGGGCAGTGGGACTCGGGAGCAGCCGCTGCTGCAGCTCCCACTGCCGCGGGGGGAGGAAGCGGCCGATGGCCAAGCTCGGCAGCTGCGGCGCCCGGACCCGAACCCTCCAAGCCCAGGCCTGCTGCGGGGACCCAGCAGCACGCACGCTGCGCCCAGCCCCTGGCCAGTCGGGTCTAGGCTGCTGCCCAGCTGGTGCTATCCCAGGGCGGCCCCGGAGTAGGCCCCAGCCCCCCCCGTCCCGCTCGGGTCCCGCAGGGGAACAGGCTCAAGGGGTCCACCCTTGCGCCAGAGCCGCAGCCGCCAAGCTTGGCCATCGGCCGCTTCCTCCCCCCGCGGCAGTGGGAGCTGCAGCAGCAGCTGCTCCCGAGTCCCGCTGCCCGGGGGGAGAACAGCTGTCGCCTGGCCCTGCGGGCCGCCCCCCTACTCTCCCTACCGCCCGACTGAGTCCTGCCTGCTTGGGGCCAGGCCGGACTCTCACTCACCCTGGCCCCGCACTCCCCCTACATCTCCCGGGCCTCCCTCCAGTGCTTGTGGAGGGAGGAAGGAATGGTGAGCCTGGGGAAGAGGCGGGGATTCGGGGAGGGAGCCAATGGGGGGAGGAGAGTGGGGAGTTGGGGCGGGAGGGGGGGCGCGAGCACTTCCAGGCTCCAGAGCATCTCTTTGTTTGTCCAGTATCCCGACCCCACATCGGTCGGGACGCGGGACAAACAAGGCGATATCGGGACAGTCCCGATAAAATCGGGACGTCTGGTCACCCTCTCTCTGCTGGACAAGGCAAGCTCATATAAAGTCTGTCACTTCATCAATGGAAAAAGATATGCACATACCTTGTTGTCACAAGTGGCAGTTCTTAAACACTTCAATCCAAATACAATGGCTTAGATCAGAGGTTCCCAAAGTGGGGGATACCGCCCCCTGGGGGGCGCTGGAACGATCCAGGGGGGCAGTAGTAGCCTCGGGTGCAATTGGGGGGCGTTGAATAAAAATAAGGGGGCGGTGGAAGCATAAAGAAAGAATATAAGAAAATTTTGAAAAACCGTTCGTACATGTTTCATCTGTTGTGTAACATAGAGTTAAAGTTGTAGTGATTACTTTATTTTCCAAATAAATTCACAAATTATAACCGATCAGGTGTCAAGTCCGCCAACAGCTCTTAACAAGCAAGGGTTGGCAGGCGAGCGTGTCGCGCATTGTTGGGAAGTCCAGCATGCATCGGCAGGAATATGTGCGTGTAATGACTTGTTTACAATACGATACTATAAATAGACGACATGTATGAAATCTAATTTAGATTGTTTCTTAATTGTGTAAAAAGCAGTTAACAATAGTGCAATAAGTATTTAAATTTTTTTATTCATATTCAATACCTTCGATCTTTACGGATTACGGATCACATACAAAGCAAATTGTTGTTTCAATAAAACAGCAATTTACACGTGAGTATTTTTATACATTTTCTTACATATCTACCATACGTTTCTGTGTCTCTAGTGCTTACTAATAATAAAATCGTAGCAGGCTTGTTTCGGTTTTTGAAGTGTACTATTTGAAGTGTACAGTCAATATATTTGTCATATTTTTTATTACAATATTAACGAAAACGGGAATGAAATCGTAAAAAAACTGTTAACTATTAACATTTATTTATATCTATCAAATCATCTGTGTTAATTGGTAAATAAGGCGTGTGTTAATAAGGAACAATTATTTAAATAAGGGCAAACTAAATTAAAACTATTAACTGATTTTTAATTGCATATTGATTATTTTTTAATAAATTATTTCTTAGATAAATTTAGTTTGATATTTGACAGTTTAATATCAAATACATATATCTAATGCTGAGCAAAGAACAAAACCCAGTTTATTAGTTTCATTAGTATTTTAGTTTGGTTGTCTTTTGCCATCTTACGCAAAAAACACTGTATACCTGATGTCGTGGGCGATATTCTAATAACACATCTTTCTTTACTATATTGTAGGACGTAGGTAGAAATATAGATACATAAAAGAACACAAATTTGTCACTGCATCTTTCTGTTTGTTCGCTTAAAGAAGGTAGATTTCCAGGGGGGCGCTGAGTAATTTTTTTTCTGAAAAGGGGGCGGTAGGCCAAATAAGTTTGGGAACCTCTGGCTTAGATAAAACAACAAAACAAATTTATTAACTACAGAAAGATAAAATGATTACAAGTAATGAGGCATAAAAGTCAGAATTGTTAACAAAGAAAATAAGATAAAATGCAAACTAACACCTAATTTAGCAAGCTAAATGGATTCAAAGCAAAGTTTTTTCTCACCAGGCCAGGACCCCTCCCCCTGTTCAGTGTCTCTTAAGGTACAGTATGGAGGAGAGAGGTAATTTGTGTTGTGTGTGTTCTCTATTCTTACACCATTCTCCCCTCTTTGAGGATTATCTCCAGCACAGCGGGGGGGGGGGGGGTAGGTGGGAGAGAGGTAGAAATGGAGGGGCACACGAACACCACCTCCAGTGTAGTTCTTGCTTACACCCTTCTTCCTGAAAAACAATGGCCATTTAATTAGGTAATGATCCACTTGACTTTGTTGACACCTGGCTTGGGAGTTGGTTTGTCTTTTGTTTCTGAGGAAGTAGTTTGTGCCTGCTCTTCTGAACTTGGAGCATGTTACAGCAATGTTATAAATTTGCATACAGTGTTTATACATATATTTTATCAGGACAATAATTTTCAGTAAATCATGAGTTTTCAAATGATACTTCATAAGGCATACTTGGTATAAAATTTATAATAGTCTTGTAAAACTATGAATATAGTGGTATAGTCTGTCACAAGGGTAAAGCAAAAATATCCTCCAGTAAGGTAAAGGTTTCAGTCCTTCCTAGAGTTCAAGGAGTCTTGGAGGTCAGGACTAGTGTATCTGGTGTGTCCAATGATCTAGCATTCATAGGTTCCCAAAGTGCTGGAACCACAGACCAGAAGTCCAACATGGAGCTCCCAGTTGGAACTGGAGGGTGCCTATCTGATCCTTCTTCCTTCGTGCCTTCCCTTCCCGGACAAAAGATTTGTATGGACCTAGACCTTTAGGGCCCATATACAAGGACTCAGCCAACTTGGACCAAGATGGGGTGGAATCCTCTCTCAGAGGCAGTTCGGAATGGTGATTTTTCCTTATACTTATGTTCATAGTCCATACTCTTCTGAGAGGGTTTCTGAGGTTTGATGGTTTTTGTCTCTGCTCCAGAACTCATGCTCGAAGAGAAACACTGCTCAGTATTTGAGGTTGCTGCACGAAGACAGTCTCCTCAGCCTGGATCTGACTGGAGTCTCATGGCCTTATCTCCACGGGGTGTTTCTGTACATGGAGCTCTTAATCCCTCATGAGTTCAGGGAGGGAAGGAACGGCATACGCTGAAACTGGCAGCAACGTGAGCCTCCCCAAGACAGTATTGGTGTTCATCGCTCATAGAGCAGGATATACCATTCTTAAACTCCAGGAATCTGGGTATAGCCCTTATTTGTGGAGAGAATCTTCCCAAGGCAGAACGGGACTAGACAACTCTATACAAAAAACACTAAGTCTAATCTTACTAAAAACTATGTATATTTACAGTTTCTGTAATAGAGGAGGATTGTAAAGGATTCAGGTGATTTCGACTCAAACCATGCGGTAGTGAAGAAACCGGAAAGGCACTGGCCCACACCGTCATTTATGCCCTCAGTTCAGAGGACAAGAATGGCAACTGGATAGGCGCAGATCAACAGATACTACTTGCTACAAGTCTCCAGTCTCAGGCTCATCCATATCCATGAGTGCAATACACATAGAGACCAGTGCTCAAAGAACTGTCCTTCGCATTGGTAGGCTTGAATATAGCCTCCAACTGTTAATGATTAAAAATAGTAAAATAGAAGAATTTTAATCTGGCTTTAACTGAAATCTCAGTGCAATTTTACTTGTGCAGCTGCTAGGGTGCCTTCATAGACTGTTTAGTGTTTACTTTAATGCATAGCATTTGTAAGATACACAAGCCAAGAATACTTCGCTGTAAACACATACATGCACACAGCTCTTTACAACTAAAGATTTTTAGCAAGAAACTGTTGAAGGCTTTTTTCCTTTATACTTCAAATTTCATTCAGCTGGGGAGTGGGGAGGAAAAATCATTTGTCAGTTCCAGTTTCTGGTTCTCAAGCATTAGTAGAATACTGCAGGGTTCCATGAGTACAATAGGTTTTGCATGCCGTCAGTTTTGTGAGTTTTGGATCTGAACTATTCTCAGCATCCTTTTAGTTCACAGTACAGAGTTTTAACAACTTTTGACCTATTATATGGTGTTATGCATTTCAATTCAGTGAAGACCCAATAAATGCATAATAATTCAAAAATTAAAGCAAACTCAGATCTAAGTTTTTTTGTTTGTTTTTGTAAGAAAATGAATTTCTAGGTGATAGGATGACATGCTTTCTACTCTGCAAGAGATGTCCATTCTTCTAACCTATTGGTAGAGAACATTATCTGCAGCCTCTAACATATAGTTATGCTGGAAGGTGTTAACTGCAGGTCTCATCTACAGATAATCACAGACCTGATTAAAGCTGCTGGATGTGCTAATCAGCCATCTTTCAGGTGAAGCAGAAGGAGCAATTAAGCCCCTTTTATACAGTTGTAACTGGTAACAGGGGCCACCATCCAAAGTAATGGGCCACATGGCAAGGCCTGATAAGAAGCTAAGCCATGTGAGCCAAGAAGTTCCTTGATTGCAAATACAGGGAATAAGGAACTGTTTACTTCTCTCTCACACAGCTTGCAAAACAGCTGAAAGTGAGAGAAGCAGTTGCGAGCATAACCCTGAGAAGGAGCAGAGAGACAGAGTTCCTCAGGGCAAAGAACTCGGAGAGGCAAGGCTGGAAATTGTGAGCAAGGAAACTGCCTGCTGTGTGCTTCTATTGTTTTAGGAGAAACAGGATTTTGTTTCTATTTTTTTGCAAATAAATAGAATTGCAGCAAAGAATATACCCAACTCATCAATTTGTTATCCTAATGGAAACTACCTGGGCAAAGTGGGGAATATTAGCTAACTGCTTGGGCCAGAAGGGTCTTCAGCTGCAGACATACTCCACATCTCACATTCTAGGAGGTTAAACTTCCTTTGAAGGGCAATTAACTGCTTGATTTTTTTTTCATTTGTCAAGGTATCTGTGTGTGTTTAAATGCCACAAACCTGACCATGTTCTCAAAATATTTTTTTAATACACAAGGATTAAACAGAGGGTCTTTTATAAAGTAAATGGGATCCATCCTCAGTCCCTACAGTTAAAAACAACTGGTTTCTACTATTGTGGAACAAGAGTGCCATCTCAGCATGGAATGAGATAAGTATCTTGAAAGATAATTCCACCTGGTGAAGTTGACCTTGAAGAGTACCCCACTGTCAACATGGTACAAAGAAACAAGTCAATCAAATTCATAAGTCAGATGTTTGTGCTATTGCCATCACATCAAAGACATGATACTATAGACACAATGAGTATCAAGTTACTGCAAATAAATCACTTTGTAGTGAAGATTACAATAACATCACATTCATTCAATTTCAGGATTGTAGGAATCTTATACTTTGCAATTAGAGTCCAAAATGATTCCCAGGTACACCTCTACCTCGATATAATGCCACCCGATATAACACGAATTCGGATATAACACGGTAAAGCAGTGCTCCGGGGGGGGGGGCTGCGCACTCCGGTGGATCAAAGCAAGTTCGATATAACGCGTTTTCACCTATAATGCGGTAAGATTTTTTGGCTCCCAAGGACAGCGTTATATCGAGGTAGAGGTGTATATGGATAGTGATTGCTGTCAGAAGATTTTAAACATTTTTTTTTCCCCCCAAAAGGAGTTTACAATATTACTGATTACCTAGGAACTTTGCACATATTCCTGTGGAATCCGTTTCTCCTTTGTTATGAATCTGTAAGTATATCCCATAAAGGAATGTTGAAAAGAGAAATTAGTTTCAACACTGACCTGTTACATGTAAAATAGGATTGGAACTGTGCTTTGAGGTGCTTTTTCCATTCCATCTGCTCGCTTCCTTTCCATTCCTGAAGTAGTGAATAATAAACTAGGTTACCATACTTTCTTTCCCCCTTTACTATTGGGCAGAGAGCAAAGAGACTTTAGATGCTTTTCTCAATTGCCAGCATGATCACAAATGTGGTATCTGAGCCAGGACATTTTTTAAATATTTGCATGATTTAAACTGTTGAACCAAATATCATCACAAAGCCTTAGAGAAATTTTATTTTTTCCTCAGATGTAGCTCAACTATTTACTGTTGAATTCTTATCCATACATATTTCTACACCTGTTTATCAATAAGGGCTGGGTGCCTTCTCAAATATTGACACATCCTGTCCACTCAATATCACACTATGCCCATGTGCAATAGCTGACAATAGCTCATCAAGCAGACAGAATTGCTCAAATTATTTTAAGTGCATACTAAGGGAGGTTCTGCATTTACGCACCACAGAAATTCTGTCCTGTTGTCCTGATTCTACCCCAACCTTTTCTTTTCAAACATGTCTCCCTGCAGGATATCAGATAAAAGAACAATGAGAGTCAAGATAAGGTGACCTTTGCGTTAACAACAGATCCTAAACTAATTGTATTTCATTGAATACCCACAGTAGGTTGTCTGCCTTCTCAAGTTCAACTTCAATCAAAATAATTTCTCAATCCTGATGAGTTAATCATCCAGACAACATATACATTTCAGCACAGTATTAAAATCACAGTTCCACCTAAACAGATTCAGTGTTTAGCTGTATCTCAGAACACAAGTACATCAGTATTGTGATTTACTGATCTATTCCCCTTCATGTGCCAAAAAGAAATTCCTCATGATTTCAAGTTAAGCTCAAACTAATAATTTGTTTGAACGGAAAAACTAGTTAATATTAAACAAAACCTAATAAATAACTAGTACCTGTGAAAACTCTTTAGCTAAGCACAGCTTTTTAGCATATTAATTTCTGTATGACAACAAGGACAATTTGCTCATTTCCCTCAGTACGCCTATAAATCAAATTAAAGGAGCACCCTTCAAAGTAAATGCACCAACATTTCCCAAATGTGTTGGGTAAAGGGAGTTTAATGCAGCCAGATAAATAGCTCTTGAAAAAATGAGCACAGAAAATATTGATTCTTGGAAACTAACCTATTGTGCATTTGAAACTGCACTAATACATAATTCACTAGTATGATCTGTATATTTAATGAGAGAGTGGAAGACAAGTTTAAAAATTACATTAATGACAGATAGCATGAGAGGATAAAATAATAGTTATTGAATAGGACCACTTATTTCATGCAACCTCAAAGGGCATTCTAGGCATCAAACCATTGAAATGTTAGTTAGAGTTAGGAATTGAGGAAGTTATTACACAAAGATTTATCTGAAATAATTGGCCACAGTCTGAAGTACATAAAGAAAGTTCTAGCATTCCAACAGCAGAAAATTACTCTATAGCTGTTTTGCTTAGCCCCTATAGCTGGGGTCAGCAACCTTTCAGAAGTGGTGTGCCGAGTCTTCATTTATTCACTCTAATTTAAGGTTTTGCGTGCCAGTAATACATTTTAGTGTTTTTAGAAGGTCTCTTTCTATAAGTCTATAATATATAACTAAACTATTGTATGTAAAGTAAATAAGGTTTTTAAAATGTTTAAGAAGCTTCATTTAACATTAAATTAAAATGCAGAGCCCCCGGCCCGGTGGCCAGGACCCGGGCAGTGTGAGTGCCACTGAAAATCAGCTCGCGTGCCGCCTTTGGCATGCATGCCATAATTTGCCTACCCCTGCCCTATAGGCTCTCCTGACCATAGGATGATTTTTGGGTGACAGAGGTGCCATGTAGCTCTATGTCACCCCCTCTCAATGGCCAACACAGAAGACATGACATTTAGGGCACCTTGTGCCATTTTCAACAACCCAGAATCAGAAGAGAACACAAGTAAGGTAAGGACATCTTTGCATATGACCCTCCTGAGCTCAGTCAGTCACTATCTGAAACTACTTTTTCCAGGTATGAGTCCAAGTAACTAAGAGACTGAAAACGGTTTTAAAAAAAATAAAATAATCAACATACTCACAGATAGCTAAAAGAAATTGTTGCATTATTACCCAGATTTCTTAGGGGAGCTTCTACATTAACAAAAGACAGCACAATGAATATCAAGTTACTGCAT
The DNA here is from genome assembly GCF_013100865.1 of Trachemys scripta elegans. NCBI lineage: Eukaryota > Metazoa > Chordata > Testudines > Emydidae > Trachemys > Trachemys scripta. The sequence continues at coordinate 119,807,364 of NC_048298.1, forward strand.
ACTTTCATTCTGTGGACCACTTTGTAATTAAGCCTCTCCCTCAAGGACTGTCTACCTTCCCAAATCTGACCCTTGGTTCTCAAATATTTTATTCTATGAAAAAAGAATAGTGGTTCATAAACCCAAGCCTGAGAACCACTGGTATAAACAACAAGCAGACACCCTAAGGCCTTGGCTACATTGGCGGTGTACTGCGCTGCAACTTGCTGCGCTCAGGGGTGTGAAAAAACACTCCCCTTAGCGCAGCGAGTACAGCACTGTAAAGCGCCAGTGTAATCAGAGCCTGCAACGCTGCACGCTCGCTCGCAGCGCTGCAAGCTATTCCCCTTGGAGAGGTGGAGTACATACAGTGCTGCAAGAGAATTAAATTCATACGTTTTTCTGAAAAAGTTATTTCTAGACATTCACAGATCAAATATTTTGCCAAGACGACCACCGCATAAATTCCTACATTGTATGACATAGCATAAACTGAAAGTCATTATATAAATGTACTTACAGAGTCAAAGTAAACAAAAGACTAAAATAAAAAATAAAATGAGATGTACAATGCTGGAGAGTACTATTGCCACCTACTTCGACAACTCATGAATTATGCAGGCCTTCCCAGATACCCAAACACATGTGGCTAAAAAAAGATTTACATCATCTATGTCCACACGGGCATACATCACTAGCCAAACACCACCCACACAGTTAAAACAATCATATTTGTTAATTCAGCATTAGCTATCACTGATATAGATCCTTAGGCATATGCATTTTTGGTGGGAGGGAGCCTTGAGCAGAGAAAAAAAGATGCTACCAAAACTTTATTTCAAGATAGGTTTTTGATTTAGTTGGGGATTGGTCCTGCTTTGAGCAGGGGGTTGGACTAGGTGACCTCCTGAGGTCCCTTCCAACCCTGATATTCTATGACTCTATGAAGTGTGTCAACCATTAATAGACTGCTTCATCACAAACTATGTGTGTGTACGCTGTCTTATTTCAAAGGTATTGCTGCTTGACCAGTGGTATGAAGCTGCATTCCCCAAGCAATCTTTACTTTTAAGTTAAGTAAACACACTCTTGTTTAAGCTAGTTTAGTCATAGCTAGAAGAACATAGAATAAATGTATTCTCTTCTGAGACAAAAATGTAAGTCTGATAAGTAATTCCAGACAGAGATAAAGTGTGGTATGGAGGATAAGCCAATCATCAAATTTAATACTTAAAAACATAATTAAGAAGACCTGCTCTATATGCTTACTGTACAATGTGCATGCTGCCTTCTAATTTCAGTTTAAAGATGAGAAATCAAACTAAGTCAGTTATGTTTGTTTCACCCCAAAGAGAGCAAAAAAACAAGTTTTTTCCCTAGCTTGTCTTAATTATATTAAACGAGTTTAATAAAGAGACCAACAGAAAACCTACGTCATCACAGTATTTACTCTCATTTCTCAAATATCATCACCTTCATCAACAGCTTAATATTAGCAAAACATTAGTACATAACCTTTTTGAACTATTGGCCTTGTATTTTAGTTGGCATAACCTTGCACAGTAGCTGGCCAAGCCCTGATTAAGGTTCAAACAACCACAAAGGAAAGTTTCCAATGGAGAACAAGAGAAAACAGTCCTATTAGCTACCTTTCAACTAGTTTGTGGATGGGAGTCAGGTGTAGATAGTATCAGGAGGTAGCTGTGTTAGTCTGTATCCACAAAAACAACAAGGAGTCCGGTGGCACTGAAGAAGTGATGTTTTTTACCCACAAAAGCTTATGCCCAAATAAATCTGTTAGTCTTCCAGATGTAGATAGGAGCACATTAAGAACACTTCACACAGCACTCTGACTTGTTTACCAAGCTATGGGGGAAAAGACTTATCAAACTTATTGGAATAATTATAGGCTAAATGAATTTACATTCTGGGTTTAAAATACTTTAATCAGTCTATGATTTTAATCAGAAGGGTGGGCCACCAAGAAAGCTGAATGTTTTAAACTGTGTAAATGAGTATCTGGGGCTACTTTCACATGTTTCTAGTCTCCTTTGCTCTTAAAGAGAGAGAAAGCAGAGGGAAGCATATAGACTGGGCATACCTGCTTCTGACTACCTTCAACCAGAGTTAAACCAACTGGCTGGGAAAGACAGATACAGCCAGACAGATACTGTAGATACCAGTCAGTCTCAGTGGGCTTGACCCATATTAAAGAGACTCTGGCTGCTCACTTCCAACAAAGTCAAAAGATGTTTCACTGTGTAGGATGATGTGATCTGATTCTTCCTGGCGAAAAGGAACATACAGGAAAGGGGGTGACAGAAGGCAGCACAGCCTAGTTGTGTCATTAGCGGTATTCATAAGACACCATCCACTCTCAAATTCAAGTCTCCTTGGAGAATTACACTTGCCCATTTTATTTGTGGGGTGTCTGGGTAGTGCAGGGATCACTACCAGATACTGCATTACATTTTCTTAGGATTTGGGGGGCAAGCACTTTAGTTTTAGGGGTTCTTCCCCCCTCCCTACCAAATGGCTCACTAAATTTCACCAAGCAGCTCTCACCTTCCCTGGTACAGAATCAGAGCCTTCCCAATGTCATCCTCCTGGCCCCCTGTAGCTCTGCCCTCCCCAAACTTCCCCAAGGGAAGCTTCACCTTCCCCAGCTCGGCTACCCCAGATTGTGGGCCAGGGAGAGGAGTGACCCTGCAACCCCAGTGCTGAACAGAAACAAGACAGTGGGTCAAAGAAGCAGAGAAAATGTGCAGCAATCAAAATACATTCCCCCTCTGCTCCCATCCACCACCTCCCCCCTCTAAACTCCCAGCTCCTTCGCCCCCCAGCACCTCGCCACCCCCACTCAGGCACAAGCTGCTCCCCTCCTCGAGCTCAGCGGCTGGGAGCCCCCCCCCCAGGTTTGCCAGTTTTGGTCGGACCTATTCCTGGGGGTTTCCTCACAGGACACACCCTTTATTTCCTGGAGACTGGAGGACACTCCCGGAGACTCAGGAACCCGCCCCGCGCGAGCCCGGCCGCCGGATGACACCGGGTCACGGCGGCGGGGAGGAGGCAGCCCTGGGGCCGGCGAGTGCCTCTGCAGCCCCATCACTACCCCCGGGGGGGGGGGGCGCTCACCGGCCGCCCGGGCCCCGCCCCTCCAGGATGACCCAGCCGGAGGTGGTAGTGGGGGGCTGCGCACCACCTCCTCCTTCCCTACCGGCAGCGAGGTACGAGTCCCGCCCGGCGGCGCGTCCCTCACCTTCGGCTGCTCCCCGTCTCCTCTGCGGCGGGTCGGGGTCGGGCGGGAAGGTCCCTGCTTCGCTCGGCTCCAACCGAACCAACTGTCGCCCACCCAACTTGCGCCAGCCTGCGAGCCACGAGCTCCCATTGGCTGCCGCACAGCGGTCTCTTGATTGGACAAGGAAAGCTACGTGTAAACCCGCTTCCCGGTAGAGCAGGACAGAATGCCATTGGCTCATTCTCCTGTCGATCAAAATCACTTCCTCGGCAAAGAAATCTGAGGAAGTGGAGGGACGGAGGCAGAATGAGTTGAAAGTCAGAGGGGTGGGTGAGTGGTTAGCGCGCCAGACGGTGAACGTGTAGCTCCCGGGTTCTAACCTACCCGTCCTCTTGTTGCTAACATAAAATAAAAGCTTGTCTAGCTGCGAGCCTGAAGATACTTTACCTGATGGCAAAGTGCTCAGAAAATAAACACTTTAAAAAAATGCCATTGTGTTAACTAAGTTTCTTACAGAATCAATAGCTGGCCCACCATTGATAATTTAATATTACTATTTAGATGTTACTAATACTGTTATTAATTCTGTACCTTCTCAGATAGTGTTAACATACAGATCTCAGGGTTAGAACTCACAGAAAGAGAAGCTTCTTCTTTAATCTTGATCATCTAATCAAAATATTATACATTTCTATAGTACTCTTCATGCTAAAAAATCCTAACACTTTGCCTACCACACAAATGCAGCCAGTTCTCTCTGATGAACATGGCTGCTCTCTAATGGCACAGAAGTAATACTGCGCAATATTTTAGCATCAGAAGCAAAGAAAAATGTCATGTCCAATATTAAGTACCGTGGGAATGTAGAAAAGCAAAATTTAATTTTCCTGAACTGGAATTTGATCAAGAGTTAAAAAGTGTTAGGAAATTTTTAATGACCCCAAAAGGTCAAGACCTCAATTTTGCTTTTCATCCTAAGGATGCCTCCTTCAGTAACACAGTGCCCCCCCTCCTGTCTGACAACCAAAGCCCATAATTAGGACCCTACCAAATTCAGGGTCCTTTTTGGTCAATTTCATGGTCATAGGATTTAAAAAATAGTAAATTTCATGATTTAGGCTATTTAAATCTGAAATTTCATGGTGTTATAATTGTAGGGTCTCTGACCCAAAAAGGAGTTGCAGGGGGGTTGCAAGGTTATTATAGGAGGGGTTGCGGTACTGCTACCCTTACTTCTGCGCTGCTGGTGGTGGCAGCACTGCCTTCAGAACTAGGCAGCTGAGAGTGGCCGCTGCTAGCTGGGAGCCCAGCTCTGAAGACAGAGCCGCCGCCAACAGCAGCACATAAGGATGGCATGGTATGGTATTGCCACCCTTACTTCGGCACTGCTGCCTCCAAAGCTGGGCCTTCAGTCAACAACTTCCACATTCTGGTTGCCCAGCTCTGAAGGCAGCGCACAAATAAAGGTGGCAATACCACAACCCCCATAAAATAACCTTGTGACCTCCCTGCAATTCCCCAGTTTGAGAAACGCTGGTTCCCCACCATGAAATCTGTATAATACAGGGGAAAAGTGCACACAAGACCAGATTTCATGGTCCGTGACGTGTTTTTCATGGCCGAGAATTTGGTAGGGCCCTACCCATAATGCACAGAGAAACAAAATGCATGGGCCTTAGTGTTCCTGTCAGTTAACTACATGTGAGATTGAGGTTGTCCTTGAACAAGTCACCTTTAAAATAATATTCTTTGGTTATTCTTCTATCACTAGAGGTGCACTGTACTTGAATAGTATTTACCATTGATAAAACTCTTCTGCTACGGCTGTTCCTGCCATTGCAAACCTATTTATTTTAAACAGGGGAAGAGCATTTCCTCTTAAGTCCAGCCCAAAGGCTACGGTAATCACATCATCTTAATTTCCTCCCTCCATCCTGTTTTCTCTTGTCTCTCATTAGGAGTCCCATGTTTTTAACTCTTTTTTTCCCCTTAAGTTTTAAAAATTCTCCTCCCACCTGCTGCACTTACTGCCAGCCTGCCTACAACGTTCTCACACTGCACAGTTTGGTTTGGATGTAGGAGTACAGGATCGGCTCCTAGGGCTATGATACAGCTCTATAGTTCCTCATTCTATTATGGCACTTTTTGTCACAAAAGTGAGTATTATAGTCTTCTGTCAATGCATGTGCATAACTCGTTAATATCAATTAGAGTTACATATGTTCTCTGAGGGTGAAATTTATCCTAGTGCAGTGGCACACACACAAGGCACTCTGCAACTTTTAAGCAACGCTTCAGTGAGGAGCGTGTTATGAGGCCTCTGCACTTGGATGAATTTTACCCTCACAAGATATATCCCCAGAAATATGATTCAGATTCATTATAGTCATAGGACTTAATTTGATATTGGTTAGGAAAAGGTCAATGCTTCCTACATTAAAAAGAAATTGTTGCTTGCAACTTATTTGGTTACATTCTGTTTTCCATTTTGTTTTATTCCCCTGTGGAGACTGTATGTCTCAGCAGTATGAAATGAAGCTTTGTATCAATCAGTTAACTGCACAGAGGATTACAAACTGTTTCACATGATCATAAATCCAGGGCTGGTGCAAGGATATTTTGCGCCCTAGGCGAAACTTCCACCTTGCTCCCCCCCACCCCTTTGCACATCAGTTCATTGAGGGGCAAATCCCAATTAACCTTTATAGACTCCAGGGGCCCGCCTGCACAGGGGCTCCTCCCCAGACTAGGTTTCCCCCTCCCCGCCCCCTGAACTCCCCTGGAGGATGCACAGCCCCCCCACGAGCCCTCCCCACCCCACCCCGGGTCCACTCACTGGCTTTGCCGGTCTTGGGCCGCTGCAGCAGCTCGGCAGGGAGGAGCCACCTTCCGGAGGCACTGGAGAGCCTTTGCAGGGCTGCTGCCCCCGTGCGCCGCACCGGCTCTTCCATGGTTGGGGCTCACCGCCCCCGCAAGCAGGACGCTCTGGCTCTCCGGTGCCTCCGTAAGGCAGCTCCTCCCTGCCAAGCCAGGGCACTGCTTTTTAGCACCCCCAACCACTTGGAGCCCTAGGCGACCGCTTAGTTTGCCTAGTGGATGCACCAGCAAGCAAAAATCCTATTATGTTTATGGATGTGAATCAGACTTTAATTTTGCCTGAACACTACCTGAGCTAAAACTCACCTTTACCAAAGCACTTAGGCCCAGACCCCTCAAAGGGTATTTAGGCACCTAACTCCCATTGATTTCAATGCCAGTTAGGTGCCTAAATACCTTTTGAGGATCTGGGCCTTACACTTTCCTCATTCTCAATCTCCATTAGGCACTTATTTATTTCTTTAGCTAGACTGCATCATCCAAAAATGCTCTAACTTGTTAGCAGATTTAGGAAATAGAATGAACCAGAAAGTAACTGTAGTTCACTGGGCCACTCTTGAAGTCCATACTCAGGCACACTGAAGTCAAGGGGAGTTTGACTGAGTCAGAACTCTGAGACATGATTCTCCACTGCCTTGCACCTTCTGAGTCATTTGAACCCGTGCAAAATGAGTAGCAAGTGTATGTAAAACACTATCACCTGTTTCAGAGTTGCAGCCGTGTTAGTCTGTATTCGCAAAAAGAACAGGAGTACTTGTGGCACCTTAGAGACTAACAAATTTATTTGAGCATAAGCTTTCGAGGGCTACAGCCCACTTCATCAGAAGTATGCAGTGGAAAATACAGTAGGAAGATATATCAATATATATATCACCTGTGTAAGTTAAGGGATCACTCTAATTTTACACCAATGTTACAATAGTGTAAATGGCTACACAAGATGCAAGGCTGTATACAATTAGGTCCCAGGTTCATTTGCAAAAAATTCAGAGCTGACTTTTTAGCTGAAGAAGACAATTCCTCACTCATCCAAAAATCTGTCACTATGTGTGGAGTTGTACATGCCTCATTTCTTCATACACCTGTTTTTATATTGTTGGATACACTAAATTGGCCCTCCTGTGTCTTGGTGCAAAAGCAGTATGCCAGTCCCAGTCCTGCAAGCCCTCTGCATATGGAACTCAAATTACTTAAATGGTGCCTAGAGGCCTTCCAAGAGTGGGCTCCATGACCCCAATATTGTATGAATCTGAGAATTATATAGCACACTGCCAAGCTTGTGATGTCCTGAAGGTGCTTTAAAAGAATCAATAAGGATCTCTAGCTGAAGTGTACATAAATGGAATGGAAGGATGAACAGAACTGAATATTTTTAAACAACAGTTTTATGCTAAAATCTGGATGAAGATTTTTAACACTGCATATTAAGGCTGGTGTGAGATTACACTGTCAAATAACAATCACATTTACACATTTTTCAATATTTCATGTCAATTTCCCATATTTATAATAAAAGCTCTGCAAAATTACAATGACAAAATAAAAACAAAAGAAAATATAATTTAAAAGGAAAACAGAAAGAAAGAATAAAGCTACATTGAAAGAAAAAATTAAGACAATTTACATAATACATCTTAATTTAATTTAATATTTGAATGGTTGGTTGCCTTAGTGCACCATATTAAGGATTACTATTTATACTTGACTTGTGGCTAAAACCCTCTTCTGGTCATAGATTGCCTCCCACTCTTTTTTAAAGTTTGATTGTAAAGTGACAGGAAGTCTCTCAGACACCCGAGGAGGCAATAATATCATAATATAATTTTAATTGCACTTTCCCCCATTTTCTTGGGGGTGGTTTGGAAGCAATTAAAATACAGCATTGTTAAAATCATTCAGTGTATATCTTTGATCAGCTTTATTGACTTCCACGAGTTATACTAGATTTACATCTGAGCAAAATGTGTTTTTACATATAGATATATATATGTGTGTGTATATATATATGTGTGTGTGTATATATATATACACACACACACATACACACACACACACATGCACCCAGAAACCCTGATTCTGTAAACACCTATAAACATGCTTTACTTGACTTCAGCAGGACTATTCGCAGTAGTAAAGTTAAGCATGCAATTAAGAGTTTTAAGAATGAGGACCATACACATTGTACACTCACAATCTCATAACTAAATGCTCAAACAATGCCCATAAACATTTTCTCAAGTAAATTTTTCTCATTTATAAAATGTGAATTTTAGATTAAGAATCTGTTTATGTATATTCAGGCCCAGAGATCTCTGCTTTTACTGAATGAAGTGAGACACATATCTACACATATTTCTATATCTACTTGTAAGCGGGGGAATGGTCCCGCTATTGTGGGGAACTTTCCTGGCTTCTGCACTACCCCGGTGAAGTGGACTAGCGAAAGTATCTGAGTCCCCGCTCCCACTTCCTTTACCCAGAGGCCTCCCTGCCCTTGAGGGCTCCCCTTCCACTCTCCTGTCTGGCTGAGTCCTCGTAACCCCAACAAGGCTGGGCCCAGGATTCCTGGGGGGCTCGACCCCCAACCCTGCTGTGGTCACCTAGGACAGGGGCTAGGGTGTCCCCACTTCGGGGTACTCTCTCTGCACTGGGCACCTCCCTGACCCACTGATTATTCCATACAATTTAAAGCAAATACAAGTTGTTTAATTAACAATTAATTTTAAAAAAGAATAAGGAAAAATGGGAAAGGTTAAAGGAAAACACATCACCCTGCTCTGTGGCAGAGAACATTACAAACAGTGTCTCTGGAACGTCAGGGCAGTTCAGTCTGTTCCTTGTAGGTCCCAGGCCTGCTTCTCAGGCCCTGTCTGTGCTGCAGGGACGCTGTGGGTTGGACACTTGCTCTGGTGGTGGCCACATGCTCTCAGGCTCTAGGTGGCAGGACCCTTCTTCCCAGCGTCGCCCCTGCCTGGTCGGGGTTATGATCCCCCTGCAAGTCTGGCCTGCAAGGCCTCTTGGCTGAGGCGTCTCCCTGTGCTGGGCCCACTGCCCAGGGTTCCCCTCACTCTCCCCAACTGCTCACCACACTCGGACTGCACACGGCTCCGGACTGCCCCAGCCCCAGCCCCAGCTCCAGCTCCAGCTCCAGCTCCACTCTGCCTCAGCACGGCTGCTGCTGCTGCTCTGCCTTCAGCTCCCTGGGCTGCTTCTCTGGCCTCTCTGGCTCTGGTTGCTGCAGCTCTGCCCCCAGCACAGCTCTGCTCTGCAGGCTGCTTCTGTGACTCTGCTCCCAGCTCTGACCTGCTTCCTGGCTGCTTGTCTGGCCCCTCTGGCTCTGGTTGCTACAGCTCTGCTATCTCTGGGCTGTGCTCTGGCTTTGGGGCTGCAGCTCTGCTCCCAGCAGCTTAGCTCGGGCCCCTGCTCTCTCCTTAGCTCGGCCCCACTCTGTCTGACTCAGGCCATTCCAGTTCACACGGAGGACGGGACCCCCCCAGCCTCCTGACTCTCTGATTAGCCTGCCCGCCCTGTCAATCAGGCTGATCTGGAGCATTGGCCTCTCCCCATTGTTCCTGGGGACAGTCAGTCTCAGGCTCCTGATTTGCCATCGACCCTTCCCCTTTTAGTGCTGGGAGCTAGCCAACCAAAACACCCCCACTGAGTGTTAGTAAGGGGGCAACAGTCCCCTTACATACTGACAGATTGAGTGGATCCTAGACCCTTCTGGCATGATGAGATAAGCGAAAAAGTTCTGCCACCATAAGGCAATCTCAAATTTATTGAGAGATGCTGATGCATCCATTAACAGTTTAAATAATTTTGAATGGAACAATTAAAAAGAATCTCATTTTTCAAACTAAACTATTTTCTGGTGAGTTCTAGGCACAAGAAACTAATGGCCAAAATAATAATATTAGCTCACATGCAAATTAGCGGTGGACCTTGATTATTCAAGTCTTTTTGAGTGGTTTTAGTGTATGGTTGCAAATTTGGTCTGGCAAAGGTTATTTGGTAATCTTTTTTTAAATAGGAAGGCCAAATGCTAATAGCTCACATAGGCCTCCTGGTGGACAATTACATTTTTGGTTTTGGTACTAGGAACAGAACAGGAAGTTGCCCCGAAACATCTCTGATTTCCTCTCAACTTTGAATGAGTAGTGGATAGAAAAAGCTATTAGCAATACTGTCTAACTATTTTTAAATATACTTTTGTGTCCTTTGATACTTCCCCTAGTTCAATATGCTCTATTATGTACTGATAGCTTTCTCTGTATAGAAATTCCACCTACATTCCTTCAGTTGTTGCATGTCGTATAGCTATGTTTCTGTTATTCTTATATTTACATCACTTAAATTAACATGTTACCATATTCTCTTCAGAATGTTTATGTCCCAGTAAAAGTCCATCATAACTACAAAACAGATAATATCTGTATCTCTTAAAAATGTTAACATTTCAAACCAGTACCATTTTCTTTAGGGTCAGTAGAGTTGCCTTAGCGTTTATATATACCCACACAGAAAACTCTGAATTTGGAGAGAGTTTAGCCCCACTGGACTCAGTTAATTTGACCATTTAAATGGTCAACTTATTTGGAAGGGGCTATTTGTATATCTATAACTTTCTGTGGCTGAAATGGTTTTTTTCCCTACCTTGTTTTTTCACATGTGAACTATTTTGAATCAGTCATTATACACTGTGTCTACTTTTCTAGTGGGTAATTTGCTGTATTGGTACTAGATGGTGATTTATAAATGTATTTTCATATTGATATAAAATACTAAAACAGAATAATCTCAGGAACTGGTGAATCTTGTGTAAATTACAGAGTTATGTAGATTACATCAGCGGCTCTCAGCCTTTCCAGACTGTTGTACCCTTTTCAGGAGTCTGATTTGTCTTGCATACCCCCAAGTTTCACCTTACTTAAAATTTTAAAAAGTACTTGTTTACAAAATCAGACATAAATATACAAAACCATCACTGCATACTATTACTGAAAAATTGCTTACTTCTCATTTTTCCTATATAATTATAAAATAAATCAATTGGAATATAAATATTGTACTTACATTTCAATGTATAGTGTATAGAGCAATATAAACAAATAATTATTTGAAATTTTAGTTTGTACTTATTTCATTAGTACTTTTTCTGTAGTCTGTTGTAAAACTAGCAAATACCTAGATGAGTTGATGTACCCCCCTGGAAGACCTCTGCGTACCCCCAGGGGTACATGTATGCCTGGTTGAGAGCCACTGGTTACACCATCATAATAGTTGGGAAAGTCTCAGCTGTGGGGTTAAATTGAGAATGGAATTTGCTGGACTTTTTCTGAGTTTGCTGCTACTTCTGTTTTCTTTGTAATTTAATACATATACACATACCAGAAATGCCCAGAGTATTAAATGGGCACCTTTTTACTGTTAGAAATCAAGATGAATCATCTTTCAAATAAATTCATCTAATTTGTTTTAATTAAAAAACTACCAAAATCAGTTTTCCTCAACTATATACTTTTATTCTGACAAGAAAGTAAAGCAATTATGAGGCTGTTTTTCAGAAAAAGCCTCCAGTTCTTCAGGGCAATTAACTGTGGACATCATAAGAACATAACATAAGAATGGCCATACTGGGTCAGAACAAAGGTCCATCTAGCCCAATATCCTGATTTCCAACAGTGGCCAATGCCAGGTGTCCCACAGGGGATGAACAGAACAGGTAATCATCAAGTGATCCGTCCCCTGTTGCCCATTCCCAGCTTCTGGCAAACAGAGGATAGGGACATCATCCCTGCCCATCCTGGCTAATAGCCATTGATGGACCTATCATACATGAATTTATTGAGTTCTTTTTTGAACCCTGTGATAGTCTTGGCCTTCACATCATCCTCTGGTAAGGAGTTCCACAGGTTGACTATGCATCGTGTGAAAAAATACTTCCTTTTGTTTGTTTTAAACCTGCTGCCTATTAATTTCATTTGGTAGCCCCTACTTCTTGTGTTAGGAGGAGGAGTAAATAAAACTTCCTTATTTACTTTTTCCACACCAGTCATGATTTTATAGACCTCTATCATACCCCCGCTTAGCTGTCTCTTTTCCAAGCTGAAAAGTCCCAGTCTTTTTAATCTCTCCTCATATGGCAGCCGCTCCATACCCCTAATAATTTTTGTTGCCCTTTTGGGAACCTTTTCCAATTCCAATATATCTTTTTTGAGATGGGGCAACCATATCTGCACGCAGTATTCAAGATGTGGGTGTTCCATGGATTTATATAGAGGTAATATGATATTTTCTGTCTTATTAGCTATCCTTTTCTTAATGATTCCCAACATTGTTTGTGTTTTTGACTGCCACTGCACATTGAGTGGATATTTTCAGAGAACTATCCACAATGACTCCAAGATCTCTTTCTTGAGTGGTAACAGCTAATTTAGACCCCCATCATTGTATTTGTAAAGTTAAGATTATGTTTTTCAATAGGTATTACTTTGCATTTATCAACATTGAATTTCATCTACCATTTTGTTGCCCAGTCACCCAGTTTTGAGAGATCCTTTTGTAGCTCTTTGCAGTGTGCCTAGGACTTAACTATCTTGAGTGAGTAGTATAACAGTTAATATTTAAATATCAAACTACCAGATGGCATGAAATTGTTCCCACAAATGTGGAGGCTTGAATGAGGCTATTTTAAAAATCAAGCCCACAATGTAAATTATCTTCTGGTTATACACCCACTTGTGTAAACTGGATGTTGATTGCTTAAGAAACAGAACTGTTTATAATTACAGAGCATTATTCTCTAGATAGATGAGCCTGATCTAGTGTGTTCCAGTTTTATAGCTTAGCACCGTATGTCTTCTGTGTAAATATGTGCATTGTTTTTTTAAGTCTAGAGCAGGAAGCCAGGCAGGAAGGACTAGGGGACATTCTAGGCAGAAGTTCTACTGTGAAGCAGATGGAAAAAGTAGATTTAGGGACAATACTATTTCCCTTATTCTAATAAAGCTTCTAAAGCAGAAGCAGAAAACTATTCTTTGTGAAAGTTTTATCTCCATCCTAAAGAATTAATAGAAAGAAACATTAGCGTTTTATGTCTAGTAAGCAAATTTCACCTATGTATCCAATTCTGGCAAAAAATATCCCCTGTATAGATGTGGTTATAACAATTATCCTGCCTGTGTTGTGCTTGTCTGTTTAATTATTCGTACATTGCTGTCAGTCCAATAATCACTTGAGCATGTGAAGAGTAGTATTTTAGGGACAGGGAGTTTACCTATTTTAGCTCTGCCTGTCAAGTTGTTATACTAGCTGAAGTCAGAATTTTTGCAGACTGTCCTTTCCAATGTATTTCGCTCCCCTGGGGCAGTTGCCAAGTCTCTCCAAACTTCTTTGCACAGCAGACCACATTTTAAGATTGCTTGGCCGAGTACAGAGGTTAGCTGCACAGGACTAAGGGACTCCCTTATTGCCACAATCATCTCTTACTCTCAAATGAGAGCATGGTAAGCCTTCGGCTTTTTCCAGTCCATCTAGAAAAAACTTTCTGGATGACCTGAGAGTGGCTGTTGTCAGTTTTGTCTTAATTTTAGATTTAGTTAATGAGCAGTACACGGTACTGTTCATCAGGCAAAAACAATTTAAAATAAACTTATGTATATGCCCCCTTTGTTTCTTTCTCCCACTCCTGTTTTGACCCAGATCTGCAAAAGGTATTTAAGCAATGCGAGTTAGACACTTAAATACCCTTGAGGATCTATACCTGAGGCCGTGCTGTCCTCATACATGAAATACTGTCACTCTGTGTACTGTTTTCAGAGTGGTAGCTGTGTTAGTCTGTATCAGCAAAAAGAACGAGGAGTACTTGTGGCACCTTAGAGACTAACAAAGTTATTTGGGCATAAGCTTTCATGGGCTAACACCCACTTCATCAGATGCATGCAGTGGAAAATACAGTAGGAAGATATATATACACACAGAGAACATGAAAAAAATTGGTGTTGCCATACCAACTCTAACGAGACTAATCAATTAAGCGGGGCAGGCTGGGGCTGGGTCGCTCGCTGCTGCTGCCAGAGACTGAGCCCGAGCCCGGGGGGCTGTGAGCAAGAAAAAGAAATAAACACCTGGGCTGGCGTGTACAGGGCGCAGGCCCAACCCCTGCTGCTGGCGCCAGGCCCCCGCTAGTCCCCCAGGTTGCCCTGCCCCCCCCGAAGCGCAGGGCCCCCCAAAACTATGGAGGGGACGGCTCTGCCCGAGTGATGTAAGTTACACCAACCTAAGCGCCAGTGTGGACAGCGCTATATCGGCGGCAGAGCTTCTCCTACTAAAATACCTACCGCCGCTCACGGGGCTGGAGTAGCTAAGCCGCGGGAGAGTTCACTCCCATTCGCTTAGATCGGTTACATTTAGAGTTTACAGCAGTGCAACTGCATTGCTTGCTGCTTTAAACTCTCTAGTGTAGCTGTAGCCTAGATCTTTGCTTTGTTTAAGTTCCTTCTAAAGAAGCACTATTTTTCATTAGGACCAGACATTTTTTTTTTCTTTTTTTTTAAACAAGTAGAGACACAGTTTAACAATTGAGGTTCCTGCCTGTGAGTTGCTCTCTGAATCTTGTCTTACTTATCTGTACATTCTTCAAGGCAGGGAATGTCTTCCTGTTTGTTTTCTCTACAGTGCTGAGCACAAAGATAGCGGTGAATCACATATTTTATACAATTTTTCGATTCTTGTTTCGTAAACCCCTGTTTGTGTAAGTTTTTATATATTAGAACTAAGAATAATCATTTTTACCTCTGCCAAAGCCTTGAAAAAGGACTTGAGGAGAAAGGGAAGCAGCCCAATACATCCACCCTGTGACGCATTGTTTTAACAACAAAGAGGGATCAGGAAGACAGTCATTCTGGTGGCAGTCTAAACGATTTAATTTTTCCTCTAAAAAAGAAGGTTGTTCACTTATATCCACACACAAACTCTGAATTTGGGAAAAGGAGTGAATTTAGCCCCACTGGACTCTGTTAATTTGACTATTTATATGGTCATCTTATTTGGAAGGGACCTGTTACACACACGTTTATGGGTCTGCAAAAGACAGTTACAAAGACATAAAATTAACAGCATATACAATACTATAAAATGCTTTGCTATGCTCAAGAGGCTCGAGTCAGGGCCAGGACTTTGAATTTGCTGACATTTGGGTGTTTAAAAATTAAAGTCACAATCTCCTATCATCACTGTAAATTACATACAAAAACCTGTGATCACGTTACATTCAGAAATATTTTGAGAAGGTTATGGCTTGTAAAATACCATTTTGCAAAGATACTTCACCGTGTTCAAAAACAACTTAAGAATATACTTTCCCAACAGAAAAGTGATCACAGATGAGAACCAGCCTCAGTCCCAAAATGACAGAGAGCTATGCTACTAAAACGTCCTGAATATAAGCAATATACAGATGTTCTATACCTTTACTATGCTCTGTGTGAGAGAATATTATGCATTACCAACACCTGTAAATATAAACTTAGTATACAACATACGCAAAATCCTGGCTCTTTTGAATTACATGGCAAAACTCCTCTGACTTCAACAGGACCGCAAATTCACCCAAAGTCAGCAGAGGAAGACAACATGATTGGGAGAGATTTATTTTTTCTTTTATTTAAAGAAGGCCTAGCTCTGTAACAGGTGGACCCTTGAACGCCCTCCACCTCTCCCCTTTTTAAAACAAAACAATTGCATAAAAACACCCAATGTGAATAGCAGGAAAGAACCACTGCTGATTTGTCATCACTCTATCAGGTATAAAACACAATTTAAAAAAAAAAAAACAGACAAGAGATAAACCAAATAGAAATGCTATCTTTGTCACAGGGATGTGAATTTAAAAGGCAGGAGCCCAAGAAACGACAGCACGTGCCTCCTAGTTGCACTTAATTGTCACAGGATGATGGAGGTTTTGGAAACAACTATGTCCCAGCCTGGTTAATGCTGAATGTGAATTAATGGAAGTTAAAGCTACAGCAGAGATGTACATTGGGATAAAGTTAGTATGTTACAGATAGATTTAAAAATATTGAGGGAGATGATCATCTCTAAAAAGCAAAGTGTCCTAGAACTAAGGAATAGGTAAAGCCAAGGCAACAAGGCACATTCCCTACACATAAAAGTGCTAAGGAAGTAACTGTGGAACACCAGTGATGCCAACAGTAACAGCATCAGTTAGGGGCCACTTGTGTACACAGAATACACTGGTCTACAATTTTTGAGAAGTTGTCTGCTTCAGAGATAAAATGTGCTATTTATTATGTATTTTGATGTGCTGAATTCAAATATGACAAGTAAAACAACTGATTGGCTACTGTTTCTAAGATATTTAAGTTTTTACATTTTATGTCTATGTATATTGTGTAGATAGTAGAGTTTTAATCATAAATTGTAAACCTAGGTCTTTTCATGTGTTTATGGTTGCTTTACATGATAATATTTCACCTGTCCTGTTTATGTAACACTTTAAAAATCAGCAAAAGGGTTATATAAATAAAATTTATTATGAAACAAAAGGCAAAAAACTATTACGTACATAGTTTAGTCCTATTCAGTGTCTACTCGGCGCTTCTTGGCTTGTCTCTTGTATTCATTAAATGGAGCATCTCTTGTCACTGTCCAGCAATAGTCTGCAAGCATTGATGGGCTCCATTTGCCCTGATAGCGTTTCTCCATTGTTCCAATGTCCTGGTGAAATCGCTCGCCGTGCTCGTCGCTCACTGCTCCGCAGTTCGGTGGCAAAAAATCTAGATGAGTGTGCAAAAAATGTATCTTTAGTGACATGTTGCAATCAAGGCTTTTGTATGCCTTGAGGAGGTTTTCCACCAACAACCTGTAGTTGTCTGCCTTGTTGTTTCCGAGAAAATGTATTGCCACTAACTGGAAGGCTTTCCATGCCGTCTTTTCCTTGCCACGCAGTGCATGGTCAAATGCATCATCTCGAAGAAGTTCACGAATCTGAGGACCAACAAAGACACCTTCCTTTATCTTAGCTTCACTTAACCTTGGAAATTTTCCACGGAGGTACTTGAAAGCTGCTTGTGTTTTGTCAATGGCCTTGACAAAGTACTTCATCAGACCCAGCTTGATGTGTAAGGGTGGTAACAAAATCTTCCTTGATTCAACAAGTGGTGGATGCTGAACACTTTTCCTCCCAGGCTCCAATGACTGTCGGAGTGGCCAATCTTCCTTGATGTAGTGGGAATCTCTTGCACGACTATCCCATTCGCAGAGAAAACAGCAGTACTTTGTGTATCCAGTCTGCAGACCAAGCAAGAGAGCAACAACCTTCAAATCGCCACAAAGCTGCCACTGATGTTGGTCATAGTTTATGCACCTCAAAAGTGGTTTCATGTTGTCATAGATTTCCTTCATATGGACTGCATGACCAACTGGAATTGATGGCAAAACATTGCCATTATGCAGTAAAACAGCTTTAAGACTCGTCTTGGATGAATCAATGAACAGTCTCCACTCATCTGGATCGTGAACGATGTTGAGGGCTGCCATCACACCATCGATGTTGTTGCAGGCTACAAGATCACCTTCCATGAAGAAGAATGGGACAAGATCCTTTTGACGGTCACGGAACGTGGAAACCCTAACATCACCTGCCAGGAGATTCCACTGCTGTAGTCTGGAGCCCAACAGCTCTGCCTTACTCTTGGGAAGTTCCAAATCCTGACAAGGTAATTCAGTTCACCTTGTGTTATGAGGTGTGGTTCAGAGGACGAGGATGGGAGAAAATGTGGGTCCTGTGACATTGATGGTTCAGGACCAGAAGTTTCATCCTCTTCCTCGTCTGACTCAAGTGAGAATGATTCTGGTGCATCAGGAACCGGCAGTCCTTCTCCGTGGGGTACTGGGCGTATAGCTGATGGAATGTTTGGATAATGCACAGTCCACTTTTTCTTCTTTGACACACCTTTTCCAACTGGAGGCACCATGCAGAAGTAGCAATTGCTGGTATGATCTGTTGGCTCTCTCCAAATCATTGGCACTGCAAAAGGCATAGATTTCCTTTTCCTGTTCAACCACTGGCGAAGATTTGTTGCACAAGTGTTGCAGCATATGTGTGGGGCCCACCTCTTGTCTTGATCTCCAGTTTTGCAGCCAAAATAAAGGTGATAGGCTTTCTTAACCATAGTGGTTATACTGCGCTTTTGTGATGCAAAAGAGACTTCACGACAAACACAGCAGAAGTTATCTGCACTGTTCACACAAGTACGAGGCATCTCTGCTCACTTTGGCTAAACAGAAATGTGTCCCTTTGCAAAATCAAACACTGACAAATAAGAGAGCACGACACTGTATGATTTCTAGAGCTGATATAGGGCAATTTGTTCAGCAGAGTGATGTAAGCTTTGTTATGATTGCATCATCCAGGACTTCTAGGAATAACATGATGCAATTCATATCATGTATGATGCAATACCAGCTTCAGATTGCACCATTCATTGTTTTGCCTAAAAAGCAAGTACTGTCCAAACCCAGTCATAGATTTATTCATAGATCCAGTGAAAGATGTATTTTAGTCATTTCTGGTTTAAATTGAGATCCCTTCCCTTTATAACTCACTTATCCTCCACCATTCCCAAGTCAAGGGTCGTATATACAGACCCAATAGCATATATTGAAAACGAGAGCCAATCAACAATTTTAAGCATAATTTTCGTTCTCAGTGACCCAGAATTAGTAAAGTTTGACTACATTTATTTCAGAAGCATTTTGGCTGTAGAGCAGTGATATTATCATCTATCACTTATAGACAGGCCACTCAAAATTAATGGTTTTCAACTTGTGGTCTGTGGCCCCACTATGTCTAAGATTTCCAAAGAGGTCCCCACCTCCATTTAACATTTTTTATGAGTCTCCAAATGAAAAAAGGTTGAAAACCACCGCTCTAAATTGTCCGATAATGAAAATCCAATTTAGCCTGTTACATAAAATTATTTCTCTGTCAGCAAAAGTTAGAAAAATAAGACAGGATTAGTCAAAAAAAAAGCTATCTATTGATACCACCCAAGGACTGCATAAGGATCATAACTGGCAAACAAATGGAGAATGGAATCAGAAATTAATGTGTCACAACATTAGGCCTAATTGGATGACAAAGTAACAAGGGTATGGGCTAATTCCACCCATCACGCCCTTTTGGGTGGACTTTGAGAATTAAAATGGCAGTGGACTCCTGGGAAGAGGCAGGCAGGCCTCTGTCCCACTCCAGAGACTGTGTCCTTCATTGGGGACCCTCAGTCAACGACACCCAGACCTGCACACAAGTGGTGACACCCTGTTATCACTAATGGACCAGGAAGGACCCCAGTCTGATGCATGCAAGATCCTGCTGTTTTCCCTTCCCTCATGTTCCTTTCCACCCACCTCTATCTTACTCCTGTCCCCCCACCTTGGTTTTTCACCTGATCCTGAGACCAACTACATTGCACAGCACCAGTATAATGGGATGAGACAGCTCATCCAGCTCTGCCCAGCCTGAGAAGGACCAGTAAAGGAGAGGTACTTGACTAGACCACCCCGATGGGAATCCCAGACCAGGGAAGTGAGCCAGGGTTTAGAGAAACAGCTGTAGGGGCTGATCTGACAGCCCAAAGTATCCATCTGTGACTGAGATCAACAAAAGCCATACTGTATTTCCCCCGTTTTGCTATTCTATCTTCTCCCCTTTTGACTGTCTTGTCAAAAACAGGAAAAGTATGACCACTCAAAGCAGTCCTCTTGAAATTCAACAAGACTAACCACTTCTTCCCCACTAAAAAGGATTGCTTGACAGAATAAGAAACTAATAATTATTCTCTGTCTGAAAAAGGGCCTTTAATAGGTTTTAAGTGTTTTGCGTAACCACTCAATTTCAATATGCTTTGTTTTGTTTTTTATTCTTTTTTCCCCTCGTGTATCCAATAATTTTCCAAACATATGTATTAATTTTTGAATGTGCTTTCCATGAAACGGTCAATTTTCCTGTACTCTAAACCCCAAATCATGTTTAACTGTTTAATGGTGTACAGTGCTAAGATCATACTATCATCTTTGACTCTAGACCCATTTATTCCACTGAAATTAATACAACATATCCCAGGCCTGTTCCTGCTCGTTCACATTAGCTCCCATCTTAGAAGCAGTCTTAATAATGTCACAATGACTCTAATGAAATAAAACTTAATTATACATAAAGGCAAAGAGTTTGATCTTGACTGCAAAACAGTCTGATTTCTCCATACACCATCTTCACCCCACTAAGTCCCTTCAATGAAGTATTCATATAGAAAAAGGGTAATGAGGTAGTACACATGATATGTAACAGCAATAGAGAGACTACTGTAATGGAACTATGAGAATGAATGTAGCCAAAAGCTACCAGATAGATGCACTGTGCATGGATGGGATGTAGAAAGGGGAGAAAGAGCCAAGAATCACAGTTTGGATGTTCTGAAATGAGAAAAAAAAAAATGGAGCTATAAGAGATTAAGAAATCAGCCATGGTGTTTAATATGGAGATATACCTATCTCCTAGAACTGGAAGGGACCTTGAAAGATCATTGAGTCCAGTCTCCTGCCTTCACAACAGGAGCAAGTACTGTCCCTGACAGATTTTTACCCCAGATCCCTAAATGGCTCCCTCAAGGATTGGGCTCACAACCCTGGGTTTAGCAGGCCAATGCTCAAACCACTGAGCTATCCCTCCCCCCTAAAATACTCCTGTTTGCAGTGTAATATTTCCAAAGACCTACACTATTGCACATTTCCTAGCAACAGGGGCTTAGGAGGTGGAGGAGGAAACATCTGCCCTTAAACAAGTCATCACTAATATGGCATTCAACAGCTGACCACAAATCTATTTCAGACATAGGTTTTACCCTGCCAAGGCTCAAATATACAAACAAGACCCAGAATGAGGGACACAACAATACATGAGGGAGCTGGATATGTGGATTTAATTTCTTTATAATGTAAAAAGTACTCCTTAATCTCAGTTCAAGACACAATCTTCTGATGACTTATTACAGTGATCCTACTGAAGGGGGTGAATTTCCATAATTTTAAGGACCAGGGACTTGGTGGAAAGACATGCCAAATTTTGTATTTGACTTTCTATATTTAAACAGAACATACAAGATTAACAATGATTAGAATTGCATATAAAATGTCCCTCATTCATTCTATATGGCTATTAATTGTTTAGGGAGATCCAAGTGCTCAGCAGAGATTTATTATGATAGCACAAGTACTTTTGGAGATTTCTTTCTCCCCCAAAATTTGAGCTGTATGTTAAAACAGCTATGAGAATCTTCTTGATAAGTGCTAGAATTGTGACATCAGAGGTAACAGCCAATCATACATTTGACTAGTTTATATATATAATGTTCTACTAGTTAAAAGACTGCAATCATTTCCTTTTTAACTTCTCTTGCTTTATGCTATTTGTAGCTATTGTACCTTCTGACATCAGAGTCATAGGAGATGGCTTATTAGATGCAATGGAATTTTGTTACAGAACATAAAATATGTAAAATACAGACATATCTATATACATACTTACATACATAAATAAAGAGCTGTATAGATACAAGCAAAGATTTACAGGCATCACTGAGCAGTGGGGTTGATATTAATTACAGTATGTTCAAGAGGAAAAGCAGGAAGAAGTTTATTCAGGTATGTCCAAAATCACCTTAGAAGTAAAAATAAATGCCATATGTGATAACACAGCAACTTGCTATGTGAGAGATTCTCCTCTTCCATGTAATTTTAATTCCTGAGTTACGGCTTCAACACATCTGACAATCTCAATATTTGGGGATTTATTTATTTTTAAATCTCAACATTAGCTAAAAATCATTTACTGTGCATTGACAATCACAGCTCAGCAAGGCTTGTATTGTAAATGTTGCCAGAAGAGACTGCACTTGTATCAAGGAATTTAATTGTCATCATGCCAATGTAAACTATACAACAATGATAATGCCCAACACCTCTGACCTTTCTGGATTCTATTTTCAAGATTAACCCTGGAACACAGAGGAATGACATCCTGAGGTCCAAATTTTTTTCTAGGTTTTCTACAGAACCTGTAATCAATCCTGACCACAAATTTTTAACACACTTAATTCATTACAAAGGAGTTAAAACTGTATAATAAATTACAAGTGTAGAGACAGATTACTTACAATGTACAGTCTGGAAAACAAAATATTGAACACCAAACCAGTGGTTCGTTTAAAAATGAATATTTAGAGTTAACACCAGATTTCTTAAGAAGGTTATTTAAGAGAGTTATAAGCCAAAACAGCCGTTTGTTGTAAAAATATCAATGTTTCTCAAGTCTGAGTAGTTATGCTTTTAAAAGTTTAAAGCAATGAATATGTTAATTCTTTATATTACAATAAATTTGCTATAGCCACATGCAGCATAATACTCTTGCAGTAAACTAGTGAGTTTACTATTAGAATAGCTGATTAGGTGCCTCACTTTACACAGACTTGTCTCATATTGGTACAAATATTTCTTTGTCCCGTTTCAGAGTTATTAACTCCCATACACAATAGAGAAGGAAGCCGTCCAAAGGAGAGAAAGCCCTGAGTCCTCAGTTCAAAATTTCCTGCCAAGAGCATAACACTGAATTTCAGTAAAATATTTCTGATTTGATATTAATTTGATTTTGTCACTACTTCCATGTGGTGAGCACGGGCTTTCCTGAATCTCTTGCTCGATTTCCTTTTAGTCCAATGGATTGCCCAGAACGGCTTCTCAAATCACGATCAGCTCCATCACTTTGTGCCATCTCTTCATCATACCTAAAATATAATAATTTTTTCAGTGTCTCAGTCTCAATCACTGGACAGCAGAGATCATAAGAATGACCTTTCCTTAGTTCTTTTTTGTTTAATATTTAACATTCACATTTTTTACAGTATGGATCCTATTCTATAAACACGCATCTTAAAATGAACTATTCATGTGGGGTGAAACGCTTCACATAAGTTATTCATGTGGGTAAGCGTTCACAGGATTGAACCCTATGACACTATAGTAAAATGAGCCCTATTATACCTCACTATTTATGAAAAACAGGCACATCATCATCCAGAGTTTCTATTATAGCAAACACAAATAATTGTAGAGCTTGTGAAACTATTTGAGGCATGTACTTCTGCATTTCTTTTCTCATCACTTCGTCTATTAGACTTGTGCATAAATAGAAATATTAGCTTGCTGCTTATGCAGTACTGTCACAATCCAGCGTATCAAACACAGAAATAACTGGAACATCAGAAAAGCTGGATTGTGCCACGAGTTAATAGAATTAAGCAAGAAGGGTGGGCTGATTAGATATTCAAGATATATGATTCAATCTGAACACAATCTATCAACATCAGAAGTACCTATTAATTTAATATATTTTTGATAATATGTATTTTGTAAAGCTTGCCACAGTGACAAGTATCTCTTTAAATGTACAAACTCAATATGGCCTGAAATAATCCCACTATCCATTGATTTAACAGTTGCTGGAGGCATCCAAAGGCAGAATTTGACTCTAAATATATAAATGTCAATAATCAAAATAGAAAGATACAGCTACAATATTTTTCAGTCAAACAGGATTCCATCTGTACCTATTAACTAATACTAAATGCAGATCCTCAGTGTTCATAGCTATCACGTAGCTAATGTTAATTATAAAGGTATGCTCCAATTTGCGAACACTTATGCATGTGACTAAATTTACTCACATGCATAAGTGTTTGCAGAATCAGGGCCTTAGATAAAATAGATGGCATGAATTAGTGGGTCAGCTAACATACTGTACTACAGTACTATTAATTTCTGACCAGGCTCTCAAACATTTAGCTTTTGAAACTGGTTCCAAATGGAATAGGGAAATTGATTATAAATTCAGCATTCCCCTAAATGCATAAGCCCATCTCATACATTAAAATAGGGATACTCTTTTTCTAACGTCCCCCTTCATCACACATTCATTATACCAGATTAAAAATAATCTTGCAATTCATGGTTTTAACATCCCATAAATGAATCACAACAGTTGGGTGACATAATTCCCATGATTTAAGAGAATTTTTAAAATTTTCTTGGTACATATAATGCATTTAACTGTTACCCACGCCTTATACTCAGTCTACAATACATACTACATATCTATTGGATATATCTTTAAGAGTGAAATTCATTTCACCAACATATACCCTGAATAAATCAACGTTTTTGCAGGTGAAGTGCAGGGGCTCACCAGGAAGGGGACATCAACCCACAACTAAGGCTCCAGGCAGGAGTGCAAACCCTTGGAAGCTGCTATTCCAGCCCTAAACACGGTAATTAAGTGATACAGAGCACTTTATGTTTTTCCTCCACACCTGGATGAATTTCATCACATCTACATGGTTCTAAATTAATCTTCTCTCTCTCAAGAAGAACATGTTCATATTTACATAGGACATTGCTAAAACTTACAAAATCTCATAATTTCCAAGAGCTTCTTTTGGTGGAGATTTATTCCATTTACAGTCTGGAATTTCACCATTAGGCACAGCAATGTTAAGTGTGTCATTAATAAGATTATATTTGAGGATACGATCATTGGCTGTACTGGAGGTAAGAGAAGGGGAAGCATTGACCTATTAAAAACAAAGATATTTTATTTTCAGCAACTTCCTTTTGACTAAAATATGATCCCATATAAACTAATCATCAGCATTTCAACATAGAGCCTTTTCTTTGAACAAAACCATTGCAAGGAAACAGTGCATTTCCTACAGATTTTATTTTTGAAGCATCATTCATTCTCCTTAGGGTCTGACTGTAGATTTTTGTTGGGAGCAGGTTCATCTGTGCTAATCAAGCAGCCTCTGGGGATTTATACCTTTAGTTCACACCAAATAAAGAAGAGGCAAGTTTCTCACTCACTTTGCCCCTTCCTAGCAGTTGTTACATATGGACCGGTAGGGCTCTTTATTCTGGAGTTATTGCTTTTTACCTATATCCCTCCTCCAAACTCCCCATTTCCACACATTTCTCTGGCTGGCAAAGTGGGTAAGAAGTCTGACAGTTTTTTAAATGTATGCTTAACCAAGATAAGATGTAGGGGAAAATAATAGGGTAGTGATACATTAGACATGGGATTTGGACAGGAGTTAACATACCATGGAAGTTTGTATAATTCATATAATAAATGTATGCAACCCTGCATTATTTCAAGCTTCTTCTTCTAATATGTATATCCCTTATTTTCTAGCTTTCCTACAATTTCAAGCTGTGTAATACATAGTATCTAAGCTTTAGCAGGGTTAAATTTACATTGCACTGAGCCAGTGCCAATCTTCCATCTACTGGTGCACTAGTAAGGTTGCTGGCATTCAGACAGCTCCTGGAGTCCAAGCACATCATGAATGCACCTGGTTTTGATTTTTGCTGACCAGACCAGAACACGGGTTTCTCCTGAATTCTGATATCCTGCAACTCCCACAGCCCATTTTGTTGCCTGTTTTACTTTCCAGCAGCCTTCCCCAACCACCTTCATCTGGAAAAGGGAAAACTAAAGCTCAGGTTTGAAAAAGCAGATGTATACTGTGAACGGAAATGGTGAGGAGGGTAGTTTATAAAATGTACATAACTTTACCTCAATAAGCCATGGTTTAAGCTTGTCATCGATGATAATATCGTATCCATAGCACTCAAAGCAGTGTTTATCATTGTTCATTACAGGCTGAAACAAGTTAAGAAGAAATGCATATTAAAGAAGAAAGATTTACAAAGTAACTTGAAAGATTATACATTACTATATTTCTCTACTATTATTTTTCTAGGTATCACGTACAAATATAATACCAATGGTCTATGGCAGTTTTCTTAGTTCAAGTTTTCTGCTCTGACTTCCCAATACAACATTAATATATTTAGGATTCATTTTTTATAAAAATGTCATCTTCTCAAGCTGTGTCTGAGTATTATCATACTAATCAGTGTATTAACAGAACATATTTGACTACAGCGTTTTCATTCAGTTTCACCTGTGTATCTTACAGCATCTGGTGAGTATGAAAACAAGAGTGTTAAAGGCTTTCATACCATACGTGAAATTAGAAATAAATCTTACATTTTTATATATAAAAATACAAATTTACCTAATCATTAACGCTTTCACTTTCAAATTAAATGTGACTTATCCAAAGACACTTGTTTATTAGTGTTGTAACAATGCAGCAAAGATGGAGTTCAACCCCAGTTACTGACTAGATCCTTATATTTAAAATACTTTATCTCTGTATCATTATATTTAGCTCAAGTCCACTATGGCCATGAAAAGTAAAACAGGTTAGGGACTGAATAATGCTGGGATGGAAATTCTCAAGAGATTCACTCGTTTTCCAGCATCAGCTAAGGTCTTAAAGTAGGAATGCCAGGGCACCTCTTCTCCTGTGCAACACTCACCAGATCATTTCAAGCAGTGGTTCTCAACCATGTGTATGCATACCCCTGGGGGTACGTCAACTCATCTAGATATTTGCCTAGTCTTATAACAGGCTACATAAAAAGTATTAGCAAAGTCAGTACAAGTTAAAATTTCATACAGACAATGACTTGTTTATACTGCTCTATATACTATACACTGAAATGTAAGTACAATATTTATTTTCCAATTGATTTATTTGATAATTATATGGTGAAAATGAGAAAGTAAGCAATTTTTCAGTAAGAGTGTGCAGCAACGCTTTTGTATTTTTATGTCTGATCTTGTAAGCAAGCCGTTTTTAAGTGAGATGAAATTTGGGGTACACAAGGCAAATCAGATTCCTGAAAAGGGGTACAATAGTCTGGAAAAGTTGAGAACCACTGGTTCAAAAGTTGAGAACCACTGACCTTTGTAGCAGGTCAATATAGATGATTTCCATAAATTAATACTGAAAGGTTTTCAGTCTTGCAGGGCGTAGGGGAAGGAAGGAAAAGCATTTCTCCTGTTAAGTATAGGAAATAGAAAGGAGCACTGAAGCTATCAGAACACTTCCTCCTCTGTACATTATTTGTTTTCCTTCCGCTCCTCACATTGTTTCTCTTCTCTTTTACAATTCTGTTAATACTGGGATGAGCTGCCTTTTCTTCTAGCATCTAATTTGGCATTTTGGGAAACTGCCTTCTGTAAATGCCTGCAGCTACCCATATACTATAAAGCTCTGTCAAGCTATTCAGGAGGAAAGGAGATACATGATCGTGCCATAATTTTTTGCATGAGTTTGGAATAACTATATTACTCATATATCATAGAGCCGCAAATAAGTTACACAAATTCTCTAAATAAAATGGAAGAAAGAACCTTAACACCCTGGCATTTTGTTTGCCAAATTGTCTTCCCAGGCTATTTCCTTCTACAACAAATTTGTTACTACTGAAACATGTCATGGCTGGGCAGAGGTTAGGGTAATTCAAAAGGGCAGTATACAGTGACTTTAAATGAGAGTAAGAGTTTGTGATGGTTTCAGCGCATTAATTTACTCATTTAATATACACACAAAGAGCTTGCCCCCACAATCAGGGTTCTTCAAGCACACTCAGCTCTACAGGGACACAGAGGTGACAGAGTTTTTAAAAAGAACAAAAAGGTAAGATGGTAGCTCGAGAGCATCAGCATTCAAAAACAACAATCCAGCAGCAGGAAATGAATTGCTTTAGTTTTTTTCTTTACTGTAAACTTGTTTTCATGACTATTGAAAGTCTGCAGCCACGAGGGTAACTCTGGCAGCATTCCATTAACACTACTCACTGCAACGGCCTTCAGCGACTGCACAATTATCCAATGAATGTCATCGAACAGTTTGCTAGTGACCTCCTTTCCACGAGTACTCTCTAGATACAAGCGCAAGTTACTCACTGTCCATTTGCCTCCATGGATATGATTGTAGTCATCCTATAGAGTTAAGGAGTTAATTCAGTCTCATGGAGTTTGCAATTATTTAGCAGTTGTATTCTCATCCGTACAAACTTACACTTCTTTCTAAGCACAAGTTTATTTTTTAAAACTATTTTTACTGTATGACATTTTGCAGGATATGTAAGGCCCCAATTTTTACTTTGCACAGCCTTCTATGTAACCCAGAATACATTTTAAATCACCTACATCTAATTACATAGCAAATCATAAAAACAAGTGTTAGAACTTGTCTTGTGGTAATTACAATATCATAAGAACAATAATTAAACAGAAGCTGCATTTTGACAGTCTTAACGATGTAAGAGAGGACACAGGAAATGCAGTTTAGGACTGGAATGATTGGGAAATCAGATTTTCAAGACTGAAAGGAAAGGGTTAGGTTTGGGGAGAGGGTTGTTTCATTGGAGAGGAGGACTAGAAGAGTGGTTAATTTAACAATGGTTAAACCACTGTTAAGTTAACCTTTTAAAAAATGTAGCACTGACAGCAAGTTTGAAAGTCTCTGAAACACATGAAATATGACCAGTCATTTCTATTGTGAGTAGTCAGTCTTTTCCCCAGCAGGAAAAAAATTTGATCTAATAGTCAGCACTCACTGGGAGACACCAGCACCAGTCTCAGTCATGAACATACAGAAACAATGACAGCAATGTTCTTCAACACTGTATTTATCAAAATTATGAATTTAAAATTATTTTTAAGTATATCTGGCTACCACTAGAATTTTAGACTGTACTGCAACTGTAAATGGAAAAGAAGGCTACTCTGTATTTATCCCACATATTTATCCTTTTAGGAAGCTAACCTGTGAAGTCTTGAAATATATTGTGCTTGAAAGGGAAAGAAGATAAACTGAGGGTACTCCAGAACTGGCAAGCAAGACACACGCTAATCAAGCTCCTGAGTAACTGTGACAGTTTGTATCCCTATGTTCACCCTTTTTACAAAACTATAGTGGATTTTGTACAAAGTATGCCTTGAGAGGTATCATTTGAAAACTCATAATTTGCTGATCATTATTACCTTGGTAAAATGTCTGGCAACATTGTACGTAAAATTATACGGTTCTACTGTATAACATTACTGAGACACATTCCAAGTTTAGAAAAGCAGGCACAAAACAGTTCCTCGAAGACAAAAGGCAAACTGATGCCTCAGCCAGGTGTCCACAAAATCAAATGGACTATCACCTGTTTAAGTGGCAACTTTTTGGCAGGAAAAAGGGTGCGAGCAAGAAATCTACATTTTGGCAAAGAAACAGCTGTAGGTTCCCATTCCCACAGACCATCTGTCTCCTGAACCTCAGCTGGAGATGACTTTCAAAGAAAAAGAGGACTATAAGAAAAGGGAAGAGAGGCTCCAAAATACTCCTCCCTTTCTTCTCAGGCATCAACGCCACCTGAAGGACAAGAAAATTAACACTGAACTGGGGAAAGTGGTCCTGGCTGAAATAAGACTAGTGAAGCATGTGACTAGAGAAACCTTTGCTTTAAATTCATTTAGCTTGTTAAGTAAGATATTCATATTCAGCCTTTTATTTTCTTGTAACCAATTCTGACTCTTATGCCTGATTACTTGTAATCACTTAAAATCTATCTTTCTGTAGTTAATAAATTTGATTGTTTTATCTAAACCAGCGCATGTTTGGATTGAAGTGTTTGGGAAACTTCATTTTGGGATAGTAAGATTTGTGCATATCTTTTCTATTAATGAAATGATGGATTTTACATCAGTTTGTATTGTCCTGTGCTGGGCAGTACAAGACACACATTTCTGGGGGAAAGTCTGGAACTGGGCGTTTGCTGATGTTGCCTTGAAGTGTAATTGAGGTGTGGCTGACTATAGCACTCATACAATATAGCTGGGAGTGATTTACATGCTGAGGGCCGTGTGAGAGCAGACCAGAAGTGGTTGCTCTCATAGCGAAGCCATGTAAAAGGCACTACAGATTGGAGAATTGAGGGAACACAGCTGTCTATCAGTCCAGATTGTACCCCGAGGAATGTCACAGTACCTCTCAGTGTATATTTTTTAGCTTTATAAAGGCTCTTCTCAGAGAGTTTCCAAGAACGTTATTTATTTTGTGAGGCTGCTAAATTATAAACCACAATGTGCCCTGGATACAAAAATAAAACTTTAGTGGAAGACTGTGTTTACCCATCTGAGAACAAAGCATAAGAAGCCTCTGTATTTATTTATAGGCTTTTCTACAGTGCTCATCTTTGTAGTGTCTGAGAACCTGTACAGAATAAAGCATCTGAAACATGTGATTCTCACAACTTGCCCCATGAGAAACTTCTTAAGATTCCAAATTCCTGCTAGGGGATGTACATCAAAGCTTCAACCCTGTTCAATCTACACTTTGATTCCAGAATACCTGTCCTGAAAGTCTGAGCAGATGTGACTTGATAGAGTGATGCATATCATGTGCTGGTTAACAAAGAACATGATAGTAAATTGGACCACACCGTGTCACTTATATCTGCCATGAGGCACACAACAAATCTCCAACCAATTCTGGCTAGGTAGAGACAGAAGGGATTGCTGTTATTTTGTTTGCATTTTACACACACACACACACACACACACACACACACACACACACACACACACACAAGTTCAGCGATTTAGACCCAAATATCCAAGTGTTTATTATTACTGAAAGAGAATTTCCCTTCCCTTTGTTCCTATTTTTTTGTTTCACTTGCTTGTTTGATCTTATCTGAAATTAGATTATAAACTTTTTGAGGGATGAACTATGTGTTTGCACCACACATAATACAAAGAGACCACAATCGAGAACTACTGGAATACTAATAAATAATTTAAGTTAAAAATTAATTTCCCTGGACTTGAACTAAGATTTCAGAGGAAACCTATGACCTTAATCTTGTGATAATTTGGGCACTCATAATAGTTTATACAAAAAGCAAGAATCTTGTTCTAGCATTTACCTATCTGATTGATTAAGATCACTTCCACAGCTATAGAGCTTTCATATAGCAGAACAACATATATTGACTTGTCTATGGGCCCTTCAGAGGTGGATAGGGTTACTTAACAATTTCTGCTGGCATTTCCTCTCCCAAGTAGACTTTACATTCCTCAATCATTTCTAGGCTGAACTACTCTAATGTGCATTACTGGGAGCAGACCTAACCTTGAAAGGTTTCAGAGTAGCAGCTGTGTTAGTCTGTATCCGCAAAAAGAAGAACAGGAGTAACCTTGAAAGTAATACAATTGAGCTGATAGGGAACATGGCTTGATTGCTAACTGGGACACGTATACCTAAAACCTGAATTCCAATCTCAACCCCATCAGCCTGTTCACTGCCAAGTGCAATGGAGGATGTCAATTATGTATAAAGTTCTAAATAGCTTGGGCCCCAGCTACCTCCAAGACCAATTCTCCTTGTGTCCTATCTTATCAGTTAACTAGCTAGAATGTTTTTGAGAGCTAAGTTCTCAGATGACAAGGAATATTCAGTATTGGGGAAAAAGAGCACTCATTGGTGAGCGACCTTGTCTTTCAAATTTACTCCTGCTTATAGCCACTAAAGTCAGAACTTAACAATGTTTAAGATTTGTGTTATTATTACAGTACTGCCCAGAGGCCCTGGTTAGAATCCAAGCCCTGTTGTACTATGCACTGTACAAATACAGTAGAAGATAGACCTTGCCCTAAAGAGTTTAGGATTTTAAATACAGTAACTCCTCACTTAAAGTCATCCTGGTTAACGTTGTTTCGTTGTTACGTTGCTGATCAATTAGGGAACATGCTCGTTTAAAGTTGTGCAATGCTCCCTTCTAACGTTGTTTGGCAGCTGCCTGCTTTGTCCATTGCTTTCAGGAAGAGCAGCTCATTGCAGCTAGCTGGTGGGGGCTTGGAACCAGGGTGGATCGGCAGCCTCCCTATCGGCTCCCCCCATCAGTTCCCCGCTCCCCTAAGTTCCCAGTGCTGCAGCCACCCAGCAGGCTATCAATTGCTGGGCAGTTCAGCTGTCCCTCCCCGCACTGCCATGTGCTGCTCCTGTCCTCTACCTTGGAGCTGTTCCCAGAGACTCCTACTTGCTGTGCAGGGAGGGGAAAGGGGAGCTGTCAGGGTGTCCCCCTCCCCCCCCTGCACCCCACTTACCTCTTCTCCATATAGAGCAGGGAGGGAACATGGATGGGGAGAGACAGAGTGAGCTTGGGGCATCAGCTGCTGTCTCAACTTCCTGATCCCCTTAAAAAGACAATGCACTTAAGAGTGGGTCAGCTTACTTAAAGGGGCAGTGTGCATCTCTCTCTCTCTCTCCCCCACACACAAAGTGTGTGTCTGTCTCTGTCTGCTATGCTGTCTCCCCTCCCTCGTGTTCGTGCTGCCTTGTGTGAGAGGCTACATTAACAATGTGTTAACCCTTGAGGGCTCAGCCGAATGCTAGTTCATCATTTAGCAGCAAGGCATTCCCTGGGAAATATCCCTCCCTCTTACACCCTCTAACTTCACAACCATCATAGCCGTGAACAGTATTAAATTGTTTAAAACATATACTGTGTACTATATCTATATAATACATAGTTTTTTGTCTGGTGAAAAAAAAATTCCCTGGAACCTTACCCCCCCATTTACATTAATTGTTATGGGGAAATTGGATTCATTTAACATCATTTCGCTTAAAGTCGAATTTTTCAGGATAGAATTACTACATTAAGCGAGGAGTTACTGTACTATATTTAATCTATTTTAAGACACCATCAAAAATGTAAAATACAAACGATCAGGTACAATTTGATTAAGTATTTATAATTGATAGTTGGGGCCATGATATGAGGTACAAAGCTGTTCATTTATCTATAGCCACGTTTATGGCCACTTTAAAATGCTAGTGCTTAGGTACAGCTTTATAGACTTATGAATACATATGCTTTTAACTGTTGTGGTTTGAAACTGAAAATATCCACATTATAGTGCTGCTCTGTGTTCCATCTATTATCTCATGTGCTTTTGAAGTAATATGAATCAATTATGTTTTGCAAATAAAATGCATAACATAAATATTTAGCTCAGATGACTTAATGAGGAGGAGGGTGAAGAACAGACCAAAATACACAAGCGCTTATATTCCATTTTTATGCCATTTAAAATAATCCAGTCTGCTATTAAATTAGCATTTTTGAAACTCAAACACTTACCCCATGTTTCTGAATGGCAACATTTGTAAGATGTACAAACATGTTATCTAATTCGCTTGTACTTGGTGTATATTTTACTGTGCAAAACCGGCAAAATCCAAGTTTATACCTTAAACAAAAAAAGACATTTAATATGTTAAATGCAACTAGAGTTGAGGAAAACAGCATTCTAAAATACTAGATGCTTGGTAAATTTCTCTGTACAATGCGTGCAGAACCTTTTGGCTGAATATATCTTAACATTAAAAAAAAAAAAAGAGCTAGAAATTAGTTTGATCTTACATGTAACACCGCAGCGGACGATACGTAGACACTAAAACATACAAGCGCAGGTCAAATTTCTTCCCGCCAATCAGTAATGGATTGTTGATATAGAGAGAAATTACATAGGCTTCTTTAGAAGATTGAGAAACAAACCTGGAAAAAGTATATATTGTATGTTTCAGAATGTGCTGATTAAATGTTGAAATGTTTTCCTCCCTTAGAAGCACTCTCTCAAAAAGTAATGAAGTTCTAACTTTACTAAAATCCTATATCACACTTCAATTAAGTTTTAATATTATGCTGGTTAATGTGTGCAGGGCAGTTGGTTTCACAAAAACAGCTAAAACAAATGAGTGGGATTAGCTGTCCATTTAAGTTTTTTACATTTCACTGTTATAAGAAGAGCATTTAGGCTCCGACTCAGCAAGCTATTTTATTTAGCAAAGCCCTTAAATACAGACTTGAGTGCGTCACTAATTGGGGCCTTTGCAATTATGTTTATCAGTAGTCAATATCGATGATTTAAACCATCAAGCCACGTTAATGGCAACATCAGTTTGCCTCTTAAATTATCAATAATTTTTAATAAGATCTGACTGTCAAAAGTCCTCTCAGAAATGCGGTCACCAACATTTTTAAACCCGAGGGGAAAAAAGACAACTAAGAAAAAAAATGCAAAAAAGAAATTCTTCAGGTTGCTTTTGTATTGGAAGGCTACTTGTCTCACAGTTACTTTTTTAATCAGAATGGGATAACAAAAAAAGTCAAGCGATACAGATTTTTCTCTTGGTAGAGCAGCCACATTCCTCCTCTGTGTTGGGTGGGATAGGAGATAAAAACAAGGATCATGGTCCCTTTCCCCAAGCTTCTTCCTCTTCTGACTCATTGTGAGGATGCTCTATTCCTTCCTCCTACCTTAATGCAAGTCTTAGGCCTGGTCTACACTACGGGTTTAGGTCGACTTTAGCAGCGTTAAACCGAATTAAGCCTGGACACGTCCACACAACGAGGCCCTTTCTTTCGACTTAAAGGGCCCTTTAAACCGGTTTCTTTACACCACCTCCGACGAGGGGATTAGCGATAAAACCGGCCTTTGCGGGTCGGAATTGGGGTAGTGTGGACGGAATTCGATGTTATTGGCCTCCGGGAGCTATCCCACAGTGCTTCATTGTGACCGCTCTGGACAGCGCTCTCAACTCAGATGCACTGACCAGGTAGACAGGAAAAGACCCGCGAAGGTTTGAATTTCATTTCCTGTTTGCCCAGCGTGGAGAGCACAGGTGACCACGCAGAGCTCATCAGCACAGGTAACCGTCATGGAGTCCTCCCAGGATCGCAAAAGAGCTCCAGCATGGACCGAACGGGAGGTACGAGATCTGCTCGCCATATGGGGAGATGAAGCAGTGATAGCTGAACTCCGTAGCAGTAAAAGAAATGGAAAAGTATTAGAAAAGATCTCCAAGGCCATGAAGGACCGAGGCCATAACAGGGACACACAGCAGTGCCGCGTGAAAATTAAGGAGCTAAGGCAAGCCTACCACAAAGCCAGAGAAGCAAACGGAAGGTCCGGGGCAGAGCCGCAAACTTGCCGCTACTACGCGGAGCTGCATGCGATCCTAGGGGGTGCAGCCACCACTACCCCAACCGTGTGCTATGACTCTCTCACTGGAGAAACACACAGGGAAGACGGTTCGGGGAACGAGGAAGATGACGATGGAGGTACTGTAGGTAGCTCACAGCAGCAAGGAAGCGGAGAAACCGGTTTCCCCAACAGCCAGGATCTGTTTGTTACCCTGGACCTGGAACCAGTAACCTCCGAACTCACCCAAGACCCTCAGGGCACACAGGAGACCTCTGGTGAGTGTACCTTTGTAAATATTTGTAAACATTACACATGGTTTAAAAGCAAGCGTGTTTAATGATTAATTTGCCCTGGCAATCGCGGCCAGTACATCTACTGGAAAAGTCTGTTAACGTGTATGGGGATGGAGCGGAAATCCTCCAGGGACATCTCCAGAAAGCTCTCCTTTATGTACTCCCAAAGCCTTTGCAAAAGGTTTCTGGGGAGGGCTGCCTTATCCCGTCCGCCATGGTAGGACACTTTACCACGCCAGGCCAGTAGCACGTAGTCTGGAATCATTGCATAACAAAGCATGGCAGCGTATGGTCCCGGTGTTTGCTGGCATGCAGACAATATCCATTCCTTGTCTCTCTTTGTTATCCTCAGGAGAGTGATATCATTCACGGTCACCTGGTTGAAATGGGGTGATTTTATTAAGGGGACATTCAGAGGCGCCCGTTCCTGCTCTTCTGAACAGAAATGTTCCCCGCTGTTAACCATGCGGTGGAGGGGAGGGGTGAAGTGATCATCCCAGAGAATCGTGTGTGTGTGTGTGGGGGGGGGTGGTTTACTTGTGTTTGTGCCGCATGTTAACCGGGAAACTGCAGCCCCCTCCTTTTACATTGAAACCCCATTTTAAATGGACAACCCAATTCATCCTTGAGATGGGAAATGCGCTGCTGTTTGCAACCTTTCCCGCATGTTAAGAAGGTTAAATAAGCCAAAACACTGTGGCCTACGATGGCTGCCTGCAAGCCGAAATATGCGACCTTGTAATGAAAGAGTGTACCCATTGTTCCCTAAAATGTGTCTTTTTTAACCACCTCTCCCTTCTCCTCCACCAGCTGCAAATGTTTCTCCTTCGCAGAGGCTCGTGAACATTAGAAAGAGAAAACGTAAGACGAGGGACGAGATGTTCACGGAGCTGCAGATGTCCTCCCACGCTGATAGAGCACAGCAGAATGCGTGGAGGCAGTCAATGTCGGAGATGAGAAAAGTCCAACATGAACGAGAGGAGAGGTGGCGGGCTGAAGACGATAGGTGGCGTCAGCTTGCAGACAGACGGCAAGAGGCAATGCTCCGTCTGCTGGAGCATCAAAGTGATATGCTCGAGCGTATGGTTGAGTTGCAGGAAAGGCAGCAGGAGCAGAGACCGCCGCTACAGCCCCTGTGTAACCAACAGCCCTCCTCCCCAAGTTCCATAGCCTCGTCACCCAGACGCCCAAGAACACGGTGGGGGGGCCTCCGTCCACCCAGTCACTCCACCCCAGATGATCGCCCAAGCATCAGAAGGCTGGGCTTCAATAAGAGTTAAAGTTTTAAAATGCAGTGTGTCCTTTTCCATCCCTCCTCCCCCACCCATCCCTGCTACCTTGGCAATTATCCCCCTACCTCTGTAAGGAACTAATAAAGAATGCATGAATGTGAAAAAACAATGACTTTATTGCCTCTGCAAGCGGGAGGGGAGGGGAGGGTGGGGTGGGGTGGTTGGTTTACAGGGAAGTAGAGTGAACCGGGTCGGGGGGGGGGTTGGAGGGTTCATCAAGGAGAAACAAACAGAAGTTTCACACAGTAGCCTGGCCAGTCACAAAACTCGTTTTCAAAGCTTCTCTGATGCACACCGCGCCCTGCTGTGCTCCTCTAACCGCCCTGGTGTCTGGCTGCGCGTAATCAGCGGCCAGGCGAGTTGCCTCAACCTCCCACCCCGCCATAAATGTCTCCCCCTTACTCTCACAGATATTGTGGAGCGCACAGCAAGCAGCAATAACAATGGGGATATTCTTTTCGCTGAGGTCTGAGCGAGTCAGTAAGCTGCGCCAGCGCGCTTTTAAACGTCCAAATGCACATTCCACCACCATTCGGCACTTGCTCAGCCTGTAGTTGAACAGGTCCTGACTCCTGTCCAGGCTGCCTGTGTATGGCTTCATGAGCCATGGCATTAAGGGGTAGGCTGGGTCCCCAAGGATCACGATAGGCATTTCAACATCCCCAATGGTCACTTTCTGGTCCGGGAAGAAAGTCCCTTCCTCCAGCTTTCGAAACAGAGCAGAGTTCCTGAAGACGCGAGCATCATGTACCTTTCCCGGCCATCCCACGTTGATGTTGGTGAAACGTCCCTTGTGATCCACCAGGGCTTGCAGCAGCATTGAAAAGTACCCCTTGCGGTTTATGTAGTCGGTGGCTTGGTGCTCCGGTGACAAGATAGGGATATGGGTTCCGTCTATGGCCCCGCCACAGTTTGGGAATCCCATTTCAGCAAAACCATCCACTATTGACTGCACGTTGCCCAGAGTCACTACCCTTGCTATCACCAGGTCTTTCATTGCCCTGGCAAATTGGATCACAGCAGCCCCCACAGTAGATTTGCCCACTCCAAATTGATTCCCGACTGACCGGTAGCTGTCTGGCGTTGCAAGCTTCCACAGGGCTATTGCCACTCGCTTCTCAACTGTGAGGGCTGCTCTCATCTTGGTATCCTGGCGTTTCAGGGCAGGGGAAAGCAAGTCACAAAGTTCCATGAAAGTGCCCTTACGCATGCGAAAGTTTCGCAGCCACTGGGAATCGTCCCATACCTGCAGCACGATGCGGTCCCACCAGTCTGTGCTTGTTTCCCGGGCCCAGAATCGGCGTTCCACGGTATCAACCTGCCCCAGTAACACCATGATTTCCACATTGCTGGGGCCTGTGCCTTGTGAGAGGTCTATGGCCATGTCAATTTCCTCATCACTCTCGTCGCCGCGCTGCAATCGCCTCCTCGCCTGGTCCGGGTTTCGCCTTGGCATGTTCTGGCTCTGCATGTACTCCAGGACAATGCGCGTGGTGTTCATAGTGCTCATAATTGCCGCGGTGATCTGAGCGGGCTCCATGATCCCAGTGCTAGCTATGGCGCCTGGTCAGAAAAAAGGCGCGAAAGTAGTATCTGATGGACCAGGAGAAGGAGTGCGGGAGGGAGGGAGGGCCGAGTGACGACATGGCGTACAGGTACAGGAACAGGGAGAAACACAAACAACTGTCACACAGAATGGTCCCCCCAAAGATTAAACTGGAAACCCTGGGCTTAGCAGGCCGTTGATTTCACGGAGGAAGGGGAAGCAAATGAACACAGAACAAATCTATTTTTTACATCTTAAGGTGGCAGCCGACGCTGCAGCATGAGTGACAGCCATACCAGTATGACGATGACGGATACCAATCATAATATGCCATCATCTGCCAAAAGGCAAGGGGCTGCTGCTGTGTAGCAATGCAGCCCCACGTCTGCCAGCCCCACGTCCGCCAGCACCCAGCATCGCCCTCGGCCTCTTCTGGGTGCTTAGCAGACAATATTGGGCAATTGGCAGAAAATAGTATATTATGACTGGTAACCGTCATCATCGAAACAGTAGCATGTCTGCCCAGGTGGCCATGATTGACAGCCATACCAGTACGACGACGACGGGTACCAGTCATAATATACCATCGCCTGCAAGGGGCTGGTGCAATGCAGCACTACGGCTGCCAGCCCCACGGCTATCACTCATGCTACACCGTCTACCGCCAAAAGGCAGTTAGCAGCTGCTGCTGTGTAGCAATGCAGTCCCACGTCTGCCGGCACCCAGAGGACATATGGTGACGGTGAGCTCAGCTGAGCTGAGCGGGCTCCATGCTTGCCGTGGTATGTTGTCTGCACAGGTAACCCAGGTAAAAAGGCGCGAATCTATTGTCTGCCGTTGCTGTGACGAGGGGGGAGGGGCCTGACGACATGTACCCAGAACCGCCCGCGACACTGTTTTGCATCATCCGGGCATTGGGATCTCAACCCAGAATTCAAAGAAAAGGCGCGAACCGCTTCTCGGCTCGAGCTGTGGCGCAAACGTAGTATCTGACGGCCTAGGGGAAGGAGGGAGGGGGGCCGAGTGACGACATGGCGTACAGGCACAGGGAATTAAAATAAAGAACGGTGGCTGTGCATCAGGGAGAGACACAAACAACTGTCACAGACTGGTCCCCCCCAAAGATTAAACTGAAAACCCTGTTGACGGAGGGAGGGGGAAGCAAATGAATACAGAGAAAATCTATTTTTTACATCTTAAGACGACGGTGCAGCGTGACTGATAGCCCTCGGCATCTTTCTGGGTGCTTGGCAGCAAATACTGGGCGGTGTATGACGATGGTCTTCAGGCCTATTGCACGAGCTGCTGCTCAGGGAAGACTCTGCTAACGTGCGATGACCCGACTTGTAATAGGCCGGCTAACAGTCATAATATACCATTTACTGCCAAAAGGCAAGCCCCACGGCTGCCAGCACCCAGATCGCCGATGAAGGCTACCAGTCTACTGCACCGTCTACCGCCAAAAGGCAGTTAGCAGCTGCTGCTGTGTAGCAATGCAGTCCCACGTCTGCCGGCACCCAGAGGACATATGGTGATGGTGAGCTCAGCTGTGCTGAGCGGGCTCCATGTTGTCTGCACAGGTAACCCAGGTAACCCAGATAAAAAGGCGCGAATCTATTGTCTGCCGTTGCTGTGACGGGGGAGGGAGGGGCCTGACGACATGTACCCAGAACCGCCCGCGACACTGTTTTGCATCATCCGGGCATTGGGATCTCAACCCAGAATTCCAAGGGGCGGCAGAGACTGCGGGAACTGTGGGATAGCTGTGGGATAGCTACCCATAGTGCAATGCTCCGGAAGTCGACGCTAGCCTCATACTGTGGACGCGGTCTGCCGACTAGAGCACCTAGAGCATTTTATTGTGTGGACATACACAATCGGCTGTATACAACCGATTTCAATAAAACCGGCTTCTATAAATTCGAACTAATTTCGTAGTGTAGACATACCCCAAGATTTTATGGCTTCCCTATTCATGAGGCCCAGCTGCCAGCTCTGCTCTTTAACTGCCTAATAGGCCACAGCCAATAGCTCCTCTCTCCAGGCCCCTTATTGAAGGCAGTCCATGCAGGCTGTTTTTTTCTATGCAGAACAGTGAAGAGATTTCATGGTTCAACTGAGGATGGGGTTGTACGTCACACAATCTTCCTCAGACTGAAAATGAAGTCACTTACTAGAAGTGAAAGACTTTCCTCTAACTCACAATTCTTTAATGCTGTGAAGCAAAATCATTATTCCAGTCTGCCCATGCAATTTTATTCCTCACATAGCTGGGCATACAAACGCTGCACCTTCACTGAAAGCATATTTATATAGTGTAGCTCACTGAATTAGTGCTTGTGTCACATGGCACCAAATGCAATAATTGGCACTAAGAGCTGTTTGAAGCAGGAAGTCATTAAATGAGAAATTGCAACTATAATGAAGTAATGCTAAGTGGTTAGGTGCACGGAAAGAGTTCTCCGTTAGTGAATTGATATTAAGCATGCCAGACTGTGATAGAATATTACAAAATACACAAAAAATGGGGGGGAAGGAGGTTAAACTTACGAAGATGTTTTACTGTCTCGAGACCACTTTTTAATTTGAGAGAGTTTATTGATAAGAAATATCCCCTTGCCCTGGGCTTTCCCGCAAGGTTTCATAATCCAGGTGCTGGAAGGATTTTTTCTGAATTCTTCAACAAACAGGTTGTAATCAGCAGGGAGCATAAAGGTGACAGGCACAAAATCTACATCAGCAAACAAAAAGCAAGATTTAGAACTTTAGATCTAGCAAGGATATCAATGTATACAGGTAAAAATATCTTTGCTGGCTTTCCATTCTTCAGTACAGATTGACTACTGTGTCCTTGTCTGATCTACCCCCTTTTGATATGAGAGAACATAAGACCACAACATAAGAACAGCAATACTGTGGAAGACCAATGGTCCATCTAACCCAGAGTCCTGTCTTCCGACTGTGGTCAGTGCCAGAACAGAACAGGGCAATTACTGAGTGATCCATCCTGTATGGTCCATTCCCAGCTTCTGGCAGTCAAAGGTTTAGGGTCACCCAGAGCACAGGGTTGTATCCCTGACCATCTTGGCCAAAAGCTATTGATGGACCTAACCTCCATGAACTTATCTAATTTTTATTTTTACCCAGTTATAATTTTGGCCTTCACAATGTCCTCTGGCAACACATTCTACAGATTGACTGTGCGTTGTATGAAGTACATCCTTATGTTTGTTTTACATCTGCTGCCTATTAATTTCATTGGGTGACCCTGTTTTGTGTGTTATGTGAAGGGGTAAATACTTTCTTATGCACGTTCTCCACATCATTCATGCTTTTATAGACCTCTATCATATTCCCATTTAGTCATTTCTTTTCTAAGATGAACAGTCCCCGTCTTTTTAATCTCTCCTCATATGGAAGCTATTTCATACCCAAGTCATTTTTGTTGCCTTTCTCTGTACTTTTTCCAATTCTAATATATCTTTTTTGAGATTGTGCAACCAGAACTGCATGCAGTATTCAAGGTATGGGTATACCATGATTTATATAGTGGCATTATAATATTTTCTGTCTTAGTATCTATCACTTTCTCAATGGTTCCTAACATTGTTAGCTTTTTTCACTGCCACTGCATACTGATGTTTTCAGAGAACTATCCATGACGACTCCAAGATCTCTTTCTTAAGTGGTTAACAGCCAATTTAGACCCCAAAATTTTGTACGTATAGTTGGGATTATGTTTTCCTATATGCATTACATTATCAATGCTGAATTTCATTTGCCATTTTGTTGCCCAGTCAGCTTTGGACTTACTGTAACTATCTTCAGTAGGTCTGTATCATCTGCAGATGTTACCACCTCATTGTTTACTCCCTTTTCTTGATATTTATGAATAGCACTGGTTCCAGTACAGATCCTTGCAGGTTCCCACTATTTACTTCTCTCCACTGTGAGAAATGACCATTTATTCCTACCATTTGTTTCCTATCTTTTAACCAGTTACCAATCCAGGAGAGGACCTTCCCTCTTATCCTAGGACTACTTACTTTAGTTAAAAGTCTCTGGTATGAGACCTTGTCAAAGGCTTTCTTAATGTCCAAGTACACTATATAAACTGGATTACCCTTGTCCACATGTTTGTTGACACTGTCAAAGAATTCTAATAGATTGGTATGGCATGATTTCCCTTTACAAAAGCCACGTTGACTCTTTCCGAAGATATTATGTTCATCTATGTGTCTGATAAGTCTGTTCTTAGCTACAGTTTCAACAAATTTGCCTGATATTGAAGTTATGCTTACCAGCCTGTAATTGCCAGCATTACCTTTTCGAGCCTTTTTAAAAAATTGGTGCTATATTATCTATCCTTCAGTCATCTGGTACAGAGGCTGAGTTAAGCACTAGGTTACATACCACAGTTAGTAGTTCTACAATTTCATATTTTGAATTCCTTCAGAACTCTTAGGTGAAAACCATCTGATCCTGGTGACTACTGCTATTTAATTTATTAATTTGTTTCAAAACCTCCTCTACTGACACCTCAATCTGGGACAACTTGGAAAAAACGGAAAATGGAATTTGGTGGGTTCTAAAGTGAAAAATCTTTTAAAGGTTTTAATATTTTGTCCCACAAATAAGAGAAAGCTGTTTTAGTTTTGAAATAGTTGGTAAGACGTTCTAGAATCTCACATCTCCGCATGAAACCCCAAACCTTCCCAGTAGCCTCTTCCATCCTTCTTCTTTTGGTTCTGTGGCAACACACCTCTTTCATCACATCAGGACTGAGTGTTTCTCTCTCTGCGTTGAGAGGGTCTGGGGTAAATCAGTCCCACTCTGGAGGTTTAATACTTCACACTGGTTTATTGACAATATTTACTGGTTAGGCCTTAGGGTTGGCCCGAGGTCTTCATTAAACAAAAACAAAAAAATTACATTTCCTAACTCCCACTGGAATACTGCTTCTTCTTATGCCGGCTAATAATTGCCAGCTACCCTCTCTAACCCACTCTGGGCCCAGCTAGGCCTCCTCTCCAAACAGAAATAAACACTAAATTTCCCCTTATGGGGAAAACCAGCTCTTTATCTAGAAGAAGCCTTTTCCCCTGGCTGCACACAACCCTTCTGCAGCTTGAGTCTCATCCCTCTTTTCTTTTCACTGTTAATGGGAGAGGTTTTTAAAGGCTGCAGGCTGCCCTTAATTAGATTCAGGTGTCCATAATTAACCTGAGCTAACCTCTTCCACTGCATAGGGAAAAAGGCTTTAACTATTCTACAACTGATATACCTGCTTTCAACCACACTTCCAGAACTGAGGTCTAGTTCTGATTAAAAAGTGAGAAAATTCTTAACCTTAATAAAAGGGAAATAATGGCTTTTTGTGATAGTGATTCAGAGTAACTTTTAAAAGGGGCCACCCAAAGTATGTCAATTTAAAATAATGTTAACTTTGTTATCAGCACCAATT
Organism: Trachemys scripta elegans; assembly: GCF_013100865.1. Taxonomy (NCBI): domain Eukaryota; kingdom Metazoa; phylum Chordata; order Testudines; family Emydidae; genus Trachemys; species Trachemys scripta. Next base: position 119,851,085 of record NC_048298.1, read on the forward strand.
TAGAAGCTTAAAACATGTGTCTGCAAATTGGATTTGTCTTCCTCCATATATGTGACTAGTGGTATACAAGAGGGGCATATGGTTCAGTACTCTGAGTTTAGAACCAGGAACAAGGAACACCCAAGTGTTAATCCCAATTATTAACTGCCTCTGAAGCCCTGAGCAAGTTACAGGCCCTTTGCCTCATTTTCTCTATTTGTAGAAGATTTATCCATTAACTTTCAAGGCAATGTTTGAGAAGAGCTTTAAAAATGTAATACACTATATAAAATACTAAGAATTATTTGTGTTCTTTTTGCTAGTGTGGTGAGTGAGCCTGAAGTTTTTTTTACTCGCTTGTTCACACGCAAGAACAGTATCATGACTAAGGCTACATTTATGTCATGGAAGCCCTGCTACATCACTAGAACCACTACTATAAACGTACCGTTGGCAAGACACTAGCAAAGATGCCAAGGACTGAATGTGGACATTGAATTATGGCACCCTTAAAAACAGTCTTTAACGAGCAGCACCGAGGAACTTTGACAGGTAATTTGGTGATACTTGCAATTTCATTGCCTATGCCAAACCTATTCTGCAGATTAAAAAAAATACGCAATTTTACTCTCCAAGACTTTCTGACATCTCTGAGCACTAAATTTTCTGAAAGCATCATACTAAAGCTGTGACGTGCAAATTTATCTAGCTTAGGCAAGAATCCCAAACGGATTCCAACATCCAGTACTGCTTTTGTTTGAAATGCATTAATCTGCAGTTTTATCCTACTATTATCACAAAATGAACATGTATAATCTATGTGTGGTCAAGAACGATGCTGGCAGTCAGAAATATATACCTAAATAAATATATTTTCCATTCTCATCTTTCTCTGCAAGAGGACTCCCTTCTTTTTCTAGTTCTTTCCTATATCTCTTGATATTTTTCACCATCAAGTCCTTCCGTGTCAGCTCATAGTGGTTCGGGAAATGGTTGACGATTTGGTCATCAGAAAGCCGGTAACCAGTTTCCACACTGAAAACATTGCGGATGGTTTGTACGCTCATCCTAGAAGGTGAAACAAATGTCAGATGATTTCCTCCCAAGCAACAGCATTCAAAAGGAGGACAATCAAGTTGTTGTCTCCTTTATTTTCTAATTTCACTTTGGTTAGTGTACCGAATTTAGAAGATTAAAAGAAAAAAGACTAAGCATAATGTTAGGGAATACTACTTTTAAGGGAATCTGTGACCTCTCTCTGTGTTTAACATTTCTCTTTATAGGATGGATACTTAGGTTATGATTCAAACTTCAACACATCCTGAACGAATGTTAGTAAATCCAGATGAAACCCTGCCAGACAAGACTGCAGGCCTACAGGCACTATTTACTCCTACGCCAGTTCTGAAACCAGGGCAAGGACAGAAGGGAGTCAACTTGTGCCCATCCTATCCTGGCACTATCAATGGCCAATCAGTCAACAACAGGGCTTGGGAACACCCAATACATGTCCACACACCATAGTAGCTCCAGAGAGGTGCTGTTATCTTGTTCTTCAAAATCTCAACTTTCCTTTTCTATAAAAAGAAAGGAAATCTAACTTACGTTTTGAATGAAACTTCAAAAATATGAATATGATTCAGAGACATCTGCAAGTCTGCAAAGAGCCTGGAACAATAGCTCTGGGAGGTGTGAACTGCACTATTCAGCTCTGTAAGGTGCGGGTCCCACTTGGACACCCACATTGCTAACTATTTCATTCCTCATCTAAGAAAGGAGAGGGAGGGTCACAGAGCTGCACCATTTACTGTGACTGACTATGACAATCAAGGTCCAGACACTCCAAGGGGACAAGAGGCCTGAACTCCAAATAGGTAAATTAATCATCTGGTTCTATACAATATTGACTACAGTCTTTTACAAAAGTCTGTAATGTTCTAAACATGGTCATTATGAGATCTATATACAGACCATTGTTATGAATTCATGTATACAGAAAACTGTGCTCATGATTTGTAGTGCCGTCAAGCAGGGAGGGGCTGCCTCCCCAACCAGAAGAGACTAGCTCCAAGCACCTAATATTGTACAATCCAGGAAAAGACAAATGATGGGCCTTTAGAGTTAGGCTATGTCTACATTGGCAACTGGACGACAAAACTTTTGTCTTTCAGAGGTGTTAAAACACACACACACACACACACACACCCCGAAAGACAAAAGTTTTGCCAACAAGCGGCAGTGTGAACAGCTCTTTATCGGCAGGAGTGCTCCCCTGCCGAGTGGAAGTGTTTTGTCAGCAGGAGAGTCGACAAACAGCAGCTACACTGCATGCCTTTTAGCGGCACAGTTGTGTCGCTAAAAACTGTGTAGTGTAGACATAGCCTTAGTGAGAAAACACAGACATCCAAGCTAGAATTTTCCCACCCTGAATAACCAGAAGTCACCGAGACAAGAGAAAAAAAACAAAAGAAGAGAAAAAGCCCTTTCAAATAGGAGGCTTGAAACTGAGGTCTCCATTCAGAAACTAAGGGACAGTCAATTGGCGGGTGTTGTCCGTGAAACCATGGATCCTCTCTATGACATGAGGTACGCTGGGAAACTGTTCAGAGGCAATAGGCAACTTATGCTAGAAAGTGAAGTTTATCTAATTTGGAAATGTAAAGCCTAAGGTTATATCTTTGCATTTATTTTCTGCGTAACTTGAATGTGTATGCTTCCCCTTTGAATCTATGATTTTTCTATTAAATAAACTTTTTGTTTAGTTGTACCCCAAGCAGGTCTCTGATGTGCAAACTGTGGGGAGTGTGTGCGCCAAAGCAAGCTGGTATCTGGGGGGCTGGTTTCATGCCTTCAGGGATGATGAACCAAAGGGGAAAAGTCTGAGTGTCTGGTGATTAAGAACTCAGGTTGGATGAATTTGGGGAGACTTGGGATCAGAATTGCTGTTGGGGTCACCCTGCAAGGAGCAATTAGGTTGGTGGAAGCCAAGGTGAGACCTTTATGCTTGTGGGTTGGCTACCAGTGTCAGGGCTCTGAGCCACAGCAGCACAGCATTAACCCCCAATCAGGGGTGAGGGATTCTTCCTAAAAGCGTGTGCATGGAGGTGGGGGGGAAACACGAGGCATGGCCTGAGGGCAGGGCCTATGGGGCTGACAAGCTGCAGCTGGACCATGGTAAGAGCCACCCGGGCAGCTGTGGGGAGCCGTGGCCCCTCTATCTGCCCTGACGGGGAGCCCGGGGGGGCGGGGAGGGACACGGGTTGGGGGGCTGCTCTCTGGGGCCCACCTCCCCCCAGGCAGGTGGAAGGTCCGCAGCTCCCTGGGTTCCACGGGCCACTCTTACCCGGGCCGGGCTCCAGCTTCCGGCTTGGCCGGGGAGGGGCGAGGCCTCAGGAGTTGATGAGTGGCAGGGGGCCGGGCCCATGGCAAAAAGTGGACCTCTGCAGACATAGGGCAAAAAGGGGGTTAGTGGGGTACAGATTGTAATAAGAATCTGTAGCCCACTAACCCCCCTTTTGGGCCCATGAAAGCAGAGGTGTTAACGGACCAGTCTAACTTGAACGGTCCCTTAGTATATGTGCTAACTACTTATGCTAAACAATCTGTTCCACCTTGCATTTAGCTGTGATGCTCAGAGTACCTTTTCCAGACCTGAAGAAGATCTCTGTGTGGTTCAATAGTTTGTCTCTCTCTCCAACAGAAGTTGGTCCAGTAAAACTAAAAGATATTACCTCACCTTGTCTCTTTAATATCGTGGGACTGACATAACTAAAACTACACTGCATGTGTTTCAGGTGGCAGCTTTTGAAAACAAAACAAAACAAAACAAAAAAAACAACCCACGAAACAATCAAAGAAAAAACCACACCTACCTCCTATGCCTCAATCCTGCCACTCTATTAATACAGACAGGCCCCTGCACCCCTGGGGAGCCCTAATGACTTCAATGGGGCCTGCACAGGTAGAAGGGTCTCCTCATGCAGATGTAACTGCAGGATAAAGGCCCTGCAGTGCTGCAGAAAACACTGGCACTTTAATGGAGGCATGCTTCCCTTCAGTGTTACAAGACATCAGTGATATTCTACATTTGTATGGAGCCTTTAATTTTTAATATTAACAATAAATCATTAACACTGGTTTTAGTTATGGAAAAGTTCATTTTAAAATGTACTGAAAATTGAAAAGTATGAGAATTCTTATATGTACTTACCAGTAAAAATTCCAGTCTTCATTTTCTGCCACCTGAATCCATCCTCTCTTTTCAAAGTTATTTATTAGCACGGACTTTTCTATGTCAGTTACCCATTTCACTTTTCCTGCCATTATCCTAAAGAAAAATTAACCTGTAGTGTTGCATAGTTTCAAGACTGCCTCTCTTTCATTTTGTACTTAATACAGGCCAGATAAATCCAAATGGAGAAATGAAAGTGTATCCACAGGGTAACTTACCTTTAACCTTTTTAGAGGAGGAAGAAGTAAATTCATTATTTGAGAAAGACGATGGCTCCATTAGCACTAGAGACTGAAGTCCTATATTTATTCCCAGAACAGATATAGCATGGGTAGCAGTAGTTGCAAGCCTCTTTCATTCTGCCCTGACCCATTTGAGCATCCCTCAAATCTCACCTAAGGGACCACATTTAGGAATGAGAATGTAATTCAAGTCTCTATGGCCTCTCCAAAACTGCTAACAAGAGTACAGATTAGCATCAACTGTGCTAGTGACTATCCGTCCACTGAACTGAGACCACCAACTTGCCTTTATCTTGGATGTTTACAAAATAAAATTTCGTGTACTGGAAATTTTATCATTTATAGTCAACACTTAAATGAAAACCTCTCTTTTAAATGGGAGATATTTCATGGCCCACCTTACTCAGTAACTATGGAAACAACAATGTGAGACTATGTAAAGGATTTATGTTGTGAATCCTCTATCAAATATTCACAGTATACTGTAGGACACAACATTTTTTATTTAATTTCAAAATCTTCTTGTTGTTTTCATATGATTGTTTCTTTATTTCATATAACTGCTAGTTAGCAACTTGCTTTTGGTTGGGTGCATTGACAAGCAACTCTCAAGAGAGTTAACAATATTAATCTCCAGAATCAAGATCTTTAAAACGCTTATTGGAGAAGAGCCCTTAAAAGCCACACCCTGATAAAATAGTCACTTCCTGTCATCTAGAGCTCATTTCCTATATCCCATTTCTCACATAGCAGCATAACACCCTTCTAATACACAATTAAAAAAAAATCTAACAGACATTATAATGAAGTCACTGAGAATCTCAGTGGGTGCAGGCATTTGGCAGAGTGGATCTAATTGGAAGAGCATGGTTTAACTATTATGCAACTAAATTGATTAGTGGAGCCAAAGATGACCTGTCTTTGTCTTCAACAGGGTTAAGTTATGATATGCAAAACCCCACTGTTGCTATTCAATCCACAAGTTACTTTTAAAATTGAACTCCAGAGGAGTTGCCTAGTTAGCTCCCCCATAGCTATTTGAACAAATGGAAAATTGCTGGCTCGTAATAGGTTAAAAAACCCACCCATCATTCTCCTCAGATCAAATGCTACTATTCTGACTAAGACAAACAAGAGTTCTCTTCTGGCTCTGCCTGGGACAACAGGCAAAGGACAAACTGCTGCCATCTGAGAGCCAGAAAAAAAACATAAAAAACATCTCACACAATGCTCTACATCTGTTCTGATATGTAAAACACAGATATCAAACGGAGAATAACTTAATACATTAATTAAAGTGTATGATTTTCAAGTGAATCAGAAATTAAAACTTCAAACTCACATTTACTAGTGGACCCTCCATTATGCGTTTTTTTTTGTTTTTTTTTTACTGAAGATTAAAAAATAGTTCTGAATTGATATAAGGCAGACTTGTGTGAGAGAAAGTGTGATCTTGTGGTCAAGGCACAGGGAATAGAACTCAAAAGATCTGTCATCAATTCCCAGCTTTGCCACAGACTCTTCTTATGGGATCTGGGATAAATTACTTAATTTCTCTGTGGCTCAAGTTCAACCCTCACAGGAAGTATTATCCCCATTTGATATTTCTCCTACGTTTGTCTGTCTTGTCTATTTAGATTGTGAATTCTTCAGGGCAGGTGCCTCCTACTCCTATCTGTGGCCCTGATCCTGCAAAGATTTATGACCAGGCTTTAAAGGGCTCATTTAACTGAAGGGAAGTGTGTTTTTCACTGGCAGTAAATGACTCACTAATGTATGTGATCTCACGGTAGTATTAAAAGCGTTAAGTATTAAAAACTAGAGGCACAATAAACTAATTTCTGAAAACCAAAATTAAATACAAAGGAAGTTGGCTGCCACAGCATCTTTTCCCGCAGAGCCATCTTTTTACTAAGCCCTGGTCTACACTACGAGTTTAGGTCGAATTTAGCAGCGTTAGATCGATTTAACCCTGCACCAGTCCACACAATGAAGCCATTTTTGTCGACTTAAAGGGCGCTTAAAATCGATTTCGGTACTCCTCTCCGATGAGAGGATTAGCGCTGAAATCATCATCACCGGGTCAAATTTGGGGTAGTGTGGATGCAATTCGACGGAATTGGCCTCCGGGAGCTATCCCAGAGTGCTCCATTGTGACCGCTCTGGACAGCGCTTTCAACTCAGATGCAGTACACAGCAAAAACCCCGGGAACTTTTGAATTTAATTTCCTGTTTGGCCAGTGTGGCGAGCTCATCAGCACAGGTGACCATGCAGTCCCAGAATCGCAAACAAGCTCCAGCATGGACTGAACAGGAGGTACTGGATCTGATCACTGTTTGGGGAGACGAATCCGTGCTATCAGAACTCTGTTCCAAAAGACGAAATGCCAAAATATTTGAAAAAATCTCTAAGGGCATGATGGACAGAGGCTACAACAGGGACTCGCAGATATATATACCCTAAGATATTACAACACATCCTATATTTTCTTAAACAAGGCATCGGAGATACTGGCCTAGCAAAACAGCTCTACACTACCATACGGGAGAGAGAGGTTCAGTTACTAGTTCTGATATCTTGTTCCCAAGAAGGTTATGCGCTCAAACCTGTGAGGAGGGTCTTCTAGAGATTTTTAAAACTTACTCTTCCAGTCTATTAAACCACAGCTGACTAGTTAGTCCCCTCCCCTGTTTAACACCCTGGGGATATAACCACCTTCCAGGGTAAAAGGTGAATTTCAAAGCTACAGGAGAACTGAACGGTGTTTGTACCCTCCTTTATTGCTTCTTTGTGGTGATTAAAGACTGCCACAAAGTTTCTTTTTCTGCCCCCCCCCCTTTTTTAATTAAAACACACACACACACACATACTCTATCTAGGTACTTAAACAGGCCCTCCTTACTGGAGCATCTGAGTTCTTCACAAATGTAGATGAATTTATCCTCACAACACAATTATGAGGATGGGAAATATCCCCACCAGGGCAACAGAGAGATTAGGTAATTTTTTTAAGGTGACAGAGGAAGTGTGTGGCAAAGTTAAGCACAGAATTTAACCTCCAGTGTCTAAACCACAAGACCATCCTTCCTTTCATTTAGGAACATTAAATCTTGATGTCCCTATTTTTAAAGGACCCAAGATCTAATGCGAGGTCAATATTACAAGAGACTCCAAATCATTAAAATATCCTGAGTGCTAAATTTATTATCCCAGGAGGATGCATAATTAAACTGTTTAAAGCTTTGTATTTTTTATAATGTATTTACAAATAACTGCAAGCAAAAATATTTGTCTTAACAGGCTACCGTAACCCTGAAAAAGATTACAGGAAAGTAACAACATATATTCAACAGTATAGGTAATACTTTAAGGCTACAATCAAGGGTAGTATAAATTTAATCCAATATCTAATGCTCAGTCTATAGGGATTTATATCCGATATGCCTCTCTCCCTCCTCCACCCCCCCCAGCCCCCCACAGTGTGATTAGATCAGTGGTCACCAACCAGTAGATCGCGATTGACTGGTCAATCCTGGAGCCTCTGACAATCGATCACGATCTCCAGCCACTAAAAGTCCGGCCACGCAGCGTGGCTAAGGCTCTTTGCCTGCCCATACCCCTGCTCCTGAAAGAGGCCAACGTGTCCCTGTGGCCCAGGGGGTGGGGGCAGGGGGTCTCCGCAGGTACCGCCCCTGCAGCTCCCATTGGCCGGGAACGGGGAACTGCGGGGACAGTGCCTGCAGGGAGGGGCAGCATGCGGAGCCTCATGCCCTCTTCCAGGGTCTGCAGAGACGTGCTAGCTGTTTCCGGGAATGGCACAGGGCTTGGGCAGGCAGGGAGCCTGCCTTAGCCCCGCAGTGCCGTCAACCGGGAGCCACCCGAGGTAAGTGCTGCCTGCCGGGAGCCCGCACCCCCCCGCACCCCAACCCCCTGCCCTGAGCCCCCTCCAGGAGCCAGCACCCCAAACCCCCTGCCTCAGCCCTGAGCCCCCTCCCAGAGCCAGCAACCCATACCCCCTCCTGCACTCCAACACTCTACCCCAGCCCACAGTCCCCTCCTGCACCCAAACTCCTTCCCAGAGATTGCACCCCTTACCCCCTCCTGTACCCCAACCCCCTACGCCAGGCTCAGGCGTGAAAGTACGTGAGGGTGTGGGAGAGTGAGCAACGGAGGGAAGGGGAATGAGTGAATGGAGCAGGGGCTCGGGGAAGAGGCGGGGTAGATCCTGGGTTGCATTTACATTCAAAAAGTGATCTTGTGCATAAGAGGGCTGAAGACCACTGGATTAGATGATCTAAAAGGTTCTCTCCATCTCTGATGTTTAAGACTACAATTCTGAGTTCATACTCAAGCAATACCCTTTAAAGTTAATATAAAAATCTCATTAAGTCAGTGGTAGTTTTGCCTGTGTAAAAGAACTGCAGGATCAGATTATCTGATACCAGGTATATTTTAAAAGTTCTTAAATATCAAACAAATGGGGCCTGAACAGTAAAAGTTGTACAATGAACTGATACATAACAAAATAAAAATATACATAAATTAATTGGAACTATAGAGATCAGTAATCCAGAATTACTAGAAACACATCACATATAAAGTGATAAATATAAACTAGATAAATACAAACTCCATAGGCCCACTCCCACAAGTGTTTACCACTACTGAACATAGTGTTTGCTACTGAGAGTAGTCCCATTGGGATAAATCATGGACTAGGAACTCTTGGTAGTACCAACTCACTAAGGGCTGGTCCAAACTAACACACCAGTTCGAACTAAGATACGCAACTTCAGCTACGTGAATAATGTCGCTGAAGTCGAAGTATCTTAGTTCAAACTACAAGGTACTTACCGCGGGTCCACACGCGGCAGGCAGGCTCCCCCATCAACTCCGCGTACTCCTCTCGCGGAGCAGGATTACCGGTGTCGACGGCGAGCACTTCCGGGATCGATTTATCGCGTCTAGACAAAACACGATAAATCGATCCCAGAAGATCGATTGCTTACCGCCAAACCCAGAGGTAAGTATAGACGTACCCTTAATAGTAAGTATTTATAGGGTCAGAGCCCCAAGTCGTACCAGTGTCAAGGCTATGCAGAATTAAATTTGGTATACTTAAAACTGTATTAAAATACACAGAATTACACACATACAATTTTTAAAAATCAGTCCCAAGACACTAAAGTGAGTGGGCCCTTCAGCAGTGTCTACAGATAGATAACATGTATTTCAATGTACATTTCTATAAAGCAGGTCATTAAAGATGTATCACGAGTACACGGTATACAGTGGTTTGAGACACATCACTACACAATCACGGTGACATGGGTTATCACCATAGCAGCAATGTAGTTGAGCTGGGGCAGAATCTGCTCTTCTGGCACCCAGGGATGGAGGGATTAGTATGGGGTGGGCTGGAGAAGGTTGAGTTGGGCGAAGAGGGTCCCCCCCCCACGTGGGCGGGGGGGGCTGGTGTGTTGGGGGAAGTGGGTCCCCCCCACGTGGGGGGAGGAGCAGGTGTGTGTGGGGAGGTGGGTTCCCCCCATTGGGGGGCGGGGCTGGTGTGTCGCTGCGTGAAGGGTTCTCGGGCACCGTCCCTCTCCGCTGCTGCCTGGGGCGGGGGGTGTTGAACGGGAACCGCTGCCCGCCCCTCCCCCTGCACCCCGCGATGGGGGTCCCTCCCCTGCAGGCCCCGCGGAGTCTCCGGCTCTCACCTGCCCGCGGGACGGGGCTGTTCCCGCCGGGCCTCCGGCTGGCGCTCCCCCGGCTCCTCCTCACACCCCGCCAGCCACCCCCATGGCCGCCTCCGCCCCGCTACTGCCCGCCCGCCGGCTCCATGCGCCGCCCCCGCTGCCGCCTGCGCTGCCGAGAGGCGCCGGCCGGGAGCATCCCGCGGGGGGCGGGGGAAGCGGGAGCAGCCGCAGCAGGGCCGCCGCCCCTACCGCTTCCGGGGCCACTCCCTGGTAACGGGGGACGCGGCCACCCCGCCGGGGGATACTTCCGGGGAAGGGGCGGCGGCTACGAGAGACCCCATAACACAGATCCAAGTACCCCCAATCACTGAGACCCCAGGGACCCCCTAGGTACTACCCCACAGCCATCCCCAACCAGAGATCGCCAAACCCACACGGCCACCCCCAAATTACTGAGACCCCTATACCTGCACACCCACTGCCAAATTACTGAGACCCCCAGACACCCCCTTGGCCCTCCCCACAGCCACCCCCAACCGGAGACCCCCCAAATTACTGAGACCCCAGAGATCGCTGCCCCCCACAACCATCCCTGAACCACTGAGACCCTCACACCTGAACAACCACCCCGAACCACTGAGATGACTCCTCCCCCCAACAGCTACCCTTGAGACCCCTGGACCTGCATAGCCACCCTTGAACCATAGAGACCCCAAAGACCCCTGCACTCTACAGCCACCCACTGAAACACAGAGACCTCTGACATCCCAGCACTGCACAGCCACCCTTCTGCACCACTGACACCCTCTGCACTGTGGAGCCCCCAGACCTGTAAATCCCTCATAGCCACCCTCCCACCCTATTTATTATTTATTTATTTATTATGGAAGCACACACTTACAAGCCACAGTCATGGACAAGGACCCCATTGTGCTAAGCTCCATAAAAACACAGAACAAAAAGACAGTCCTTGCCCCAAAGAGCTTACAATATAAGTATAAGTCATGACAAACGGTGGAGACAGACAGGCATACAGGGGAGCAGAAGAAGACACTATCTGCCAGCATGATAGGCAGCAATTTCAGCACACCGGCTGCCTAACCTTGTCACATTTTTACAGGGATCAGAGCAAAGAAGAGTTTGAAGGAGGGATTTGAAGGAGGAAAATGGGAGAACTCTTTCCAAGTGTGAGGGGCAGCATGTGAAAAAGAATGAAAGTGTTTGCTTGTAAAATTAAAAAGTCAGTCATTGTATTACAGAGACTCTTTACAACCCTTACAGACACCTTGGCACTGTAGAGACCTCCTCCCTGCCCACAGACTCCCTCTGCAGTACAGAAATCACTATCCACACACACACTCTACCCCTCCCTCCCCCCCCCCTCCCCCCGATTTATACAGCCCTTTATTCCCCCATGGTAAAAAGCAGTGTATAATAATGTAATTAAAGACTATATCACAATTATGGTTAAAAATTTGTCATGGTTATTCGTAGTAAAAGTCAGGGACAGGTCATGGGCAATAAACAAAAATTCACAGAAGCCTGTGATGTAGCCTATAGGGCTAGTCTGCTTGCTTGCCTATATATCTTTTCTTATGAATTTAACCACTTGTTATAGGTTTATTATTTATTATAATTAGAGTATTTTGGCTGTTTGTATTCGAGTATTTTAGCTGTAACGCAAGGAACCTACAGGCCACATCCTATATGTTGAGCTAGGGCAAGTTAGCATACAGATATTCGAGATACGTGATGATGAGCTAGAGCAGGGGTCGGCAACCTTTCAGAAGTGGTGTGCCGAGTTTTCATTTATTCACTCTGATTTAAGGTTTTGCATGTCAGTATTACATTTTAACGTTTTTAGAAGGTCTCTTTCTATAAGTCTATAATATATAACTAAACTATTGTTGTATGTAAAGTAAATAAGGCTTTTAAAATGTTTAAGAAGCTTCATTTAAAATTAAATTTAAATGCAGAGCCCCCGGGACCGGTGGCCAGGACCCAGGCCGTGTGAGTGCCACTGAAAATCAGGTCGTGTGCCGCCTTTGGCATACATGCCATAGGTTGCCTACCCCTGAGCTAGAGCATGCAGTATATATGTTTGGGATCTTTAACAGAGAGAAGTGGGCATATTAAAGCAAGTTGGTAGGTAAGGTTACCCAAGTTCATGGCCTTTTTCAGACTTAACAGATACACTGCAAAGAACATGGAAACAACCAGTTAGGACAGAAATAACAGAGGTGGGGATGAGCTAATGGTCACTAATAGTTATGAATATGTCATTAATACGTACAAACATGCCATCCTAAAGAGTAAGTGTACCCTAACATTTTTGTGAGTGAGGAAGTTAAGTTTGGACATGGAAGGAGGGCACCTAGGGCTCAGGCCCTATTAAAGGGGCAACCCACCATGTTGGGTAGGTTCAGCTCATTCATTGTTGATTTGTTTCAAGCAACTAAAATAAAAAGAAAGACAAGTTGGAAGGGGCAAATAAAAAATATTAGGGGAGTATTTTTTAAATCAAGTTTAAGTCCCAAAAGTTTTGTGCAAATTGTTTTCTATTTTCTTCTAAAGATATTGATTTATCTGATTTCTGTTTTCCATTAATACTAAAATTATTTGTGGAGTGTTAAGTTCTTCACCTCTCACTCAAGACTTCAGGAACCTGGAACATCGAATTCTCTTGACATGCCAGAGGCTAGACTGATCTTTTGTCTCTTATCACCAGGTAATCAAGGAAGGGTGTGAGTATATTAATTGAAAAACGTTTATAGTGTATAATACCACATATATTGCTAGAACAATATTATTGCGGTTGTAATTGATTAATTATTTGATTACAATTATATTACTATTCCATTTATCTCAATAAAAGGCTTTAAGACTGCATTTTGTTCTCAGCGTGAGTTTCCTTGTCATGCATCCCAAGGGTCCCTGTAAATTCTGTGTAGCCTGATTCTGGGACAAGAACCTTATTATCTTCTGATCAGAGTAATTGGTGAGCCTATAACCCATATTATCTAAATATTATTAACCTCCCAAAAATCAGGCAATAGTGACCTGTCCCTGACTTTTACTAAAAATAACTGTGACAAAATGGGGCTGATGGGGGATGAGAGCCGGAATCCTGCTGTGGTAGAGGAGGGGGTGGTCCAGCATCTGCTGCAGCTGCACCCTCTGGTGCCCACAGCAGCTTGGAGCTCCGGGGTACCCTGCCACCTGTCGCAGCTCAGAGTTCCCGGGCTGGCGGCTGAGAGCCCTGGGGTTCCCCCTCTGCCTGCAACAGCTGAGAGCTGCCACCCCCTGTGGCTCAGAGCTCCAGGGTCCCCCCACAGTGGCTGGGCACTCCAGAGTCCTCCTGCCGCCTGCCATGGCTTGGAGCTCTGGGTCCCCCAGCCACCTCAGGTGGTTGAGAAGTGTAGGGGTCCCTGCCGCCCGTGGCGGCTCGGAGCTATGGGCTGCCCTGCTGTGGCTGGGAGCTGTGGGGACCTCTGGCACCTGCAGCAGCTCGGAGCTCCAGGGTTCCCACCAGCTGACAGCTCCAGCCCCATTTCCGCAGGAATGAAGCGGAAAATGTTACGGAGGTCTTCGTGACATAATCTTAGCCTTAATCACAGTGTATACCCACATGGGGTCAAATTAAGGTTGCACAGGCAGCCTTAATTCTGGCATTTCCCAACTTTTGAGTATTTAACTTTGCAACTTTAATGGCAACTTTGCAACTGTAATGTAGTCTTTTTAATGTAATTTCCTAGGGTTTAAAAAAAACAGAAAAAAAATTAAATTCCATCATGTGGAACTATATGGACACTCACATGGGTCATCAACGGGGCTAGAACCTTCAGATCCACTGCATAGACCTCTGCCTCTTGAGATAACAGAGTAACAGATAGCAGGTTATCATCTCTGGTGTGGGCTAGCACTAGAGAAAGATGGGACATTTTGCCAGCGTATTTCACAGATATTTGCTGACAACAGAGGAATGGTGAGACTCAGGAATCCTGCGTTCTACTCCAGACACTAAGGGCAATGTCTAGTGGTTTCAAACATTTGTGCCCCAGCCTCTCCACCTTGTCCTTGTCGCAGTCAGAGACCTCAGATAGACATCTTCCCAGTCCTCTCAGATTCACATCCTCACCCCACTCCCTGGCTTCCCCAGACCCAGCTCCTAGTCCTCTGTGCATTTAAGTCAGGCTGTTCATCCCCTCCTCCTCATTGCTTAGGCACCAGAAAAGAGTGGAGCATTGAAAGCATAGGAAAGACAGTCCTATTCTCAGTTCCTGTGCTTGGAACCACACCTGTCCTGTATGGCTAGGAGAATCAATGGCAGAAAAAGTCCCACTGAGCCCCTGCAGACCTGGGTTGGAACATGCTCAGTACAGACAGAATCTTCAGAGATTTTAGCTGCCAAACTCAAAGAAACTTCTACTAATCATGTGCAAACTGAGATTTTCAGGGGCTCATGATTTGGCCAAATGTGGGTGTATTTTTATAGGAACAGCAAAAATTACATCCCTGACACCAAGGCAACCCAGCCAAATTTCAAGTCCTGACTCCAAGGCATGAAGACACTAGATCTTCTAAAAATAAAACAGTTTAAGAAAGTTTTGAACATGAGCAAAATTCTGCATGTTTCCCTTAACCTTGTTCTTAGAAATGGCTGTAGCATTTTTATTATTAAACAAATAAATAAATTCAGCTTGAGGTAGACACCCTGCATGGAAAATTTCAGCCCATGTGGTCAAAGTTTAGCAAATTGAATGCAACAGAAAATATGGTTTTATACTAGAAAGAGTCAGACAAACTTTATTATAAGTGTCACTACATGTGCCTCCTATCATATATAAATTAGATACTGCTTTGTATTACCTAATATAGAATATTTTGCTACTTACATACATTGTTTGACCATCTTAGAAACATTTACTAATTTACATTAGTCAGCACAGAATTTTGCCACTATTGCCATTTCTTGTGAAAACTCTTCAGTCTATTTCCTTCTTACAAACCTCTTTCTCTTTTTGCAAATTACTCTGGAAATAAGAAAAAGCTAGTTGCTAGAAAGTGAGAGGTTAAGGGGCCCAAGTCTGCTCCAGATGAATGTGATGGCAAAACTCTTATTGATTTTGGTGGAAGCAGGATTGGTCCCACGGTTAGCAATTGGCACACTCAAGCATAATATAAAGAATAACACACACACTTGCTGACATGAATAGTCAGCTGTGCTATGGGGACCTTGAAAGAAAGATGCCAGTAGATGGGTGAGTCATGGAGCTAATAGATTAGTGGCATCAGTGCCAGCATATGGCAAGCAACAGCTATTTTAAGATTAGACACTATATAGTGGAACTCCTTGCAGAATGTCAGAGGAAGGTAAGGAATCTGACCTACAGTGATAAGGTTAATAGAAAACTAAGTACATGTTTCATAACAGGCTGTAAAGGCCTGAAGAATTATAGTGGAAATAAAGGGGGAAATTAATGATTAATAGTAATGGATTTAGACAGCTGATCACATTTAAAAATAGAATAACCTGACCATAGCTGAAATAAGGTTAACTTTTGCAGTATACTGGAATGAAACTAGATAGATAACAGTTCCTAAATCCATAAATCAATCTGAATATAATACTTATGCTTTGTTTTCAGGTGATAAGGTCAGTTCCAGGGACTAACTATGAAGCAATAATGGATTTTAATTATATGAATTCTTGGAAGAGACTAATAATACTCCACAATTTTTTAGAATCTTTGGGACTAAAGCCTACAAAGCCCTATATTTTCTTGCTTGTGTCATATACAGTGGCAATGACAGGATACAACAGTCATGGGCAGTGAATATCAAAGACCAGGGAAGGCTAAGCCTTCCCTGACCCAGCCCGTGGCCCCGCCCATGTCCTGCCCCGAGGCCCTGCCCTCCCTCCCCCTCTACCCTGAAGCCGGCAGGGGCTCACTCAGCTTCAACCGGCGGCCTGGAGCTCAGGCCCATTGGTGGCCCAGGGCAGCACTGGGGCTGGCCCAGCGCAGGGGGGGCTGGTGGCTCAGCCCGTTGCTAAGGGGGCCAGCCAGCATGGCTGGGCTGGGGCTCCTCCGACCGCCGCGGGGGGAGGGAGTTGTCGGGGCTCCAGTGGCTGGGGGTGGGGCCTCAGGTAGAAGAGAAAAGGCCAGCGGACTAGTCTTCCTGAAGAAGGGGGAGTCACCCACAGCCTATGGCAACAGTAGCTCTAGCAAGGAGTGACAACAGTCATGGAGAGGTCCTCCTCTAACCATGAAAAAATATCGACTGTGACAACTGACACAAGTGAGAAAAACTAAATGGACCTGGAGTGTCAGTATCAAGTCCTTGGGCAGTGGCATCCATCAAGCTTATGGGGACATAAGAGAATTCAGTCAGGACAAAAAGAGTTTTTATTTTCATACCAAAAATAAGTCTTGAGACCAATCCTATAGTCCTTCATCCACAACATTAGACCCTTTTACGACACAGTCCAAATCTGTCATTTTGCAGTTTTCCTGAAAATTTAAAATTATTTTGTCAATATACATCAGCGGTTCTCAACCCGCAGACCATGGGCTGCATGTGGCCCAATTAGCACACAGCTGTGGCCCAGCTCAGCTGTGTGCTAAGGCCAGCCCATGTGGCAGGGTCCGGGTTCCAGGCTACCTGGTGCGGTGGGGTCCAGGCTGCCCCGCTGCCCAGTGTGGCAGGGTTGGGGTCCTATATTGCCCTGCCCTGCAAGCTCTGGGGATGCCGCCCAGCCCCACACAGTGCAGGGTCCAGGGCAGCCGCACAGTGGGGATCCGGGGTCCAGAAACGGGGCTGCCGCTACCCTGCCACCTGGCCCCTGCAGCCCAGGTAACACATTGTGGGCCGCATATGCGGCCCACAATGATAAATAAGTTGAGAACCACTGATATACATCATAGCTGCAATTACCAATGCATTTATTTAACTTTTTATATTATGTACTTTAATTTTTAAAATTATAGTTCAGAATATTGTGTAATTAAGGCCAAACACAGCTTTACCAGGATGCTTATAATTATAAAAAAGTTCTATAGTGGCATCGATGCAATTCTGCAATCACTTATACATGTGTTTAGCTTTAAGCACAAGTAGTCTTATTGACTTGAGTGGGACTACTTATATATTTAAAGTTAATCATGTGTAAATAAGGCCTTATGCAGTTCAAAACACAATCAAAATAAGGTTTAAATTATCAGAAGATTAAGAGGAGCCTGCCTATAGAAAAAG
The DNA here is from genome assembly GCF_013100865.1 of Trachemys scripta elegans. NCBI lineage: Eukaryota > Metazoa > Chordata > Testudines > Emydidae > Trachemys > Trachemys scripta. The sequence continues at coordinate 119,868,488 of NC_048298.1, forward strand.
CTCAAATAAGTTATTAACAAATTATAGTTTTAAGATTAAATCCCCTTTTAAAATACTTATATAGTACTTTGCACTTTCATAGCACTTTTTATCTGAGGATTGTACTTTGTAAACATTATATATCTCAGTCTCATAACACATCTAAGTAAGATTGAAGGTAAGTATTATACTCATTGTACAGCTGAGTTTCAGAGAAGTTAAGGCCTGATCCAAAGCCCCTTAAATTCTTGAAGGCAATGGAAAGACTTCTATCCTGCAAAAGATCCTTGGGGTCACTCACTAGGGATGGGAAAAGAAACATCTATTTTATATTTCTTATTTTCTTTTACATTTAAAAAATGGTTTGTGTACTCTATGGACAGCCTCGCTTCATTTAGAATTCTGTATCTGTGCCACTGTTTCGTTTTTTCATGTTGTTTACCTTCTTGTGCCATAGAGATGATATCATACAATAAATAAAGGGCAAAGTCCTTTTGCAAGCATGAATTGATCCAGTCTCCCTATTTGACAGGACAATAAGGCATGGAGCAGTAGTTTTGTTTTGCCTTTTTAATGTTTTTCCTCAAGTGAAACTGTTCACCCTCACTAACCTCAGTGAGAAAGATGTGGGGAGGGTATTCAGGGGTTGATAGCTGGAGTATAGCAAGTAGACTTCATCTTTCTTACACCCTCCTTCAACTAGCAGAAACATTTTAACTTATTTACCATATACACAATAGAAAGGATTAGTTGTGGCCTTGTGTTTGGGGCCCTGCATGTCTGAGTTCATCTTCTCGTTCCTGCTTAACCTGGAGGGGCAAGAAACTTACCAACAAACTTTCCCTCTCCAGTGGACCATATGAAAGAGGATTGTCTCTTCCAGGCCCTCCTTTCTGGCAATGCAACTGCAATAAGGAAGGAAACACACCACTAATACCCCTCGCGGGTGGGCCTGTTACACATGAAGAAAATCGCTACTCCAACCCCCTTTCCATCAGTGGGACCACAATGAGAAACAAAACCCACCAATCCATTCGCACTCTGGCAATGTGGGAGAAGGCTTATTTGGAGCCCTAAAGCTAGTCCTGTCGTGACTAGCTAACACAATGTTGAATATGACCTGTCCTTGTTTACACTGACTGCAAACTTGCGGTCAGCATGAGTGTTAAACTTGCTAGAGACAAATTCTAATATAAAATTTTATAGCAAAAATAAGGCCTCTGTGTCTGTGTATTTATATACAAACACACATCATTTAGGAATAATGGTAATCTTTATTACCTCAACAAATTCCAGGACTTTTTTTCCACCATGCGAATCATCACCAAAGAAAATGTTAAAATATGTATTCTCATGTTACTTTAATATTCCCTTATGTATTCCTTGATTCCTTATTCTAACACAGCCTCAATCTAGCACTAAGCCTTACTGATTTATTTCTGCTCTATTTCCAAAATCATCTCTTTCCCACTAACACCATAAAAACCTTAGGAAAGCCCTTTCAGCCTTTGACCTTGACAATATGACTTTCTTATCCTCTCTGAGACCCATGCTTCCATACTCTCTAAGCTGTTCAAAATAAAGTCGTGAAAGTAATCAACATCTTCCAATGTTATGGCCACATTTATCCCTCCTAAAGGTCAGTCGGAGATACACTAAAATGTAGCTCAATTGCTTTCTCTTGACACCAGAGAAATTCTTCAGACTCCATTTTGTGCCCCTAGCTTTTATTTTGAATAAGCAAAAGTCACTCCACCATTAGAAGCTGCAGGTCAGATGATAAGGTCAGCAAATCATAGCTCTGAGGTAAACAATAGCAATGAGCATGTGCAGAGTGCAATATTGGCATGCATCCAAGAATGAGGCAATGTTGGCATGCATTCAAACTGATAAGTAGGGCCCTACCAAATACAAGGTCCATTTTGGTCAATTTCAGTCATAGGATTTTAAAAAACATAAATTTCATTATTTCAGATATTTAAATCTGAAATTTCAGGTGTTGTAATTATAGGGGTCCTGACCCCAAAGGGAGTTGTGGGGAGTGGGTAGCAAGGTTATTGTAGGGAGGTGGGCAGTTGCGGTACTGCTACCCTTACTTCTGGGCTGCTGCTGATGGCAGCGCCGCTGCTTTCAGAGCTGGGCAGCTGGAGAGCGGCAGCTGCTGGCCGGGAGCCCAGCTCTGAAGGCAAAGCCGCTGCCAGCAGCAGCACAGAAGGATGGCATGGTATGGTATTGTCACCCTTACTTCTGAGCTGCTGTCTGCAGAGCTGGGCCCTCAGTCAGCAGCTGTCACTATCTGGCCGCCCAGCTCAGAAGGCAGCACAGAAGTGATGGTGGCAACACTGTGACCCCTCTAAAATATCCTTGTGATCACCCCTGCAACTCCCTTTTGGGTCAGGACCCCCAATTTGAGAAACACTGGTCTCCCCCATGAAATCTGTATAGTATAGGGTAAAAGCACACATAAGACCAGATTTCATGGGGGGAAACCAGATTTCACGGTCCGTGATGCATTTTTCATGGCCGTGAATTTGGTAGGGCCTTACTGATAAGAATGTTTGGCAGGAAGCATGCGCAGAAAAGCTCTGATAAGACAATGAGCATGTGGCAGCTGACAGGACAGTGTAAGAGGCAGATGGTTAGGATGAATGAGTGAGGAGTGGACAAAGAATTCAGAGAGAAACTAAGTAGTTGAGAGGCAGAGAGCAGTTGAACTGGCAAGAGACCTGAAGAAAGCTGATTGAGAAAGGTAGCTATAACAGGTATAAAGGTACCAGCAGCACCAGAAAGCCAACAAGACAGAGTAAGCCTGCCAGAATAATCATAGTTTAGTATTAGTATGTATATGTGTGTGATGTATGAGAGTGTGTTAACTGTAACTTATATATGTAAAACAAAGTACAATTTAAGAACTGCTGTCAGTGATCTGTGGCAGACTGGCCATCTGTAACAGAGTGTGACAACTTGGAATCACTTGGACTGTATGCAATTGCGGTCTGTGTGCTCTTTAACTTGCAATAAGGGATTTGTGTTTTATTTATGATTTTAGATGTATTTTATTAGGGAGTGCTAGTTACATTAATAAAAAGATACTTTGTTTTGGAAAGAATACTGCCTGTGTCAATCACTTGTCAAAAGGCTGTATCTGTGTCCCCCAAGTTTTGCATCTGAAGAAGTGAGTTTTTTTACACATGAAAGCTTATGCCCAAATAAATCTGTTAGTCTTTAAGGTGCCACCAGACTCCTTGAAGTTCTTTCTTAACTACCCCGGAAGATCCAGACCTTAGATTAAGGGGGTGATAGGGAGGTTATTCTAGTGGCACCCTAAAGCCTATTTTGGGGGGTAACAAAACAGGTTAAAAAGTCTTTGGCCTAAAACCCATCTCTCACTATACGTAATCTTCCTGGAGCAATACTATGGAGTACTGTGGAATCCTGTGAAGTGCTGAGCTCCCTGAACTACTTCTGAGTTTAGCAAAAGTGTAGGATTGACAGCGGCAAGTATCAAATCCTTGGGCCACAATCCAGCAAAGCACTCAAGCACATGCTTAACTTCTACGGCACTACTTGCTTGTTTACAGTTAACTGGACTACTCGCATGCTTAAAATTAAGTACGTTTTTAAGTGTTTTGCTGGCTCGGGGCGTTAATGACTGGCCCTTTGGAAAAACCAGGCTGCAGAGTCCTATTTTTGTTGACATTTATTTCAAATTGGAAATCCGATTAGAAAGACCTCCCCCGCCCCCAATAATCCCTGCTCCGCTCGTCCCTCCACCCCCACTCCGCTCAGGTATCGCTCCTGTTCGTCATCCTGGCCTCTCGGTTCCTCATCCCTCCACACGCTTCCTCCCCACACGCCGCTCAGCTCCTCGCAACTCCGCACCACTTCCCACCCCTCCTCCGTGTCGCTATGGGAACATTTGGGGCAGGCTCAGCCGCGCTCCGTGCAAAGGGCAGCAGCTCTCTCCTGCAAGGGGGGGAGGTTCGTACCACTTGGCACGCACACCCCAGCTCTGGCTCGGCAGCCCGAGCATGGGCAGAAGCACCCAAGGCACATGCCGGGGCAGGGCAGGCGGCTCTGCTCTTCCAGCCAGGGGCGGGTCGGGGAGAGGTGGTTGGCGCTCCGGGAGCAGGGCGGGGCACGGCGCAGGCTGGGCGGGAGCCGCGGCGAGTCGGCTGCAGGCGCAGCGCGGACAATAGGGGCCGTTCTGCAAGTGACGCTGCGGTGAGTAGAGTGCCCCTTTCGCTGTCCGCGGGCCAGCTCCTGCCCTGGACGAGCCCGGGAAAGGGGGGCTCGCGGGGCACTAAGGCTTGTGTCTCTCTCTGTGTCTGCAGGGCAGCGGTCGCTTCCACGCCGGCCAGAGACAGCAAAGCACAGCTAAGGTAGGGGCAGCGGCACACTTGTTGCGTTGGATGCTGAGGATTTCGCCTCCAAGGCGGCCGGGTGTGGATCGGGTGCACGGAGGTGGCTGGGGGACTAGTGCACTCTCCCGGGAGAGTGGCTTGCATGGTCGCTGGTACACACGGCGCGCTGGGGGTGCGCCAGCTCCGAAGAGCCGCGAAGAGTGAGTGCCTGGGCTGACGCGGGGGGGGTCATCCCCTGTTTATTGCCGGGACTAAGCGTCTGCATCCAGGAGCTGAGACATGGAAGGGAAGTAGGCACGGTAACTTGTGACTGCGTGTCGAGAGACGTGCTCGCTCGCGGCTACATTTCAGTCCTCTTCCCATTACTTTCTCCGAGGTCTTACTGCCTCTCTTCCCCTGCGTCGTGTTTGCTTGTTTCGAGGTGCATTGTGCACGCTGCAGCATTTCAGGAGGCGATTTTTTTCGGTTCAGTGAGAAAGGGACTATGTAATTTTTTTATACAGTGATAAGCTTTCGTTTTGGTCAAACCTGAGTAGGGTTTGTTAAAAAAACAACCGAACTCATTCTTATTTTAGAGACACTAGAAACCACAAGTCAAAGTCTTTTTTAAAACATTGAAGGTAACAACAGTAGAAGTAGATCACCTGCCATAACAACTAAAAAGCTTTTAGAGCTTTGATTTTAAAAGGAGGAAATAGGTATGTTGACATTATATATATATATATATATATAGTGTTTCTCTTCCTTTAAGGATCATGTACATTTCAAAAACATTTCCTCTTGCACTAAGTGAGAATCCAGTCCTGCATTTATTTAAATCAAGCAGTACTTTGCAATTGACTATAATGGATACAGAATCAGGTCTTTAGCATATGGAAAATAAATCTCCATAGGGTAAAAAAGGTGGAGGGAATAACTCTCAGTAGTAGTAACTTGAGTGGATCTACTAATTTTCAAAATGCAAAAAGGTATGGAACCCTTTTAGGGAATAAATGTTTGTTTTTAAGACCGATAGTGTAGGGGTGGAGGCCTAGATCTGATAGTGCTGGGTGGAAGGTGGCGGGGCTGATGATTTTCTTGGATTGTTTACATTTACAGTAGGGTTTTAAAAGGGACATGTACTGTGTATTTTTTGGGAAAAAATGTTTCTTTGGTAGGGATAGTATTTTTTGTATTCAGCTACTGTAGTCTAGATGTATTCTAAACAAATTAGTTGAGAATTTGTTCTTTCCCTCTCAGCAAACCAGGAAATAAAATTAAAAGGGTCTTTGAAGGAAGACTAAAGTTTATAACTTTATAAATTTGTAGGTGATAGAGATTGTCCTAGAAATTTAAAAACATTATTCAATAGTTTTTTCCCTGCCTTCCTCCCCAATTTGTAGAAATGTTTACATTTCCTGAGTGCTGAAGTTAGCAATGGCAAGATTCTTGAGCTAGTGCAAGGATTAATAAATCCATACAATTTTATAAACTCTCAGTCCCTGTTATGAATACAACTAAAACAATCTTTTGACTTAATCCAGATGGTGACTTACTAAAGTCAATGTAAAGAGTTCAGATAAAGTTTAGACCATATCAGAAAGTGCCATTACACAAATGTGGTGAAGACTGATAGCAGTCCTATTATAAACCAGATACACAGGGGTTTAAATTGAGACGTGACTATTAGCCTCAAGCTGAACTGTAATATTTTAGGTCTTATCAGAAACCCTCTTTCCTTTTAGAAAAACAAGACAAAAATGTTCCTCAGCTCCATTCCCTTCACACACTGCCATACGTACAAAAGTGCTGTGGGTAAAGTTGCATTAAAAGTTTGTGTGTCCCCCCCCAAAATTTTTTTTTTGGACTCTATATAACAAAAAATAAAAATTTCTCAGCGTGTTAGCTGAAGGTGCTTTGTCCCTGTTTATATTAAAAAGCCAATTTAGATATAAACATGATCTGACAAAAAGCAAAAATTTAAGAAGGTAGTCCACTGCAACTTGGTCAATTTGTTTCCCCAGAACTGTCCTTAATGATTTTTAGTACAGATGATGTCAGTGACATAAGAGTATCTAAAGGTGACAGAAAAGGAATAATTATGGTTTCAGTCCTGCAAACCCAGCTCACATTACATAGTAGCTCACTCCACTGGGCAATGGAACTACTTGCAGAATAGAGTACTGCATAACGGGCTTGATCCTGCTCCCAGTGAAGTCAGTGGTAAAACTTGTATTTGTTTCAGCGATACAGGATCAGAGCTAAGGTGAAGAAGGGTGGCAGAAATGGATCTACAGATAATCGGATTAAAATCCAACCCTTCCATGAATAAAGGCTGAAATATCAGGCTCTGTATATTTACCCAAGGAATGTGAACAAATAATATGTAGTTTACCCTCATTATTTCCTGTTTTAAAAAACAATTGCAAAAAAATTTGTTTGATAAAATGGGGGTGTCACATTAGTTGTGACAAACCCACAAAAGCAAGTGAGTCAAGGACACACTGTTGTGCTCTTTATTTTTCTTTCAAAAATGTTGTGACTAAAGGAGAGGACAGTAATCTTTAAAAGTTTTAAATGATTCAGTTCCAAAAGTGTTTTATAAGACAATTTGCCTTTCATATGCCATTTCTAACATGTCCAGTCCAACTGAATAAAATGCTGTATTTTTTGCTGCTTCAGTTACAGTTTACAACGATTGTGGAAGTGTTGCTTACAAGTCTATGGTAACATGACTTAACGTGGTTATGTGATCACTGTTTATTATCCCATGCCTAACAAAGTAAACACTGAAGTCTCTAAATCTATCTATTTTTAAAGACGTATGTAGCAAAATACACACTGAAAAAAAAAAGTTTCTACTGCATTTGCAATCTCCAGTACTTCAATGGGGGGGAAAACATGTTAAAATTATTCAAAGTTACAAAGGATTAAGGCCCTGATTCAAAAAGCATCCTTTATTTGAGGAAAGGAGCTTAAACATGTGCTGACATTTTGCTCACTTGAGCCTTGCTTGGATAAGTTAAGTGACAGAAGTTTACCATGTATAAAGATGGGCTTGGCAACCAACACAGTTAATATGAGGAATTCTAACACCAGATAAGATGAACAGCAGTGAATATTGTGTTTAAAACAAGTGGATACTGCAATGAAAGTCCTGACTTCTTCTCTTCCTGTTTGGAAATTCAGGCTGCAGTTACTTCAATTAAGCGATCTCTGCTTCTTTGGTCTTTGATTTAAGAACCATGTCTCTTGAGATGCTACAAATGATACTGATTTGAATATTATTAGAGAGATGCTTTAAAATGCTTTGACTGGAAAAATGTATAAGAAAGAGTTCTCTGGCAGTTAACTACAACAACAAAAAAAATCTATCTGTTCCTTTTAATGTGATTGTGATAAACTCGAGGAACTCAGTTTGTTTATCTTAACAGAGAGAAGGTTAAGGAGTGATTTGATTAATCTACATAGGGAACAAATATTTAATAATGGGCTTTTCAGTGTAGCAGAGAAAGGCATAATATGATCCAATGGATGGAAGTTGAAGCTAGGCAAATTCAGACTGGAAATAAGGTGTACATTTTTGACAGTGAGAGATATAAACCATTGCAACAACTTACCAAGGGTTGTGGTAGATTCTTCATCGTTGACAGTTTTTAAATCACAATTGGTTTTTCTTCTAAATGATCTGCTCTAGGAGTTATTTTGAGGAAGTTCTGTGGCTTATGGGAGGGCAGAGTAGATGGTCACAATGATCCTTTCTGGCCTTGGAATCTATGCCTGTGTTTTAAAAACAAACTTTAATGTGAAAGATAACACCACCACAATATAGCATAAGAGGGATTTCCAAAAACTAATATAAATAGGAATGTTTTCATACAATTTAATAATAATTTTTTATTCAAATGTTTAACATCAATATAATAGCATTGTGTAGTACATAAGACCCAAAAAGTGAAAGTAAGAACTATTTTCATTGTCTGAACTAACATGTAAAAAGTAAACAGACAGCATAAATGGTGAACAAATTAAATGAGAATCTCAGTTTTAAAAATCTATTTGTAAACAATTTTCTCATAATTTAAATCTAACAGCAGGAAGGGAGAATCCCATTGGGTCCTATAGAATAAGACTGTCAAGGGGCTTGACCCTACAAGTTGCTGAACACTCCAGCTGCAATTCAACAAAACCGCTAACCACTTTGACTTAAGTGGGATTATTCATATATTTATAGTTAATGGGAGTACTCATTTGCTTAAAGGTAAGCACATGTTTAGATGCTTTGCTGGATCAAGGTCAGCATGTTCAGCACCTTAAGAGTGAGCCTGATACCAGTAAAGGTCTGAATTCTTCAGCCCAGTCAATAAAAGTGGACTCTGATGCTCGTGTCCAGCAAATGGATTCATTGTGGGCACTTAACATATGACTGCAGGGTCAATTCCTCAAGTAGTCCAGGATAATATCTCAAATGATTTAAAAAAATACAGATGTTAGATTTTATAAGAAGCCCAACTCTATTATATAATAATTGTAGTAAAAATGCAACATAACATTCACAGATATCCATCTACGAGGCAAATTTATTTTTTGCCAATGTAGTTTTTGTACTGATATTAGCACAAAACTAAAAACAAAAACACCAAAACAAAAAATACACATGTTTTAGAAGGAATTTATACCTAATAGAAGAAAAATTATTTTCCGCTGCTTTGTGGTCTACCTACATATTATCAAAATACGGATGTTTTCATGCCTATATTCCACTGGTTGCTTTAAGACAACTTTGGGGGGTAGTAATTTTTAATGTAATCTTAATTAATTTAAAGATTCTTTGCCTTTGGGGGGATGTGGGGAAAACAAAAGGCAAATTCTGATTTTAAAAGTAACAGGAATACTAAAGCAAAATCTTTCTGGATGGAGATAAAGAATTATGCTAGTATTGTTGTTCTGAGAGTAAGTAGAACAAAGGAAATATGAAAAGATCAGTGTTGGTTTTTCAATGTAATCAACCGTTTGATTCATAACAAATTCTGAGGTAAAGGTATTTATAATCAAACTTAGTTGTACAAAATGTTTCAGGAGTGATTTTTATATCACTAATTTAATGTAATTGAAATGTAATGAATAAAGTAAATACAATGCATATATTATAGTCCTAGAAAAGTGTGCCTTTAAGAATAATTTGAGGCTGTGTTAAGAACTGTTTGCATTTAAACTGTGGCCAAGATCATTGAAGTTAAGTTGACAGAGAAAATGGCGGGAAGCAAAGGATGAGCACATTGCTGCATCTGACCTGTTAGGGAATTGAGACTTAATCCTGAAGCCTAACCAGAAAAAATGAACACTGGTCATTTACCCCGGAGTTTTAATCACAAATAGTACCTAGAGCTTCCTAAAATGTAATAACTTGGGATTTTAAGAGTACTGTCCTATAGAGAGAAATACTAATGTACTACTTTATCTCTTATGCTAATTAGTACTTAATCCTCTGCCATTCTACAAAAGAGTTGTCCTTGTAAAATGAATAGGATTTGTATTTGCAAAGGTGAGCATGATGTCATATTTTGGACTAGTAGGATATATAGTAGAGACATGTATGCAAACAACCAAGCCTTTATTTGTTTTCCATTTAAATTTCAGTTTGCATAGGCAGCTGGTAGAATCTGAAACAGTTTGAGATATGCCTTGATACCTGAATGTAAAGGAGTAAGAGGTCCCATCCTGCAGTCCTTATTTACACGGGTAGGCACCTAAAAAGGATGTAACTACTCAAGTGAGTAAAAACTGCAGGATTGCGCCCCCAAGAGTGGAACTGTCAGTCAGTCAGTCCTAGTTTACTATTTTCAGGGCAAGTATGTTTCCTCCCCATATAACTGTCTCTAAAACGAATGCACACTCATTATAGCATATCTTTAGTTTCACTTCATTTTACCAAGACATGGCTCTATTAAATACATTTTTTAAACTGTTTGGATTGAAAGATAAGGATGACTGCCTTCTTAAAGGAAACTGCCAACCAAATAATGTTGTCAAATTGAAGAAGAGTTCAAATTAATTTCAGGTCCTATGTTTGTCCCCAACTCCCCCTGCCACCACCACATTTTCCTATTTTTAAAAAATGTTTTCCTGTCCCCTTTTGCTGAGTGGAAATACCACAAATAGAGATAACTGACTAAACACACAGTGCTGTCAGATCTACAAAGGAAAGATTTCCCTTCCTATTTCTTCTAGCAATCTTAGATGTTACCTATAACAATAGTAGATAGAATATTTTAATCAAAGTTGTGCCCCAGTACAATTCAGAAGACTGTTCAGATACTCTCTGCCAAAGGTGCTATGTCATCTAACCATAATTCTGTTCATTCGGAGCTATTATACCTATCCTAGTTAGGTATTAAGAATTTTTTTTTAAAATCTGGATTTAAGCCGTGATTCAGCAAAGCACATGTTTAACCCCATTGAAGTCCATGGTCCCTTTAAAGTTAAGCATATGCTTTGCTGAATCAGGGCCATGAACAGGAGAATGACCTTTTTGGCATGTATGCTAGTTTGACCAAGTTATTGATGATATGGGGCTTCTACATCACTCTCTCACAGCACAGCTGAAAAGATTAGATAGTGTTTAAAGTGATATATAAGTGTTAAGGTATTCACAACCTACCTACATCCTACATGTCATTCAGTCTACCTCTTCCACATATATATCTGGAAAAAAGGAGGGACAAGTGGAGCATCATAGTTATGTCATTCGCTGGACTCCCCAGAGTCCAAATTCACACTCTGCAGAAAGAAGAACAGGAGTACTTGTGGCACCTTAGAGACTAACAAATTTATTAGAGCATAAGCTTTCGTGGACTACAGCCCACTTCTTCGGATGCATATATCCATCCACTCTGCAGGCTCTCCAGAGCAGTTTCAGGATTGTTCTAGCAAAGGGAGATGCTCCCTTGCCCAGCTCTCTGTAGGGCTATAGTCGGGAAAGAAAACAGGCCAGATGAATGCTGCTTTTGCAGCATTAATATATGCCATTTTGCACCCAATTTTTAAACCAATATAGGGCCTGATTTGGCCCGACATTTCCAAAAACAAAAACATTCTGTTAAGCTTCTGCTTTGACACTAAATAACCCATTTGTCTTGTATTTCTTCAGCATGTCAGTAGTCATTGTAAGGCCGCCTCTGACAGGGCACTCCCAACACGATGGAATACTATTATAAATACCCCCTTTGTTAGGTCTTCCTTGCTCTAACATTCAACAAGTTGGTTGGCAAAAACAGCATATCAGGCTGCAGCTGAATTCTGAGCAGCATGACCTAATATATATATATATGACAGTTTCTTTTTTAGCCTGTGGGAGGAAGGTATTATCATAACAGGTGTGAGGTAGCATATGTTGTGCTTTAGGCTTTTGCCATGGTATTGTATGGTTTGTTTACATGTCTGATTTCTGTGGTGCATCGTCTTATTATAGGTCATTTTCAGAACTAAGTTTTCATCTCCTACAGATATAGACATTTCCACTGTGTGGCTCTGTGAATCTGAAACCAACCTCTTTCTATTCTAGATATGGAAAAAAAATACCTTTTTTAGAGAAGTTTCCTCAATGCACTATTGTTCAGTCCATGGACAGTTACTATAAAAATAGTGACATGCAGTTTTAATATCAGAATTTAATACTTCACTCCATATAATAATCCTTTACACCTCCACAGCACCTTTGTCAGAGACTCTCTAAGTGCTTTAAAAGCATTAAAAAGACACAGTCATCTTAAATTTTCAAATGGAAGTGTGATTTTTATCTCTTACTATCGCAAGAAGCACCACACTTGAGAGGAAATGTTTGACAGCACTTTTTGGATTGTTAATCAATTTCACTATTTCCCTGTATAGTCAGTCAGTGCTGACTTTTATCTGCGCAGACTACTCATACAGCAACAGGGGGTAGAAACATTAAAGGTAACTGTCAGGGTGATTTTAGAAACAGATATATCACTTAAAACTACTTTTAATTCTTTTGTAAAAGATGGCTGGTTAAGAAACTTAGCTATTCTGTAAAATAGGGCCAGATTTTAATCACTTATTTTCATTGAGTAATACCTTACTCCATGAGTAGGCCCATTGAAATAAAGGAATAAGATACTGCTTTTCATTAATAAGGGTGACAGAATCTAGCTTTAAGTGATTCATCCACTATAATGCAACTCAGTAGCAAAGTCTGGAATAAAACTCAGGACTGCTGACTGCCAGGGTCTACCTCTTACTGCTAAGCCATGCTGCCTCTTGGAAATTTGGACACATTTAAAACACCCCCCCACCCCCCAAATTAGAATATGAATAGTTTGGCAAGTACAATTTAATTAATTTAGCACAAATAATTGCTATAACTGTACTTTAATTGTTGCAACGCATAATTAAGCCACAAAATTCCTTATTTTATATAAAAGATGGTAATCATATCAAGTTTTATTGACAGGAAGATTCTTTAGTTTTATAGAGTCAAATACTATATTATCAGCTTTTCATTGGCAGCTTCCAGTTGTGTTTGTGGCCATTTATTTATGCAAGAATGCGTATGTAATAATTGTTAAATATTTTATATTGTGGTAGTACCCATTAACTACAAGACATTTTCCAAATACTGAGGAAGGGCATAGGCTACGTCCCAAAGAGCGTACAATCTAAAAAGCAATTGCATATAAGCAATTGAAATCAATTTTCACATCATTTTATTAGCATTATATGAAATTCAAAAACAAATTAACAAGATCAGCAACATGACCGATATCTTTGCCTCATTTAGTTCCGTAACTGAGTAGTCTCTGTGTTATAGTTATTTGGCCCTACGGTGACCAGATAGTAAGTGTAAAAAAATCGGGACGGGGGTGGGGGGTAATAGGTGCCTATATGAGAAAAATCCCCCAAAATCATGACTGTCCCTATAAAATCGGGACATCTTGTCACTCTGTTTGGACGACAGAGATAGAGTGCCTAAAAGGACACTTTTTGTCTTGCGTCTGATGAAGTGGGCATTCACCCACGAAAGCTTATGTTCCAATACTTCTGTTAGTCTTAAAGGTGCCACAGGACCCTCTGTTGCTTTTTAAAAAGGACAAAGGAATCTGGCCTGGGGAGAAACCCATTGTCACTGAGAACTAATTCCTTTGGTTTGTCTGCAGACTAATACCTTCAAATCCCTAACTACATCATCTTGTAAGGGAGGGGGCAAAAAACCAGGTAGTCCAAAAATATGCCATCCAAAAATGAATTATGCCCTAAAGACAGCCAATAAATTCAGTAGTCAAGAGCCCCAAAGAACAAAAAGACAGCCACTGTAGCCAACTGTAACTACCAAGCAATGGTTGCTCAAGTGTTTGCACACTTACTTAACTTGTTTCATTGCACAGCTTTGTAATCTTGCTTTGTAATGGAATCCAAGTAAAAAAACCCACTAATGAACACTACAGTGGAAGCATTATATTCTACTGTAGGTGTCTTGATTGCTGATTAATAGATCTTCAGTCTGTTTGGTAATCTGGGTAAAGCTACTGAGAAGTACTAAGGGTTTGCTCCTGTCTCTTCTGAAATCCATGTAATTTTGCCATTTACTTTAATGAAAGCAGGACCGAGTTCTACCGCAGGCCCTAATCCTGCAAAGACTTAAGCAGACCAGTAACTGTGCATACAAATAGTCCTGGGGGTATGTCTACACTACAATTTAAAAACCACCCATGGCTGGCCCACGTGAGCTGACAGGCTACGGTGTGGACAGTCAGGCTGTCTGGAGCCTGGGCTCTGGGACCATGTGAGGTGGGAGGATCCCAGAGCCCAAGTTATAGCCCAAGTCTGACCATCTACATTGCAATTAAACAGCCCCGTAGCCTGAGGCCCACGTGCCCGAGTCAGCTGACACAGGCCAGCTGCTGGTGTTTAATTGCAGTGTAGACATACTCCCTGAGATCAATCTGACTGCTCGTGTGCATAAAGGCACTCATATGCTTTAATCTTTGCAGTACTGAGACTCTACATTGATTCTGCAATGAGTCCTTTGTAGCTTGGATTGCAGGATTGGAGTCTTAAGGCCCAGTTCAGGAAAGTACTTAACTTTAAGCATGTATATAGTCCAATTAAAGTTGGGTGTGTGTTTATGTACCTTTCTAGATTGGGGCCTTAGTCAATTGGAGTGATTTACATGTCTAGGCAGCTCCCTGTAGTAGTGCCTCAAACATTACAGGAGGGCATCTTGATGTATGTATAACTTAGTAGTCGTTTCACCTCTTTTAATTATGTTCCTATTTCTAGAATATTCTGTTCTAATGAGCTGAAATCAAAAAGCAGTAAGATAAATTGCTTTCTTTTCAAATGTTAGCTACTGAACATACATTGACAATTTTTAGAAGGCTTAAATAAACCAATGGTTACCTTCGTCTCTGCCTTGCAATGTAGAAATGCTCATGTCTAGCAAGAAGAATAGCTAGATATTTAAAACAGTATTTGTAACTAAAGTGAAAATATTGCACATTACAACACATTTGAACAGAATGTTAAGGATTTTCTTTAATTTCCTTTTTCAGAATAAAGTATGTCTCAATCAAGAAGAATCCCCAGGCATTTTGTTCTCTCTCACGACCAGAATGGAGTAGCAGTACCAAACGAGGAAAGCCAGAATAGACTATTAACAGTTCCAGACAACACAGAGCAAATGGCGTTTAATATCAGGTATCATATTGTACTAATTCTCTCCTCCCAGACCCACATACAAAATCCCCCTCTGACTAGGAATAGTTCCTAAGCCAAATGATTACTCTGAAAACTCATGAAAAACAGAATAAATATGGCTGTAGTGGCCTGTAGCACCTAATATAGATCACACAAAACTGTTCTACACTAAAAGGTTCCACCTTTCTATGCTGCACGAAGTCGCAGATGTGGCTATTCATTAGAAGCCCAGCTGTCGTAACAAGCAGCTGAGGAAGCCATGTTTTACAGATTTCCCTAGCCATCTCTTGTGAGGAGCTGCTTGGGGATAGAGACTTGGATAACTTAACTTTTTGTTAAGGCCTTCTGAAATATACTTTGTTTCAGGAGGTCTTAAGCTGTCTTCCATGCTTATGAAAATTTCTGTATGGTTTATTAGAATAAAACAGTCTCTCGCCTCCAAAAAGCAATGGTTTACCATTGATAAAGGTGTTCAGTCTTTCCTGCCATTGATTTAATCCTTCTTTTTGCCTTTGAAACTTCAATCCAGGTTTTCCTGAGACTTTTTCCATAATTCTTCCAGTGCAAGACTCTTCATAGATGATTAAATATATACTAGATATTTACATACCCCAACTAATGAATGTATATCTTTAGTAGCGGGATGTAAAATCATTTTACATATTTCCTGTCAAATTGTCTTTTTAATGTCTATTCATGGATGTGCAGTATTTTCACAGATGCTTTTGGAGCGTAAGGGTAGCATAATTTATGTGCTAGACTGCACTTGCTTTTCAGAAAACTAGTGTTGACAGATAGAATTTCTATCTAATTCTATCTAATTTTGTTATTCACACAACACTCCTCAAACTGCTGCACAAAATAAGTGCCTGTATTATATCTTGTTTTGAAGCTTACTGAATTCTGATAGATCGCCAAGTGAAATTAATTTGAGCCCACTGCCCACAAAGAGGTCTGCTACAGCCCCAGCAGTTCTCTCTGGAAGCTGACAGCAAGACCATTAGTCACCTTCAACTATCATGACTGGTAAAAGAGGCAGCCTTTTAAATGACAAAGAGTGGGATTTTTAGAAGTGGCTAAATGACTTAGGACTACAAGTTCCATAGACTTTCAATTGGACTTGGGCTCCTAAGTTATTTTTAGGCACCTTTGAAATTCCTACTCCAAATCCCAAACCATCATGCTTTGCACTTAAATTACTTACTCCTTACATAAAAGGTACTCAAGATGCTTTATAAACATGGATTAACAAGATACATATTCATGATTGACTGTGTATCCAAGGACAGGATTGATTGTGTGTATGCATTTAGACCAAGGCTTTTTAAAAATGAGTGCCTATAAGTAGGCTCCTATCTCCATATTTAATGGGGCTGGCTGAAAGATTTCAAATGAAAATTTCTCCTGTCAGAAAATGGGGCTTCATGGACATCAAAATTTTTCTATGGCAAAGGTTGTTTAATGACCTGAAATTTTGGCATGTCCAAATTAAAATTTTCTGAACTTTTTGTTCCAGAAAAAGTTTCACTATTCCAACTTTTCATCCCTATTCAGGAAATGTTGAAATATCGCAATTTCCCACAGGACAAAAAGTCTGTTTTTTCAATCACCTCTGATAGTTCTACCTACATAAGTGGCCTGATTCTCAAAAGTGTTGAATTCTTAGCTCAGAAAATCAGGCCATTTATGTAGGCACCCAACTATGGATTTAGGAGCCCAGTTCTAGGTATCCATTTAAAAAAAAAAAAAAATCTTGATGCTCAATTTTTAAGTGCCCTACTTATATGCTTTGTTAGTGAAATAGTTGTAAAGGTTTGATAATCAGCACTTGTATGTAATGTTTAACATCTTCAGAGTGCTTTATGAACAATAATTTTATAACCATTTGTTTTCCTCTTTGACAAACGTGCTGAATACTTCTTACAGCTCTGCCACCCAAGTTGGCCATCAGCTGGCAGTCATTGGGGATGAATTTAACAGCACATACACTAGGAAGTTAGAGGACATGCTGTTTCATCTTGCACAGGGGTAAAACGTGTTATTGGATATTTTCAGTGTTCAGATACTTTTTATTAGCTAAATAGATTTGTCATATGCAGTACTTGATAGTCAGTGCACTGTAATGAGTCACTTTTTCTGTTGCATCAACAGATTAAAAAAATTTACATCTTGTTTACTAGTATTAATATACATAGAATATCTAAAAAAGGAAGTTGTCTTGGATTGTTCTGCTTCTGGTATATTTCGGGGGAGGAGGTCGGGGGGGGGGGGAGAGTATAATGGTGCCTAATGCAAGTTTGGTTTTCCCTTAACTCAATCTGCCTAAATTCACAAGATTAAAACAAAATATTTTTAAACTACTATTTGAAATTGAGTACCACACTGGCTAGAGTGTCTTTAGACACATCCTTGAGCAGGAAGAGGTCTGTAAGCTGCACCATCCCAAGAAGCTTATGCCTCAGGCACCCCTCAGACACAATTCTGCCTCTTTCCCCCTCTTGGTCCATGGCGGGGAAGTAATTGACTGCAACCCTTGAAGACATGTAGCGCACTTGCCCCTTCCTGCCTGGACAGCTACTCAGTAGGGAGGGGGGGGCACTTGACTCTGTTCCGTCCCATCTGTTTACTCACCTGTGGAATGTTCACAGAGTAGGGGCTGCACTTCACACCAAACCTGGAACCAAGATCCAGGTAGGTCTTACTTGACCAAGAGGCTATTCTGATCAGCCAATTAAAAGAACAGCACAATCCAGCCCTATGTTGCTGCCCTGGGACCAGCTTTATTGGAGGTCAAGGGTAATTGTTAGATTGCTCAGCTTTATGTATTAATGAGGAAGGCTGGTCGTGTGATTGAGGTCGTGTGCTGGATTCTCTCCTCCAGGCCATTGCATATTTCCTTGTGTGATCTTAAGCAAATCCCATTCGGTCTCATCTATAAAATGGAGATAGAAATACTTCCTTACCTTGGGGCATAAATACATTAAGACTGAGATGGTCAGATCCTATGGTGAAGGGGAATAAATAAGCAGATGAAAGAAGATATGAAGTACAACAAAATCTGTTACCCCAGTTCCCAGGTTATCGGATTTACTATTTGTGCTAGGGACTTTCCAGGGCAGAACATTGAGGGGAAACCCATCCCAACCCCTTTGCATATTATGGGCAGAACCTCAAGTTTAATTTGCAGAGGGTATTAGATAATACAAGTCTGGTCAGTGTGAGGAAAAAACAGCTTTTAATTCTATGTTCTGTTCACAGTTCTTCCTAATTTTTTTAAAAGAATGATGTGGTAGTTTAGATTTGTTTTAAAACAAATCATTCTTTGTTCCTGCCCCCGCACCCCCCGTCACTTGTAAATTGAATCTCAATTAGCAGGATAACTCTCTTATCCCCCTCTTTTGTTTTGTGTTAGCAGGATGGCTGTGAATGTTTTAAAAATACTCCATATGCATGTTTGGAAAAGTATTCTAAAAAGTTTCAGAAGTCTTTTGAACAATGGTTGGACTAAGAGAGTTGTTGCCTATGGAAGCTGGGTAAGCTTTGTTTTATTCATTTTATTTTTTTTACCCTCACAACTTTCTGTTTTGGGAAAGTGAGTAGAAAAAAGCAGAAAGTGGAGTTTGTAACTTTGGGTCCTGTCTCCTTTGCATGCTTAACTCACTGAGACATCAGCAAGTTAAGCATGTAATGTGACTTTAGAGCATTGACTAAATCCTGATTTTGCAACTGAATTCATGTGGGCAGATCCTTGTGCCTGTCCAGAATCCCATTGACATCAGCATCTGGATTTATTAGTTTGTATAAATAAGGGACTTTCAGTGTAAAAGGGTGCAATGATTCCCATTCTAGATTAACTGGTTGTTATATTTGTCTAGTATCTTGTATCCTGAAGAATCCTTAAGTACCTTACAAAATTATATATACATCTGATAGTCAAAACTAAAACCCATGAGTCCCAATTATCAGTCCCTTGCTCCAGAAGCTTGTCCACTGTCTCTCCTTAATATTAAGCTTACTGTTATGTGTGCAGGTTCTCTTTTCTGTGCTACTGCTTGTGATTTTTTTTAATTAAGCTTGTTTTTTTTTTCTCCCCTCCCCCATGAACAGATTTCTAGGCTTCCTCTTAAGTCCATGTGCCAGAGGTTGATGCCGGCAGCCCTGTTTGTCATCTTATTTTGGTGGACTGTCAGTTATGGATTGCAGAACTAATATAAAGAGTTGCAATAGGAGGTCATTGCTGGACATGGCCATTGTACTTAACACCCAGGAGGTGGCATTTAGTTTGTTTTTTAAAGTGTTGTTAATGAAATCCCTATTATATTTAAAACCTAGGCTAGTGCTGGGTCACTGCTGTTTCATACTTTTTTTAAGAAAAATGTTTAAAATAATATGGGGTTGTTGCTGGATAACTGCCTGAACTGCTAGTTTTGAAATATGTAAGTCTAGGTGATTAAAGAGTCTGTTTCTGTCTCCTTTTTATGCAACATAAATTACTTATTACATAAAGTTTTCTTTTTTTAAAAAAAGATGTTGGTTTGGGGAAGGCAGAAGGAATGCTGGTCATCCTTTAACATTTACATTGTAAAACTTATAGCAAAGATTAAAATCATAAAGATTTTTAATTAAAATGAAAATTGTTGCTTGAAATATTTTTCCAGAGTCATCTATTTTACTTTTCAAAATGTGGAAAAGTATATACTGTTGTACAGTGGAAGATAGTCATATTATTAAGACAGTACAAAATATCCTAAGGTCTCATCATTTGTCAGCTAAAACTAGCATGTAGAATGACAATTCATTAGAAATAAGAAAGATGAGGTAGGCTAAGGGTAAGCAACTAAGTTATCTGAAGCTCTGCCTCTTTATCCTAGATCCAGTCATGCTTTGGATAGTCTTTTCCCAGTGGGTCTGCATGGATTCCCTGGTAGGACAGGGAGAGGAATTAAAAGTTTTATATAGACCAGAGCCTATGATCTTGGAGTGAAATCCTGGGCTCTATAGAGGTCACTGGGAAAACTCTAATTGAGTTCAGTATAGCCAGGATTTTACCCTGCTATGCCAAGGTCCCCAAAATAAAAAAAATCATGTAAAGGGATTATGAAGAATCAACTCCTGGGAATTTCTTTTCAAATATATCCTAGTCTTTTGGAAGCCACAACTGTTTTGTGAGTGCAATGTATACGAAAACCAATCCAGATTAGCAAGTTTATTTTTGTTTTCTCCTTTGCAATCAGAGCACAGGTGCTATTAAGGAAATTTTACTGAAATGAATAAGGAGAAGCATACTTACGGTATGGTGGCTGTTCAGCCTCTGATCAGTCATTTGTTACTGTGGTTCACTGAAATTCTAAAATCTCAGTCTTTAAAGAAAGTTTACACAGCTGGTGCAGAATAGGAAATTCAATTTGTATCAGATTTCTAAGCATGCCAACTCTTCTCTGTCTGAGTCCATCCTAATGGTGTAAATTGTCTAAATGGATCTGGGATCAGTGAAATTTTGGTCCATAACCAAAAAACATGGAACATTTTGTTTAGGAACTGTTTGCTCTATCCATGTCTGCAGTAAGAGGATTTTGCAGTAGATCACGTAAAGAAAATATTTTAAAGTAAATACTCAGTGGAAGATGAAAAAAATCCATATTGATTGTGTTCTAAGTACTGTCTATATTAGATGAGTTAAGCCTGCAATTTGACACGGTCTTCCTGGTTGAATAATTTCAGCAATATAAAAAGAATAATTGCATTACTTCCTGCTGGCTCTGCACAACTTGCATGGTAGATACTGTTTACACAGAAGCAGGGGGTGTGTAGAGGGGAAACTTGTGTTGTCTTTTTTGTGTGAAGACCATACCTAGAGTGAATGAATTTACAGTTTTAAAACTATTTTACTACATGCATTCTGCTGCAATCACACTAATGGAGCAGCAACAAGATGACAATTCTGTTGATTATCAAGTGTGAACTATTAAAATTCACAGAAATAAGGAGACTATCTAAACAGCCACGAATGGCTGTGGTCAGATTCCAAAAGTTATCAGACAATGGCTATTTTTAAGAAAAAGCTTATTAGCAGCATTTTTAAGGGATTATAAACTCAAGTCATTTAAATCTTGAGTGCACCTTTTTGCATCCTGCTTGCTGTCTGCCCTTTGCTGAGGAACTGCACTGGTTTTGATTCCTGTTGTGTTGTGTGTCAGTGCAGGTGGAAGGATTGGAGTATACAACATTAGGAAATGTCAATTCGGCATCACAGATGTAAGATTCTTTCATATTTAAGTAAGTCTTTCATTATCACTGTTTTCGTACCCAGCACAGAAAATTACTAAAACACACATTCTTCCTCCTCTTGTTTACAGTGTTCCAGTAAAAGTATGATATAGAATTGCCAAATACCTGTGGGCATCCTCTTGCCCGCTTTATCTAGGCATGCTTTTTGGAATATTTACAAAATGTGTCATGTCAGCCTAATTGATGGGGACAGAATTAAGAGTGCTGGTGCTGCTTGTTCTGTTTGTGGAAGTGCAGCAGTCAAAAAAACTTCTGAGCTAGCAAACCACGGGTGAGACAACTATGGGCTTGACTGATATTTGTCTGGTTTAAACCTACTTTACAGAAGACAGATATTAGATAAAAAACAGTGCTTTTTCCTCTGGCTTTTACTTCTCCCTGATTAAGCAGGAACTGCAAGAGTGCAACATGCTCAAGCTGAAAACTGCACTTCAGTGTTCGGTCTCAGACCAGGTTGTGTATTACGTTCTTGCTCTTTGCTTCTAGCATTGGGCACATTTGCTAAGGAAGAATGTTACCATGCTTCCCCTTGAACAATAGCGTTATGTTCATGTTTAAGCCTGCAGTATAAACATACATAAATGCTCATTATGATACAAACTAATATTAAAATTTGGCATTTCAGATTCCTGGAAAACTATTCAATAGAAAAAAAAAAACTGATAGGACTTTAGGTGGTACATCTAAGATGAGATTTGATACTATTTATGGTTTGGTTTATGAGCACAAAAGCATACTGTGCCATGCTTAGCTCTACCCGTCCAATCTGCTCTTATAAGCAGCCAGAGTGTTGAAGCACACAAGAGTTCTCTAGTAAGAAAAGAAACACACCATGCACAGCCACAAACAAGACTACCATCCCAAATTTCCTCCATCATGGATGGCCTAGGACAAAGTGGAGGTGATGTTTTTAACAATGACGCAGTCCACCTTTTGGAAGTAATGATGGTTTTTCAGGACTAGGAGAAATTATTTAAGCTATGATTAGGAGAGGATAGTTTCCAACTACATTACCGTCACTTGTCTTTCAGCTGCAATACAAAATGTTTGCTTTTAAAGTGCATTTGTAGGTAGAAACTGGTGTCCTTCCCTCCCCCTCTCATTAGGAACATCCGGGTCACATGTAATAGATCTTAATTTAGAGGTGAAGACACAGCATAGAAACATCACAAAAGAGATGAGTCCTGCAAGTAAAGCTAGGTAGAACTCCTCACTTTGTTAGATTGTAATGTTAGAATTTTTACATTTAGCATCTGAGACATGCCTAGTATGGCATGTAGCTCAACCTTTAGAAAACACACATTCCCCCCTCTTGACCTATTCCAGCAAATCTATTACCCATCTAGTGATCCACTGCATATGTTACTGAATGCTTGCTGAAGCCATTCGTATCTAAACATTGAACTGACAGTCTACAATAGTAGATGATAAAGTGCAGAGAAGGGCTTTGTCTGCTTTTACAGTTAATGTTTACACATGCCAAGAGTGGAATTTGTACCGAGAGGTCTGGGCAAAGACAGCAATTTCAGACCACAGAAATAACTTCTTAATTTACTCCAGTAATCAGATTGTGGGCCTACTATTTTCAATTAATTTTGCCTTTCAGAAGTATTGTGCTTTTGGGTTACCATTGGAATCTATTCTTCATTTAATCTGTATGATATTTTAATGAAGAGTTGCATAGAAATTTAATTTCTTTAACACTGCTTTCCAAACTTTTCAAATTATCTATATAATTATGATAGATTTATTCACTGTGGGGACTCAGTTTTCTCCTATTACAAGGATGTTAAGGTTGAACCACTAAGACACCAAATTCAGGAGACACTTAAGTTAAGGCTGCACAGTTTTGCCTCTGTAATATAGTCTGTGGTCACGTAATTAAAGGCTATTTCCCAGTTAATACAGTATATCCCTATACATTTTTCTACAACCTTAAAGTACATATTATGCATGCAGAGTGAATAAGGCAAGAATTCATTCTCTACCCATCTTGCATGATGTCCATAGACTTACACAAACCAGTAACAGTTTATATAGTATTGTATGTTATTTAAGAAAAAAGTAAACTTGTAGATCAAGTCTTGCATATTGTACTCTTACATACTGAAGCTTTTCCTGTATTACATTTTGTCTGCTTATTTTCTTGGTCTCTCTTCATAGATTGAAAGCTCTTTGGAGCGGAGACTGTCTTTTCCTCTGCATTTGCCCAGAGCTTGAAACAATGGGTTTGCACTCTTGACTGGGATCTCTAAACATTACTATATACTAGGACTGTGGATGTAGTCGCAATTAACTCACGTGATTTTAAAAAAATTGCAATTAGAAAATTAATCGCAGTTTTAATCACACTGTTAAACAATAGAATACCAATTGAAATTCATTAAATAATTTGGATGTTTTCCACATTTTCAAATATATTGATTTCAATTACAACACAGAATACAAAGTGTACAGTGCTTACTTTATATTACAAATATTTGCACTGTAAAAAACAGTATTTTTCAATTCACCTCATACAAGTCCTGTAGTGCAATCTCTATCATGAGAATGCAACTTACAAATGTAGATTTTTTTTTTTCAGTGCAGTTATGTAACAATTTAAAACTTGAGTCCACAAGTCCACTCAGTCCTACTTCTTGTTCAGCCAATCGCTAAGAGAAACAAGTTTGTTTACATTTACGGGAGATAATGCTGCACACTTCTTATTGAGTGTCACCTGAAAGTTAGAACAGACATTCACATGGCACTTTTGTAGCTGGCATTTCAAGGTATTTACATGCCAGATATGCTAAACATTTGTATGCCCCTTCATGCTTCGGCCACCATTCCAGAGGACATGCTTCCATGCTGATGACACTTGTTTAAAAAAAAAAAAAAAGTGTTAATTAAATTTGTGACTGAACTGCTTGGGGGAGAATTGTATGACTCCTGTACTGTGTTTTACCCACAGTCTGCCATATATTTCATGTTATAGCAGTCTCAGATGATGACACAGCATGTTGTTCCTTTTAAGAACACTTAAACTGCACATTTGACAAAACACAAAGAAGGTACCAATGTGAGATTTCTAAAGATATCTCCAAGGTTTAGGAATCTAAAATGCCTTCCAAAATCTGATCGGGAGGCGGTATGGAGCATGCTCTCTGAAGTCTTAAAAAAGCAACACTCCGATGCTGAACCACCAAAAAAAGAAAAATCAACCTTTTGGTGGTAGCATCCGACTCAGATGATGAAAATGAACATGTCAGTCCACACAGCTTTGTATTGTTATAGAGTAGAACCCATCATCAGCATGGACTCATCCTCTGGAATGGTGGTTGAAGCATAAAGGGACGTATGAATCTTTAGCACATCTGGCATGTGAATATCTTGCAACGCGAGCTACAACAGTGCTATGAGAACGCCTGTTCTCACGTTCAGGTGACATTGTAAACAAGAAGTGGGCAGCATTATCTCCTGTAAATTGTAACCAAACTTGTCTGTCTGAAGTAGGACTGAGTGGACTTGTAGGCTCTAAAGTTTTACATTGTTTTATTTTTGAATGCAGTTATTTTTTTGTACAATATTCTACATTTGTAAATTCTACATTTGTAAATTCAACTTTCATGATAAAGAGTTTGCACTACAGTACTTGTATTAGGTGAACTGAAAAATACTATTTTTTTCCAGTGCAGCTATTTATAATAAATATAAAGTGAGCACTGTACACTTTGTATTGTGTTGTAATTGAAATAAATACATTTGAAAATGTGGAAAACATCCAAAATATTTATATAAATAGTATATTATTAACATCACAATTAAAAAAAAAAATCACCACACTTCATTGCTTGATAGCCCTACTATATACAAATACATATAGGGGGCAGAGTAAAGTTGAAGGCTATTCAGGAACAGGTAGACACAGCAGTCCTCCAGGAATCAAAGTTGTTTGAATTTTTTTTTTAAACTTTCAGAAACTTCAGTATCCAAAAGGGGAGGGCCCTATACTAGAAGCACTTCCTGTGACAAGAGAAAGGTCAGGTCTTGAAATTACATTCCTGGATAGTTATCTGCTCGATCGCTGCTTTTAGGTCTCCTAAAGAGTAAAATTTCTGAAGGGAGAGAGTTGCTACAAAATGTTATTTAAGACCTCTGTCTTGATTTCTGACTAAATCTACTGAGTGCCTTGAAACCCCATTCTGTTTCAGGACCACAAAGAATATCAAGTACATTGTAGAGGATTCTTTATTTGACTGTATTGGTTTCTGTGCAACCACTGAGAAGAAAATAAGTAATGGCATTTATTTTCCTGCATTTTTCGAGTTTTTTTTTTAAATTTCATCCATATCAATTTTGAGGGAGGGGTAAAACCCCAATCTGTCCTCCAATCAGAGAAGTTGTGCTAGCAAAAAGCATGTTTAAATGCTGCATTTGTTAGTAAAGTTTCAACTGTAGCATACACTGGCCATCTCCTATATTTGTGCAAACCTTTGTCTTGTCTCCTAGAAGCACTACTTCCATAGAGATCTCAGGGTAAATTATTTTAAATTGCAGAACATCTGGTGGTACTGTCCGCTCTTTACTTTTCTCCCCTTCTAAATCTCTCCCTACATAGTCTTATCTCACAAATCTAGACTAGTAGCTCTGAAGAGTAGCTCTTTTTCTGTTGCTTGGTAAAAGAGAGGAACCTTATCTGCCACTTCTGCTGTATAGGTTTTCCTATGATTTTACAATCATTATTTGAGGTTATCAAGGAGCCATTGTGCCCATGTATCAGTTTTCCAGCAACAAAGCAAAAGGTTTGTCTACCAATGTTCAAAGCCACTGATAAACCTGGAAATCTCAGAGTTTGGAGATAGGACAACAGTGAACAGTTCCCCCAGTGCATATAACAAGATTAGAAGACATAGCTATGTCCATGTATTACAGTAATTCCTTTTTGTTTTATGAATAGCATTTATGCTTGTAGTCTTCAGTGTGGATTAGAATTTTCATTTTGTAGCAGGAAGAGATTGTGTCTGGGGAGCTGAAACTGGGCCATTATAAACCACATGACCACAGGGCAGCCTCCTCCCCCCCCCCCACCTGTTTCCCTCGTGAGGCCCCAGTAACACCACACAAGCGTATCCTCTAGTCAAGTAAGTTTAACAACACATAGTGCAAGTAGTCCATAACAACCTTCTTAAAACATAGTCCATATAACCCCCAGTGCACAGTCCTTAAACCCCTGCTCTTTCCAGCAGGAACCCACACAGTCTGTCTACCAGGAGGAGATCATCCTCACCATACTTCAGTGTCTTCCATCATATGCAGGCTCCTTATCCATCCTCTTCTGTCCTTCTGCAAGCCACCCCACTCCTTCTAGCTAGAGTACAACCCTGCTCTTTTTAGGGGGAACCTCCCAAAACTTCTATGCTGGGAGAGGATCTTTACCAGGGAAGCATTCCTTGTTCCCGTTGGCCCTTTCGCTATTCCCATGCATCCAGGTCTCCAGTGCTAGACATAGCAGTAGTAAGTTTCCCTGCTGCTTCCCTGCCCTCAGCTCTCTCAAGCTCTTTGATCTGTCTTAGGGCCAGGCAGCAACTCCCACTGCTGCTGCTTCCACCTCCAGACCTAGCCTGGATGACACCAGCCAGCAAACTCCTTAGCTATTCTCTTTACCTTCAGCTTCTCCCAGGACCACTTCTGTTTCTAACAGCTGTTTTCTCCTAACTGACTCAGTCAGTCTGCTCTGATGCCCAACTGACCTTTTATAGCTCCTGGGTTGCTGCACTACCCTCTTAATTGGGTCAACTATGAGCACCTGGACTGTAACAAGAGCACTGAGCCCAGTTTCATTTAAGAGGCCACCTACCCTTTTACAGCCTTCAACAATTGAATAATTTTACCATGGGAGGCAATGGAGTTTCTATCAGAAGAGCAATTGACTTTTCATTACCCTATGCCTAACAGCTAATAGAGTTGGAACATCCCTCATGGAAGAAGAGAAAAAATCTCAGACAGTTTTTAAGAGGAACAAGTTCTCTAAGCAAGTGAGTTAGTCCATCACAAGAAATACAAGGTAGTGTGGAGGAGCACTGACTTTCCCCAACTATGCTGACAAAACCCCAAGGCCTCTCAAAAGTGGTGAGGGTGGGAATTGTGTGTTCAGGCATTCATTGCTTTGCATAGCTCTGTAACTCTCCTGTGGTATCTATGAATAACTATGCACGTGTTGAAGGAATTTCTGTGCAAACTCTGTGTTCCTTAGTTGACAGATGGCCTGAAGAATTAAACTATAAACCAGAGGCTTTGGGGGTCAAGACTCTGGGGAAGGATCCATAAGTGATTTAGGAAGCCTCAGCAATGGACTTGGATTTCAGCACAGTTGCACAGTGGAGTCTCCCATCCAAAGAATGGGTTTCAGACAGGAAGCCTGCACCAAGTGGGCCTCAGAATCCCAGAGCCAGAAATGGTGACTGGATGTTACTCAGAGCCAGCCAGCTTGGATGCATGTGGTACCCAAAACTTGGATCCAATTAACACAGCCTGGTAACCCTCTACTACAGGGACTCAGCTAGGTTGTGACGAGAACTTCTGAAAAACTGCTTTTAAACTCTTGCATTTTGATAGACTCAGATTAGTCACTTCATCTGCCCATGCCAGAATGGCCCTTGAAAAGCAAAATGTAGCTCCAGAAAGTCAAAAGGCTGATACCACCACCTTGCACTCAGATCTCAGTAATGATTCAAATCTTCCTGTTCAGGGGCTTTTAGTAGTTCTGCCTTGGAAGAAGAGAAGCCCATCAGGCTCCCTTTTTTTGACCCTTTGACCGCACTCCTGTCCCTGTTGTTTCATTAGTTGTCCCCCAGAATCATTTGGTTTCCTGGTCCTGTAGATCCTCCCCTTAGGCATGGGGGGTCCCTCAGCAGTGGGCGGGCTTTTGCCTGCCCTCTTCCCGGAACCACCCCCACCCCCCAAAGAGAGATGATGTCCTTAACCTTTGTTACCAAAGGTGGCAACAGCTGCAGCAAGTCTTTTTGTCCTTCAATAACAAATAGAACTTCTTAATCACTCCATTTGTTTGACTTCAGTGGAGCATTTCTATTCTGCCTTTAATTACAAAGGCTTGCACAGCTTTTTTAATTTGATAGAAATACTCACCTGTATGGAGCTTTGCATATTTTTAAATAAAGCACCTCTAGATGTTTGGGCTGAATATCCAGGATGATGATTGTTTCAACATTCTCAAATAGGTACCATGGAAATAGCTTTTCTTTACCCTCCTCTTCTTCCCCCTAGTTCTGACTTAAGGCTCTGTCACAAGAGCCTCAGGGATAACTAACCAGAGAAGAATTATTTGTTCTTTCTTTTGAGTTTTTTTTTTAAACCTACATTTTTTCTGTGGGCAGTCTGGTACCGTCTGAGGAAGATAGCCACCAACATCTTTTCTTTAACAATAAGCTTCATTCGTATTGCCCTGTGGCTATGAGGCTAGACTGAATGAGATGCAGCATCTGAGCTCAAAATAATCTTTTCTGTTTTTGGATTACATTTAAAACTGCTAAACAGATTTGTTGTTTGAGAGGACTGGATTCCACAGGGGAAGATTAATTCTTAGATACAATACTCTTTATTTTAAATGAATGCTTGTTTGAAGCTGGAGATTGATTAATACATTGAGCAACAAGAAAATAATCTGTTTCATTTAAGGGCCTAATTCATCAACCATTGGCTAGGAATGCTCCCTAGAGAACCTTGCTAGGATCAGTGAGTGGCACTGCATAATCCAATATGCCTTAAGTACAACTATCATCCCATATAGTGGAATGCCATGCAGGGCTAGAGGGAAAGTAGAGCCTGCCTCCTTCGCTATGGAGGCAAACAGCCACCACATAACCTCTATGGGCACCTCCACTAGTTGGTTGAGTAGGTGGAAAGGGGGCCCAAGGCATCATTATTTACCCCCAGTGTTCAGAGCAAGCCTAGCCAATATACAATGTAAGCCTGTAATTGCACTGATGGGTGCAGAGGCTTCAGTGGGGCTGCTTCGATTGTTTAACCTGAAGTGAAGGAACTTGCAGAAGAGGCCAGATAATGTTGTTTAGGCTCCAGCTGCACCTAGTATGGCATAGAGGACCAGTATGATTTGCTCATTGAACTTAGCACACTCCAACCCACAAGTAGAATGAGAAAATCATCTTACTGTTGCTGCAGAGGGATCTAGCTCTCCTCCAGCACCTGAATTCCTCTCCTATTGCTGTGGCAAAAAACCCAAGATCCTCAGTACAGGCCTGTAGCAGGGTGAAGCAAATAGAGCATTTTCTAGCACTAACCTTCCAATACTCCTCCTTACCGCCCCTCTTCTAAGCGCAGGGGCAATGAGACGGTGCAAAGATTGAGTAGCCATTTTTCTGCTTCCTTAAAAGAGGTTCAAAGGATCAACTTGGCCCAATAACTAACTCACTGGCTGAGCTGTATTATCTAAAAAAGTGTCACAGACAGGGAACTCAAGCCTACTATTTACACCTAGCTGGTGGTAGAGAATTCTGGTAAAGCTTTTGAGAAGGGTGGCAGTGGCTAAAAGGTGAAAGGTCATGTCGGCCTCTGGTAACTTAGAAAAGGAAACCCTCTACAACCATCTTGAAATACAGTGAGCACAGAGGAAGGAAAACACTTCCTTCCACAGATGGACTGTGTGTAATTTACTACACTGATAGCATTAATTCATGGAGGAAGAGCTTTATAAATAATTAATAATACAACCTTAAGAAAACTGTATTTCTAATAATAATTTTCTAATTTATCTGACTCATGGAAAAAATAAATGTTTCCTGTAGAAACAAAATTTAAAAAAAGAGCATTTCAGTTATTTGTCCCACTGATTAGATACTTTATAAAACAAAACATGGTAGTGACTGAAAGCTGTTATAATCCAATAGTTTATTTAAATAAATTCTTGATCCTAATAAACAGAAGGAAATACTATTAAAAGGCCTGATTCTGCAACTAGATCCAAGCAAAAAGACCTTTGCACATGGACAGAACCCTACTGATTTCAACTTGACGCCACATGGATAAAAGGGCCTGCATGTGTGGATTTGCTACCAGGACCGGGCCCAAATTTAATAGTAAACTGGCATCTTTGTTGGCTGTCTCTCAGAAATGACAGGTTGAATGGCCGAACCTTAGAAGTGGTCCTTCCATGGGAAGTCTGACACATGCTGGAGCTGTAATATGGGGAAGGAAACCTTGCATTGCAATTGCGTGTGCTGAGCTCCTCTGGGGATAAGATAAAGAGAGGCCTTTAGTCTTCAGGGTTGTTGTATCTGCCTTTCAGGAGTAATAAAATCATTTAAAATTAAGCGGGGGGGGAATCATGTGAATTTTCCTTCAAAACTGTTTCCTTTGCTTCCTCATCTTCTGAAACATCAATATGTTTATAGAGCTTCCAGGCCTTTAAATTGCAGTTTCTGAGGATTGCTCCTAGCTGCTTCCCAGGCCCCACTTCATATGTATAAGGAAACTCTACTCCTTGTTTTCTTTCATATATAGCATGCATAGTCTGTTCCCACTTAACAGGTGAAACAAGCTGCTTTACTAACAAACGTTGAATGTGTTTTGAGTGCATATATTTTTTGCTATCAACGTTCGAATAGACACAGATGAATGGTTTCTGAATCTCAACTGATTTTAGAACTTCAGCCAAAGGCTCTGTTGCTGGTTCCATGAGTCTTGTGTGAAAAGCACCACTGACTGGAAGCATTTTTGTTCGCTTAAAATAATATTTTTGGGAATTCTCCTGCAAGAATTCCAAAGCCTGTAAGAAAAAGAAAAAACACTGATTAATATCTCTTTGTCCTGAATTGTGTAAAGTAAATAATCTGATTAGTCTTTCAAAAACATACACTAAATTTATCCTCCCCCAGGGACCTAAATCATGCAGTTCAGAGAAAAGTACTACTTGACCACAACATACGATTGGACATGGACAGCAGAAACCCAAACCACATACTTTGTTTTGACATGTTCACATTGGCCAAAGTCGTGCCAATATTGTTAACCTTCCTACAGATCTATAGAATGGTAAACTATTATTAAAATGTATTTAGATGTTTATTTTGAAGTAATACCTGCAAATGTCCTGCAATGACTCTACTATCTGGAAACAGGTAATTTGAAATTTCACACACAGGATTTTCTATACCCAATGATTTACAGTGTTCACGAGCTTCCAAGCAGGCAAAGTTGTAATTTGACTCGCGTTGACCAATAACTGATAGCATTCCACTTGGGACAGCTTCTGATGCCTTTTGCATAGCTTCAGCACGCACTTTCACTGCATACAAGGCTAGAGATAGAACAAAAATTCTAAATAAACATAAACCTCAGAGAAAAATGGTTAAGTTTATTAAAATGTTATATTGTAGACAAGTATTCGCAACT
Source organism: Trachemys scripta elegans (assembly GCF_013100865.1). NCBI lineage: Eukaryota > Metazoa > Chordata > Testudines > Emydidae > Trachemys > Trachemys scripta. The sequence goes on from NC_048298.1 coordinate 119,900,224, forward strand.
TTCAAAAAAGAACATTAAAATAAATTGTGTACATCGCTCGTCCAACAGTGCATGCTTCACAAATATTTAATTCAAAATAGTTACATATAATTTACATTTCTCACAGTGTTTAGAGTCAGTAATCATATGTTCTAAAAATCTGTAGGTTAACATTTCGGAATTTGCTGAAAGCAAGTTTAAGGCAAAAACTAAAACATTTAACATTGTACGTACAAAATTTACTTTCACAAGTGATCAATTGAATTTCTTTAAAAATATTAAGAATATAATCCTCTTGTAATGTATTAAATTACAAGTTTCCTAGGCTTATAGTAAATTTAGTTTATTTATAACCAGTTATAATCTTCATCAATAATAAATCTAGGAAACTTTTTTAGTGTCAATGTCTTAACAGTCTGTCACAAGGTGAAACAATTTCTGTATGCTACAACCCAAATATCCAAAGTACCTATTTAAGCTAGCTTTAAATGGAGGGTCTGATTCTGTTCTCACAACTTCATTCCAGCTGGGAAAAATGTTTCATCCACATGCAACAAACTGCAGGATCAAGCTTAAAATATGTTTCTTTTATGATTCAGTGTCTATAATACGTAATGGTTTCTATTTAAATGTAATCTACTGTATTAAGTAGTTTAAGCAGAAACTGAATTTAGAAATTTATATTCAGAAGGAAAGGAGGTGAAGCAGCAAGGAAAAGTTGTCATACAGGGGTGTTTTGGAAGGGTAGTATGTGGGTGGAGGGAAATTAGAAATATTCCTTTAAGTACCTTCTGTATAATCTAAGGCTCCAGCGAACACCAGGGCTGCAAACTCTCCAACACTGAACCCAGCAGCTGCAACACAGTTCTCAATGACCTGAAATAATAAAACAAATACAAACCAACCAATTAGACCACATCACGATATCCTGAGAAAAACCAAAGCCCAAAATTTCAGAAGCAACCATGTCATTTTTGGGTACCCAACTTTAAACACCTTGGGCCTGGTTTTCCAAGATGCTAAGCACATATAGTTCCCATGGACTTCAACTGGAGCTGAGGTCACTCAGCACTATTAACAGGCACATCATGTTTTGAGTTGGACACTTGTCGCGGAGTATTGGGGAACTCAGGGCCCTGCACCCCCGGCCTCCTGCGATTCACCATGACTCTCAGCCAGCCAGTAAAGCAGAAGGTTTATTTGGATGACAGGAATACAGTCCAAGACAGGTCTTGCAGGCACAGACAACAGGGCCCCCCTCAGTTAAGTCCATCTTGGGGTCCCAGGGCATCCCAGCCCCCCTTGGGAGGTCAGAGCAATCTCTGCCTCCCAGCCATCTCACCACCCAGCTTCCAAGACTCTGCCTTCAGCGACCCCTCCCACACCCTTTGTTCAGTTTCCCGGGCCAAGGTGTCACCTGGCCTCCAACCCCTTCCTGGGTTCTCATGTTACACGCTCAGGTATTCGCCTTCGGGCAGACTCCCATCCCCCAATGCAGACTATCCTAGCCACACTCCCCTGTCAGCATTCACAGACCACAGTAAGAACAGTCCCAGTTCGTCACAACACTCAAAAAGAGAAACACCTAAAATGAGGTATCACTTTGGAAGATTTAGGTTTACACGCACAGGGCAAGCTCATGGTGACACGATGGACCTGGATGAATGTCTCACGTCAGTCCTCGTCAGTGCCGGATTTACACCTTAGGCACCCCTAGGCACAGCATCTTCAGCACCTCCCCCACCCGTCTACAGCTGATCTTTGTGTTGCACAGTTTTTTAGAGGTAGGGCACCCCTAGAACACCGGCAGGGTTGCCAACCCTCCGGGATTGGCCAGGAGTCTCACAGAATCACCTTGATCTCCAAGAGGCTACTGAAACCAATCTGGGAGATTTAAATAGGCCACTAAAAGTCCAGCAGAGCAGTTGGGCTAAGGCAGGCTCCCTACTTGCCCTGGCTCTGCGCAGCTCCCAGAAGCAACTGGCACGTCACTGTGGCTCCTTGGCGCAGGGGTGGCCAGCAGGTCTCTGCGCGCTGCCTAGGGCTGCCAGGTGTCCGGTTTTCAAAAAAGGGACCCTGGTGGCTCCTGTCAGCACCGCCGACCAGGCCGCTAAAAGGGCTAAGGCAGGCTAGTCCCTATCTGTCCTGGCACCGTGCTGTGCCCTGGAAGTGGCCAGCAGGTCCGACTCCTAGGTGGGGGCACCAGGAGGCTCCGCATGCTGCCCCCGCCTTGAGCACTGGCTCTGCACTCCCATTGGCCAGGAACCGCGGCCAACGGGAGCTGGGGGAGGCGATGCCTGCGGGGTGCAGCATGGAGCCAGGAGAGGCAGGGAGCCTGCCTTAACCCCGCTGCCAGGGAGCCACCCGAGGTAAGCCTGCATCCCAACCCTGAGCCCCAAACCCCGCACCCCTCATCCCCAGCATCAGCCCAGAGCTATATCTCCAGTCCAGAGCCCGTACCTCCTCTTGCACCCCAACCCCTGCCTCAACCCACATCCCTCTCTGCCCCCCAGCCTCTTCCTGTACCCCAAACTCCTCATCCCCAACTCCACCCCAGAGACTGCACCCCCATTAGAGCCCTCACCCCTTCCCACACCCGAACCCATTGAAAGTGAGTGAGGTGGGGGACAGCGAGCCACCGAGGGAGGGGGAATGTAGTGAGCAGGGGGTGGGGCCTCGGGGAAGGGGTAAAGGGGTGGGATCTCAGGGAAGGGGTGGGGCTAGAAAGTTTGGTTTTGTGCGATTAGAAAGTTGGTGTACCGAGCGCCAACTCTGCAGCTCCCATTGGCTGTGGTTCCATTTGGCTACTTGCAGGGGAAAGCGTGCAGAGATGTAAGACCATCCTTGAACCTCGGAGCCAGACATGCTGGTCACTTCTGGGAGCTGCCTGAGGTAAGCCCTGCCCGGCTGGAGCCTGAACCCCTCCATCCCTCCTGCACCCCACCTCCCTGCCCCAGCCCTAAGCCCCCTCCTGCACCCAAAGTCCCTCCCAGAGCAGCCTGTACCCATTCCTGCAGCCTGGTGAAAGTGAGTGCGGGTGGGGGAGGACGAATGACAGAGGGAGGGGGGATGAAGTGAGTGGGGGGCGGGGCCGCAGGGCAAGGGTGTTTGGGTGATTAGAGACAGCGGGCAACCCTAAGCACCGATGCCCCATGGCATGTGCCTAACTGGAAATCTGGCCCTGGTCCACCCAACGGTGGTGCAAACGGTGGCGGTCGATACCTCTGCCCAGGGAGCGCAGCGCTGTGTTGGACACCAGCGCGTTGACCCCGCACCCTGCGATGGGCCTGGGCACGTTACAGTCGAGGAGGGAAGCCGGGGCTGGGCGCCAGGCGCCCCCTTCACCCCCCCCCAGCCACTCACACTGGGCTGCTGGTGGTTGAGCTTCTCGACGGCGGCCAGGGAGGCGAGGAAGATGGCAGGCTGGCAGTGCAGGGTGCGGTCCAGCTCGGCCTGCGGCCCCCGCAGACAGAGCGAGAGCAGGTCGTAGCCCAGCACCTTCTCGGCCACCCGGAACATGTCCCTGACGTTGGGGTAGCGCAGGAGCCCCCGGCCCATCCCCACGAACTGGCTGCCCTGGCCGGGGAAGAGCAGCACGGTGCCCTCCTGGGGGGGCCGCCGCCGCCGCGTCGCCGCCTCCTCGTCCCCCACCGAGCTCTGCAGCAGCTCGGTCAGGTTCACGGCCCGGCCCCCGCCGGGCCACGAGCTGCCCCCCCGCCCGGGGGCTCCGGGGAGCGCGGCGCGCGCTCGGCAGCCGCTCAGCCGCCGCCCCGCCGCGGCCCAGCTGCACATCGCGGGTCCCGCGAGGGAGGCGAGGTCTAGTCAGGCCCACACCGAAGCCCGCGTTGCTACGGCAACCGGACTCAGCACGGCTCGGCTTTGGCGGCCCCACATGGAGCTCCTGGCGCGCGCCTGAGGCCGGTAGGAAAAGGCTTCCCCGCGCCGGGAAACAGGATGCGAGAGAAAGGTTCCGCCCTACTAAAAAGTCCCCCCCGCCACGTGCACTGTAACCACTGGAGAGACCCACCGCACGCACCGGGAGCGTCCCCTCCCCCTGTCACGGGCCGCCCCAGCCGCACCTCTCCATAGCCACAATAGGGGCTGCCTACGCTCAGTCCCACCACTTGCTCATCAGGTCTGCCCGCCCAACTCTCAGTCTCCCACCACAGTGCTTCGGGGTGGGTAGGAGTCAACTCCCGGACCAGGCAATAAAATAAAATAGAAATAGAGCCGAGGGATGCACTGTGAGCACTGCTTTACCAAAGTGGTGCTCCCAAATTATGACAGCCCCCCCTGACTTTTTCCAGACCACTTTTAAGCACTAGCTATAACACACCAAGGGCTACTCACGCACATAGAGCTCCCCACCCTACACTAAGGGCCGTCTCTGACCTCGCTCTTAAACTGTTCCTGTAAATTATTTATTGGAGCAGCCTGTTTACCAAATGACTGCAGAACCTTTACAACATGATTTATTAAAATTCATATTCAGGCTTCAGGCCAAGATGCAACACAGAGAGAGCCCTGTTGGAGGGGTTGCATAGTCTTGTTTTGGACAGAAACCACCACACCACGCTTATACCGCTTGAGATCACTGAGTGGCTCTCAGTACTATTGACCACCAAGTGCCAATAGCATGCTATTAAGATGTCTAAGGAGTAAATGGGGATGCACTTTGACTGGATCCACTCCTTCCTCTTGGATGGACAGAAAAATGGATTGTAACTGCAACCCTTAACTCAGCTTAATGTAACAGTTTAGGCAAATCTTTTAGGTGGGTTCTGTACCAAAGACATTTACAAATTCAAACAGGCCTACTAAGAGATACATGGTTGCATACCCCATAACGTAGGGGTTAAAGTAAGCAGACAAACTAAACAGCAAAGAGATCAGCCAGAATATGTTATATTCAAGGGGGCTGTTCTAATATATTTGATTTTTTTTTCCTGAGAAGAAAATGTAGCTGGAATTATATTCAAATAATTGATAGTCATTACTGAAAATGAAAGCTGAAGAGAGCTGCTGTTTTGATTTTCATAATCCTCTGGGATATTCCTATTGCTGATAGGAAATGCAAGGTAGTTTCTTTTTCTTTCCTAAATATTTATTACATAAGCCTTAGGTGTTGTGCCCTTAATATTGGAGGGATTGGATTTGTCTTTTATTGGTGAACTAATGGTCTTCTTTTTTTATATCTCCTAGGATACAGAGATGGAAATAGGCAGGGTCCACTTCAGATGGGCCAGCTAGTCTTCAATTCCCTCTTCCCTTAATTGATAAATGGGGGTGTAGGGAAGGTACTGGATTTTGAGGGAGGTCGCACACACAAAAGCACTTGTAACGTTTCACAAATGTTATAAGTACCATTACAAGTACAGTAGATCCAAGAAAGTCTTCTACCCTCTGCAGTCTGCACTGGTTTAGTTAGAACCATTTTTGTGTTAGGCTAGACTGAAGTAAAGGTACTGCACTATGAGTTCAAGTGATCCTCCAAGTGCAGGTGCATGATACTACTGCCCACCCCTTACTGACAGCTCAGTGCACTTGCTGCCTACACTTCCCATACCATTTCCACACAGACCCAGCAGAAGTCCAGGTTGTACTTGGCTGGTCTTGGCTCAGACTGGCACCCTTCCCTTACATCAGTAAAGACCCAGCAAATCCTATTAAAAGTAAAATTTGTATACTTTTATTATTTTGACTTTTTTTAAAACTTGGTTTTAAAATAAAATTTCTCCCCCTTTTTTTAAACCACCAGGTCTCCTCCATCTGAAACACAATATGAAGAAAGAACAGGAGTACTTGTGGCACCTTAGAGACTAAAATTTATTTCAGCATAAGCTTTCGTGGGCTACAGCTCACTTCTTCAGATGCATAGAGTGGAACACACAGACAGAAGATATTTATACATACAGAGAACATGAAAAGGTGGAAGTTCGCATACCAATTGTAAGAGGCTAATCAATTGAGTCAGTTTTGCAACAAAAAACCTTCAAAAACAGACTCCAAAGAGAGACTGCTGAACTCGAATTAATATGCAAATTAGACACAATTAACTTAGGCCTAAACAGAGACTGGGACTGGCTGGGTCATTACACTAATTTAATCCCCCCCCCCCTATGTTAAATTCTCCTCACACCCTCAATGGGTCATCTTGATTATCACTTCAAAGTTTTTTCTTCTGCTGCTACTGATAGCTCATCTCAATTGATTGGCCTCTTACTATTGGTATGCGTAATTCCACCTTTTCATGTTCTCTGTATGTGTATATATATCTTCTTATTATATGTTCCATTCTATGCATCCAATGAAGTGGGCTGTAGCCCACAAAAGCTTATGCTGAAATAAGTTTGTTAGTCTCTAAGGTGTCACAAGTACTCCTGTTCTTTTTGCGGATACAGACTAACACGGCTGCTACTTTGTAACCTGACAATATGAAGAGAGGAGAGAACTAGTCTAGAATCTTCAGCCACAGCAGTCGCTGGAGGGAGTGCTGGGTGTGGACAAGTTGAACCCTTTAACCCTTGATAGCGTGGGCACACTAAACTATTTCAGAAGCAAAGAGGCTCAGGAACTTAGACCATTTAACCTTGGAGCTATGCGATCCTTTAGGGTAGGCCACTCCTATGAGGGTGCAGCGCTGACATTTCAAACAGCAAACGTCTCTGCAAACACCTCCATCTCCTCCCGCAGCGGGACAGGCTTGAGACAAACAACGACAACAAAAGCCTCACAGTGTATAATGACTTCCCCAAACCAGACACCCCTCTCTTCCCACTGCGTGCTGGAGCTGGGCTGGGCAGGGCCGGGCCGGCCTGAGCCGAGCCACCACCAAAGCAGCCAGCTCCGCCCCCGCGGGCCATGCTGCTGCAGCTACTGCTGTTCCCGTGCGCGTAGGAGGGACAGGCCCGTCAGGCCGCACCCCTGCTGGGTCCATAGAGCAGCGGCTTCGGGCTGAGCTCTCCTCTGCCTCGCCGAACTTCGGGCTGCAGCAGCAGGTGAGTCTCTCTCTGGACAGGAGTTTCTGGCGGAGACTCTTCAGTCAGTGGCTCCGTATTAAGGCGCAGGGACGCGGAAACTGCTAATTTCCAAGGGAAGCAGCTCTCAGTAACCACAGTTGCAGCAGGAGTAAGGGGGGGGGATCGGCCTGGCTGTAGCAGCAGCGGCGGAGGGAAATGGCACCTTATACCGCACCTCGTGGCCGATGAGACACTGGTAACAGCAAGAGGGGGAAGGTTAGCCCCGGGGTGCCACACAGCGCTGGGAATGGCAACCCGGAGGCTGTGTCTTCTGGTGTCATATATTGCAGCCATCATCGGGACGGCAGTAACAGCAGCACCTTTTTTATGTGCTTTGCCTAGTAGTGATAGAGCCAAGCAGTGGGATTCCTCACCTGGGCCCAGTCACTTAACCCTGCTTAGTTCATCTGTAAAACACAACCCTTGACTGCTTCACAGTAGTGCTGGGAGGCCTCTTTAACTTTGTATAAAGCACGTGGAGATTCTCAGATGAGATACACCTTAGATGGGGGGCGTTTAATTATTGCTAGCGCTACTTTATTTGGTCCATGTTAGTTTAGCTTGGTTATACAGGGTGAAAGAGAGAGCGCTGTTGTGATTCTACATGGAATTTAACGTAGAAATTCTGATCAACAGGTGTGTTTTCTGATCATCGAGATCCTTACACTGGCTTGCCCCCACTCATTCCATTGACAGGTACAGACCACACCACTTAAATGCTGGGAGCAATGCCCCCTTCAGGGAGGGGAAGGGTGTGTATCCATGCTCTTACTTCCACACTATCCTCAGAGCCCTCTTTGTAAGGGGATTCTCTCCTGTTTTTTTGCCAACCCTGCAGTGTTGCCCTGCCTGTTATGTACCTTTCATTTTCCTGGTTACTGAGTTACAGACCCAAGGTGGCTTCATTTCAGTGCTGGGTTAAATGAGTCCTTATAGAGACATAGTACAGTTTGAAGGACACTTTGATAATTATGAATAAAAATGCTATAAAATGTATACTAATAATGTTCCTGTTAGATCAGCAATTAATTTATAGGGGCTTGCTGTCATTTGAAGTATTACAGTTACAATGTTCAGGAAAGTTTCCTTTTCTTTCTCTCTCATTTTTTTTTTTTGTATGAACACAACAAGAAAACATTTGGGAAGGATCGCTGGTTCTAGCCAGTGGATGGGAAATACTGCTTAGTAACCTTCCCTTATGTAATATAGGCTTCCACTAGTGGAACTTGGATTGTAGCACCATGGTGGCAGAATATCTCCAGAAGGGGGTTTATAGCAGTGCAAATGCTCACTACTGTGGCACCTGGAGCTGCCAGCAAAGCGCAGAAAGTGGGTGGTGTCAAACAGGGAGAGGATGGGACCAAGGGAGACAGAATATGCACTGATTCAGCCTTGGTGCTAAAACCCACTGCCCTACCACTATAGAACCTCTGGGGCAATTTGGTTCCTGTGCCAACAGCAATGAATCAAGCCCTAGCTAGTAGACTGTTGCATGTGGTTTAACAAGAGTAACAGCGTTACTCCTCTTCCCTGTCCCAGTTCCTATCTCATTTGGCTTCATGGGGGCCTTGAATTCTAACCTCTCACATCCAGAATCTCATATTGTCAATATTTGCTTTTTCCAGTTAGTTTGAGTATGATTTTAAACTAGTGGCATTTCCTCTCTAATAAACCTCACTTCTTAAATTGCTATATTTACTTTAAGCTTATTTTGCCTGTTACCTAGAGGGGGAAAAAGAGGATGCTTGTTTTTGAGAGCTTGATTGAATACATGTAATGAAATGGAGTGAATTCATGAAAGGCTAAAGTGAAACATATTTTAGTAAAGTGAGCACCAAATGGAAATATTACAAGGAAAAGAAGTGAAAGTATGCAAACCTGCATTTGCACTTGTGTAATCATTTGGCGTTGGTTTGATGTTATGAAACATCAAACAGTGAGTCATTTCGTAGAACAGTTCAATAAAAGGAATTGGGTCATTTAACTCAGTAGAATGAAAATGAATCGGAATAGAAAGTAATACGGCCAGATCTTCTTCTCAGACCAAAGGGTCATTATGGGAAAATATTACTCTTCCTCCAGCACCCTCCTCCGTGGAATCACAGTCTTCCTCGCCATCTTATTCAACATCTAAGTGAAGTTATGGGCGGAGTCACTGAGACAACATGGGCTGAACTGACAACAGTATAGGGATACATACCACCCAGCCTTACGCTTGTTTTTTCCCCCCATGAAATATCAACAGCATCTTCTCCCCTCTTTCTCAATGTTGAACCGAGATAAATTGGATGAAGAGCAACTGGCTCAAGCTGAACCCAAGCCCTACTGAGACAATGCTGGCAGGAAAAGGCAAATGCTTTGAATAACTTGCTTCTCCTATAAAATCCCCCATTATCAATGGAATCTGCTCTCAGGTTGTTAAGTCAATCTGTAGCCTAGGGTTCCTTTTGGACTCCTCACTGCTGTTAAATACCCAAATAGCCACAGCAGCAAAAGCTACCTATTTTTATTTGTGGCTGTCTAAAAGATTACACTTCATCCAATCAGAGACAGATCTGGTGATTGTGATGCACATATTAATGACTGCGAGGTAGTGATTTCCCCAGGAATTGAAATTTGGGGTGGGGTGTTGGAATGTTCAGGGTGTGTGTGTGAGGGCTGATGAGGGTTGAGACTATGAGGGCAAAGGTGGGCTGTATGACACCCTAGTAAAAACTGAAAAATGTTTCACGACCCTTTTATTAGATTTAACTCATGTTTTAAAGTCACAACAATTAAAGTTGGCTTCTCAAACCTACTATGAAGCACTACATCTACATTCTTCTTGGTGTCTTCTTGTAATTTTGCACTCTTTGGTGTCTTCTTGTGTGTCTGTTATTTCCAGTCCTTCATGATATGCTCATGATCAGGCAGAAGGTGACTTCTTTCAGAACACAAAATTCTATTCAATGAGGAAAAAGAATGCTCAGCTGTAGCTGTTGTGACTGGGAATAGCAAGAGATGAATTCCTACTTCTTTCATCCCAGAAAACGCAGCATAAAGATTGGATTGAACCAGTAGTGATAATCAAGAAGTTGAAGTTAAATCTTCATTCATTCATTGTATGATATTCCACTCTGTGTTTAAAATTCTCTATTCTGTCCTGATCACATAGCAGCCCTATTGATGGTAGTGCCTCACTCCACTCAACTGTAGGTGTTTTGTAAGACAGGCATCTGTAAAAGCTACGTAGAGGTTGAGTAGAATCCAGACATCGCTATTGTAGATTTGTAACAATTAAATCTGTGTACTTTTTCAGCTGGCTTAACAAACACTTCTTGTCCTCTTCACTTAAGGAGTCAATATAAGTACCTTCATTAGTCAACCTCTGGACTGAATTCTTTACTTCTTCCAGTACATTTTCAATTGATATCTCTGATTGATCCAAGGGTAGCTTCCATTGCTGGACAAAGATCTATTACTGTTGTAGCAGTTGCCTGGATGACATTGCTTAATGACCCAAGTGATTTCAACAGTAGACTTACAAGGGAGAATGGCGATAGTCTTCTCTGAACTTAGTAACAAAAGTAGTCCACCAGCCTCACTAGTTAGATCTGACCTATCTTGGTGGATACTTTAACATTGGCCTCCAGTTTCTAGTGTGTGGTATCTCTTACTTAAATAGAAAATATGATGCAACAGCCATGTTGGTTCACATAAACTGAGTTGTCTCTCCAGCATTCTTAACAGCCTCATTAAGTTCTTCTAAAATTGGCTTTGACAGTGACTGGCTTATAAGGTTTTCTGCAGTCCAGAGGCATGGTGTTTTGCAGCTTTTTCATATAGGTTTTCAGTATTGGCTTAGCTGATCGGTCTGGCAAACCAAGCTCCTCCACTTTTACTATATAAATCCATGATATGCCCACATCTTGAATACTGCATGCAGTTCTGATTACCCCATCTCAAAAAAGATTTATTGGAATTGGAAAAGGTACAGAGAAGGGCAACAAAAATGATTTAAGGGTATGGAACAGATTCCATCTGGGGAGAGATTAAAAAGACTGGGACTTTTCAGCTTGGAAAAGAGACAACTAAGAGAGAATATGATAGAGACTTATAAAATCTTGACTAGTGTGGAGAAAATGAATAAGAAAGTGTTATTTACCCCTTCACTTAACACAAGAACCAGGGGTCACCCAATGAAATTAATAGGCAGTAAGTTTAAAACAAACAAAAGGAAGTATTTCTTCACAAAACACACAGTCACCCGTGGAACTTTTTGCCAGGGATGTTGTGAAGACCAAAATTATAACAGGGTTCAAAAAAGAACTAGATAAGTTCATGGAGGTTAGATCCATCAATATCTATTAGCCAGGATGGGCAGGGATCCAACACCATGCTCTGAGTGTCCCTAGGCTCTGTTCGCCAGAAGCTGGGAGTGGACAACAGGGAATGGATCACTCGATGATTCCCTGTTCTGTTCATTCCCTCTGAAGCACCTGGCATTAGCTACTGTTGGAAGACTGGCTATGGGCTAGATGGACTATTGGTGTGACCCAATATGGCTATTCTTACATAAAAAATAATTATAATAATCAAAAATTTTAGTACAGAAACTTCCCAAGATAATGACCTCTTGAGATAGCGATGATGTGAGATAATGACCTTGGCAAATAATGCATTTTAAAAATCACAAATCTAGCATTCTGGAATGAAGTCACTACAACGGGGGTAGGCAACCTATGGCACATGTGCCGAAGGTGGCACACGACTGATTTTCAGTGGCACTCACACTGCCCGGGTCCTGGCCACCGATCTGGGGGGCTCTGCATTTTAATTTAATTTTAAATGAAGCTTCTTAAACATTTTAAAAACCTTATTTACTTTACATACAATAGTTTAGTTATATATTATAGACTTATAGAAAGAGACCTTCTAAAAACTTTAAAATGTATTACTGGCACACGAAACCTTAAATTAGAGTGAATAAATGAAAGGTTCTGAAAGGTTGCCGACCCCTGCACTAAAACATAGTCCAATGCTCTGGCCGCTGTTGTTTGTTATGCCAACATTCACTACCGCTTCGTCCCCAATGGCTCTGCACTGTCACCTTCTGCTGCCACCGTGTGAGTAGGTCTCTGGAGGTTTCACCCAGCTCTCAGTGATTTCAGTTCTCAGTGGAGGAACCTCACTGCTAGTGCACGCTGGGCTGTCTCTTCCACAGAAACACTGTCCCACAGCAGGTCTAAGCACTTAAACCTGATTATCAGTAATTTCAGCTCTAGTGGTCACTTAACAAATCAGAAGACTTTCTATGAAGCCTACTCAGCTCTCTCTCTAAACAGGAGAGGGGCAGATCAAATAGTGCCTGTGACTCTTTTGCTTGGTGGTGTGGGCTCTGCCTAACGCTCATGTCCCATTCCCTCTTCCCCAGTAAGATATAGCATCTAAATCTCCTGCTTAGGGAGTGCAGTTCAGTTGGGGGTGACCAGTGCTTAATTTGTAATGAAAGAGCTGCCGGGGCTCAAGCAAGTTTGTTACTTTCAGAACTGATGTGACAAGCCCAGAGGTGCCTGGACTTTGAACTGCCGAGCCCAGAGGTGCAGGGGCTCAGCCCTGCACACCCTAGCACAAATTAAGCACGGAGGGAGACCCCCCCCCCTCATTCTGTCAGCCTAAGCACAGTTCTGCTGCCCTTTACTTACGCAGTAAGAATAACAACATTTCATATCCCCCACATTTAATACTTAAGTGATTTGTGACCCAGCCCCAGCTAAAATTGATCACTTGGGCAGCACAGCTCTGTCTGCTGGATACCTAGGCAGAGTAGGTGAGTTCATGTAAATATAGTCTGGTGCTGAAGCCTTTCCACCCACCACTGGCTCATCATTAGCTGTCAGGGGAGAGCTCATTCATACCTTGCTTACAAATCATAATTTGAAATGGTTAGGTAGGCCAATATAGCTGAAACAAATGTGCTGACATTGTCATAAATAACAGCTATATGAGGAAGCTAGTCTTTGTTCATACTTTTCAAACTCATTATGCTTTCTCATATGCTGTGTATGCTTTTAAAGTGTGTATTAATGTTTCAATTGCAATTCAAATTTCCAACCAATTACTAAATTGGCAGCACTGCATATAACTGGGGGTGGAGGGGAAGGGGTCTAGGGAAATCCTGCTGCCAGGTGTGAATAGTACAGCTCAAATCTAGGAATGAGGTATGTCCTGAAAGCGTACAGCTAGTACAAAATGTCACAGAAGTACATCTATTAAACCAGTGGTTCTCAACAAGGGTGAAGCCTGGGGGTACCCAGAGGTCTTCGAGGGGTACATCAACTCATCTAGCTATTTGCCTAGTTTTACAACAGGCTACATTAAAAAGCCCTAGTGAAGTCAGTACAAACTAAAATTTCATACAGACAATGACTTTATACTGCTCTATATACTATACACTGAAATGCAAGTACAATATTTATCTTCCAGTTGATTTATTTTACAATTAGATGGTAAAAATGGGAATAAAATAAATTTTTCAGTAACAGTGTGATGTGACACTTTTGTATTTTTATGTCTGATTTTGTTGATTTTAAGTGAGGGGAAATTTGGAGGTACTCAAGACAAATCAGACTCCTGAAAGAGGTACAGGAGTCTGGAAAGGTTGAGAGCCTAGGCTTGACCGAATTTAAATTTATTGTAAATATTTTTGATAAATATCAATATTATCTAAGCTTTTTTAATTTTTATTGATTAAAATTTTGTTGTGCAAAATTATGGGTTTTCAGAATTTTGGTTTTTGATTTAAATTTTTACAGTTGCAGAAAATTATGGGGAAGGTTCAGACAATTATTTAAATGACAGATTCAAAAAGTTAAAGCATTATAACAGCTAACACAAATTATGAATATCACATGTCCAAATATACAAAGTAAATATCATTAAATCAAAATCTAATAAGTTCTCAGACAGTATTTTTCTTACTTTATCTATTCATTTTGATAGAATGTTTTTTGTTGGTTGGTGTGTGCATAGTGAAATTGATGTTTAGTATACTACCAATAAAAATCTAATCCTTCCAAGCCATATTGCACACATTTTGTCCTTAGAGAAATACCACCAACTTAAATTTACAGTGCTATTTCCTTCTATTGTTAGAGATAACATCTAAGGTTATTATAAGTGAAAGAAAACATTTCTCTAGATTTCTTTTTTTACTTTGTGTATTTTGATAACTTTCTTTGTTTAGTCAGTGTCACGGTTTCTTCTGAGTTACATTGCTGTAGTAGCCACTCCATAATTAACACAAACTGGATTCTCAGGACAAACTATCCACTCTTCCAGCAAACACGCCAGAAAAAAACCCACTCCCTCCTCACCACTGAGATTTTGCATGCCATATCTCATTCCTTGGTAGAATTTCTGTTTCTGGGGGGTTGTTTTTTGGAGAGGGAGTGAAGAAAAGCAGTTACGAAATTGTGATGTTGAAAAATATTCCCTGCTGTTGATATTCTGAAACTATTCCTAATGCTTTTTTTTTTCTCCCTCCAACTCCTCACATCCCCAAAATGGTGAGGCCTACAAACACCAAAACCATTTGTTTTGTTGGCCATGCTGCAAGAAGCGCCCTTTAGTGTTTTTAATTTTAGATGAGGGTAATATTAGTGGCAAAATTATAAAGATGTATAATCTAAAGACGTTGTGATAGGGTACACATACCCAGCACAAAGATAGATAAAGAAAGGGTTAGCTAGTAGCTCACTAAAACAGGGATGTAAAGAGGAGGCAACAAAAGTCATTCTCTCTTTTCCTCATCTCCCTGAGCTGGAAGGTAACTGGGTCAGGAAACACCCAGACTAGGAAGAAAGGAGAAGTGGGAAGCTGGCTCTTTTGCTTCTACAGAAAGGCTAAACAGTTTACAAGAGACTTTTAAGTTAAGAACCACAGACAACGGCTTCTAATTTTCCCTGGGGGTATTCAAACCTCGCTCAGCCCTAGGCCCCACCCCACCTGTTTCCATTGCCTCTTCCCTCCCCCCAACTGCACCCCATCCCTGTTCCTTCCCCTTCCTTCCAGCACCTCTTGCATGTCGCTGAACAGCTGTTCCACAGCATGCAGGAGACACTGGGAGGGAGGGGGAGGAGTTGATAGACGAGGGCCGCAGGTGGGCGGGAGGTAGGGGAGCTTGGCTGCCGGTGGGTGCTAAGCACCCGCTAATTTTTTTTTTCCATGGGTGCTCCAGCTCTTAAGACCCCGCAGAGTCAGCACCTATGTTAAGAACTATTTACTTTTCCTTTGGGCTGAAGCAAACCATCCCTTCCTTTGTGGTTTGCTCCCTTTCTGCTGCCCCTCCTCCCCCACCCCTCACTCAAAGAGAAGGGGGAAGAGGCTGAAGAAAATCTTGAGTATGGCTTCCTACGTATTAGCCCATGGTGGAGAAACACCCTGCACAGAGGTGTTTTGCCTTAAGTAGCAGAATGTTGTATTTTGTTTCTTTTTCCCTATTTCTTCTGGTTCCTGCTGCAGCGGCTGGGGTCGCTCTAGTGCAGTTACCATGAGTACACAAAAGAAGTTTAATTATTTTAACATGTTTTTTAAAGTATAAACTGACCTGCTGCAACTGGCAGAAGTGGGGGGATGAGTGAGTGAATAGGATACTGGGAGAAATGCTGAGGGGCAGAAGTGCTGGATGGGAAGACATGAGGAGGAACATAGAATCGTAAAAATGTAGGGCTGGAGAGAGACCTTGAGAAGTCATCAAGTCCAGCCCTTTGCGTTGAGGCAGGACCAAGGAAACCTAGACCATCCCTGACCATCGCATCCACTGTGTTCTTAAAAACCTCCAGTAATGGGGATTCCACAACCGCCCGCAGAACCTTGTTCCAGAACCTTACTCTCCTTATATTTAGTAAGTTTTTCCTTATATCTAATCCAAATCTCCCTTGCTGCAGATTAGCCCGTTGCTTTTTGTTATACCTTCCGTGGACATGGAGAACAATTGATCACAGTCCTCTTTAAAACAGCCCTTAACATATTTCAGGATTGTTATCAGGTCCTCCTCAGTCTTCTTTTCTTAAGACTAAATATGCAGGTTTTTTTAACCTTTCCTCACTGGTCAGGTTTTCTAAAAACTTTCTATAATTTTTCTTGCTCTTGTTAGGCCTCTCTCTGATTTGTCCATATCTTTCCTAAACTGTGGCATCCAGAATGGGACACAGTACACCAGCTGAGGCCTCATCAATATTGAGTAGAGCAGGACAAATTTAACCTCCTGTGTGTTACAATTGATACTAGCCTTTTTTCAGAACTGCATCACATTATTGATTCATATTCCATTTGTGACCCCCTACAACTCCCAGATTCTTTTCAACAGTACTACCACTGTATATTTGAATTACCCCTCCTAAGTGAAGTATTTTACACTTGTTTTTATTGAATTTCATCTTGTTGATTCCAGACCAATTCTCCAAAGTCATTTTGTATTCTAATCTTGTTCTCCAAAATGCTTGCAACCCCTCCCAGCTTGATGTCATCCACAAACTTTCTAATGGCTCTCCCCTCTAAGTCATAAAAGAAAATATTGACTAGAACCAGCTCCAGGATTGACCATAGTGGGACCCCACTAGATGTGTCCTCTCAGTTTGACAGTGAACAATTGATAACTACTCTTCGAGTACAGTCTTTCAACCAGTTATTCACATTCCTTATAATAATTTCATCTAGACTACATTTCCCTACTTTGCTTATAAGAGGTCACATGGGATTGTGTTAAAAGCCTTACAAAAATCAAGATATCGCCTCTACTGCTTCTCCCCATCTACAAAGACAATACCCCTATCAAAGAAGGAAATTAGATTGGTTTGGCATAATTTGTTCTTGAGAAATCCATGCTTATAACCCTATTATTCTCTAGGAGCTTACAAACTGATTGTTTAATAATTTGTTCTAGTATCTTTCCAGATATCAAAGTTAGGCTGACTGGTCTATAGTTGCTCAGGTCCTCTTTGTTCCCCCGTGTAGAGATAGGTACTATGCTTTCCCTTCTTCAGTCCTTTGGGATCCACCCATTGAGTTCTCGAAGATACTTACTAATGATTCCAAACTTGCTTCAGCTAGTTCCTTAAGTACGTTAGGATGAATTTTGTCAGGCCCTGGTGACTTGAATACATCTAACTTATCTAAATATTCTTTAACTTGCTCTTTCCCAATTTTGACTTGTATTCCTTCCCCCTTTTTGTTAATATCAATTGTGTTTTGAATCTAATCACCACTCACCATTTTAGTGACAACTGAAGCAAAATAAGCATTCAAAAACCTTAGCTTTTTTTATATCAATTATTAGCTCTCCTTCCTCGCTAAGTAGACAACCTATACTTTGTCTTTCTCTTGCTCCTAATGTATTTAAAGAACCATTTCTTATTGCTTTTTCTGTCCCTTGCTAGGTGCAACTCATTTTGTGTCTTAGCCTTTCTGATTTTGTCCCTACCTGCTTGTGCTATTCTTTTTGTACTCCGCCTTAGCAATTTTTCCATGTTTTCACTTTTTGTAGGGTTCCTTTTTGGGCTGGGACAGGGGATATGAAAGGGTAACAGAGCCATGCTCCTGGTTTCAGAATGGGGAAGCTTTGAGAGCCTGGATAATGGTAGGGAACAGAGGATGGGGGATAAGAGCTATAGGGGACCAAGGGGCATAGAAGTAGGCATGCAAGGGGAGGTACAGGCAACCATGAGAGCCATTTCGCTCTAATGTCCTCTCTTCCAAGATATACCTTTCTTCCCCCCAAACTCCCCATATCTCCTTTAGAGATAAAGTCTGGCTAAAGTCTAAGGAAGGGACCCCTGTTTTGGTGATTCTCATTGGGTCCATTATAGCAGGCCTCTCCTTCTATTAAAATAATACCATCCCAGGTTAAGCTTTTGGCACTCATTCAAAACAGGGTAAGTCCCAAGCCAAAAAAAAACCAAAACCAAAACCAAACAAACAAAAAAAACCACCAGTCAAACAAAAAATGAGTAAAGAAAAAATTGTTCAGGTTTAAAGTGTTTCAGGGGAATTCACTTAACACCCACATATAATTTACAAAGTCCTACAACTACAAAATAATCCCCAAACATTAAGTCTAGAAAATGAATAGTTAAAAGATCCAGCCAGTTTTTCTCTACCATATAATCTTTCATCTGTCAATATCACCTCAATTAACTTACACCACCCACTGAGCCTTAGCTTTATATTCTAACATTTGAAAAGATATGTACGAAGGTCAAATAACAAATTTACTTGGAGGTTATAAAATCACTAACCCATTCTACAGTATTATTCAGTACAAAAAGGTGACATAACTTAGTTGCTACACCATAGTTAAGATACATTCTTTCAAGGTTTAGATACAAAGCTACAAACAGCAAATATCATTCAAATTATATTAAACATACTTTACTCCACTCTGAGAAGTCAAAGCTGACAGCTTTATATACTCTACAAGTATATTACTTTTTAAAATACTTACTACACATTTAATAAACATTATACATCTAACTGCACATTTCCAGTACAGAACAAATAAGGGGTAAAGTTAAGAGTGGTTGGTGTTCTAGGGATGAAAAGTTATAGGGCAATGTGGGAACTGGATTGATTCCTCTATGTTTACTCCGGGCTTTTGAACTTACATTTTTCTTTACAATTTTTTTTTAAACATTCTGGGTGATGATGGATGAGTCCCTTGAAACACTTCCAGCCATAACTTTTTATTTTTTCAACAACATGATTTACTGGAGAATACTCACCCTGTTAATCATTTCCCCCTGTTTGTGTGGGTCTTTCGCACAGGAATAGGACTGAGAAAAACATCATACAAAATAGGAAATGTGATTGTTTAACCACAAAAATAGGACAGCAGACTTAAGAGCAGGTGTGTTATTAGTATTTGTATAGTGGAGCCACCTAGGAGCCCTAGTCATGGACCAGAACCTCCTTCTGCTAGATGCTGTACAGCACAGAACACAAGTATAGTGCCTGAATCCACTCTGAACATTTTTTTTAAAGTGACTAGATATCTAATTGGTGTCCCCTTAATGATCACACAGTTGGAAAACACTCCTTATCAAGCAGCTATTATGAAATGCATTTTGTAAGCTCTATGACTGGTTCCTTCTCTGAAAATAAACTAAAGTAATGCAACTGAAAGCCATTCAATTCCCCTAAAAGTGAAGTCAGAAAAGCTTGGAACTAATGCAGGTTCTGCTTTATATGTGATTTGTCATGGTGTTAAGAAATCTAGAGCAAGGATGGGGGTGTGGTAGGAGAACATAGAATCCTAGAAGTGTAGGACTGGAAGAGACCTCAATAGGTCATCTAGTCCAGTCCCCTGCATTCAAAGTCAGGACTACATAATAACTAGACCATTGCTGACAGGTGTTTGTCTAACTGTTCTTAAAAGCCTCCAGTGATGGAGATTCCACAACCTCTCTAGGCAATTTATTCCAGTGCTTATACATCTCTGGTCTAAGTGTCAGCTACGTCTTTACACTCTTATGTAACAAACTCCTACAACTGGAAAACTTGCACAAGGGATACACCTCAGAGTAAGGTTTTCTGGCCTTTTAATATTTTTCTCCTCTGATCACATTTGGATTTTATGCATTACTTCTTTTCTCCTAGCCCCTCTGGCTTGTTATGCATTTCTCCTCTCTTTCATCCTTGGTTAGTTATTTACCATTTTGTTTCCAGCTCTCCTCTTCTTTGCAGGAACAGTGTCTGTGTGGATCCCTCCCCCCACTTCCCTCCTTTCACTCACTCGTTCTCTTTCTAAAGACCCACCTGGAGCATTTGTGGAGGGCTGGACATGGCTTCCTAAGTTAGTCAGTGCTGCTCCTTCACTCAGCCATTGATTTTCATTAGAGATTGGTACAAGTTGCTAATTCCCAAGAATTGAATACCTGAATTGTAGTGCTCCTACTGTCTAGGGATGGTTATGGTGTAGTTGACAGGGCCTGGAGCTGGGAGTTAAGAAACCTACATTCTAATCTTAATCCTGCAACTGACTTGGTGTGTGTCTTAGAGCAAGTCACAATACTTCAGTTATCCCCTCTGTAAAATAGGCAGGGCTGTCCCTAGGGGAGGTGCGAGGCCTGGGACTTAGGCGCCAAGTTTCTATCTGCTGGGGGGTGCTCCCCTTGGCTCTGCCCAGGCCCCGCCCCCACTCCACCCACTTCCCCCAAGGCCCCACCTGCGCTCCGCTTCTTCCCTGCCCAGTTCCGCCCCCTCCCCCGAGCACACTGCACCCTCGCTCCTCTCCCCTCCCTCCCCCGCCCCCAGCACCTCCAGACGCTGCAAAACCGCTGATCAGCGGTAGGCGCTGGGAGGGAGGGGGACATGAGAGCTTGGGAGGGGGGTTCTGCCTCCCCCCCCCTTATCTCTCCACCCACCTCCTCACGAAGCACAGGGCCCAGGGTGGTTGCCCGATTGGCTGTTCCCTAGGGACAGCTCTGAAAATAGGGACAAAGAAGCTTACTAACCCTTGCAAAAAGCTTTGAGTTCTGTTTGAAAAGTGCTATATAATTACTAATTAGAATTACTAGCCCAGAGGGCAGGGCACCAAAATTAATCCTGAATTATGTCCTGCCATTACTGCAGCGCTCCCTTCCTTTTCTCTCCTCCTCCCCCTCTGTGTATGCACATCTTTCCTCTTCCCGTTCTGTGGATATTTCCTGATCTTGTGTTTTCCCTCATTTCCTGTTCTCCCCCATTCCAAAATATTCCCTGTATTGCTACTCCTAAACATATTGGGCCAGATTCTCCACTAACTTGTCCTTTGTGTACTCACCTTGGGCGCAAAACATTACGGTTCTGATTTGATATCATTTTACATCCACTGCACAAGTGACTCTACAAACTGCAGGGCGGTGGAGAACTGGGCCCCATGTTTCCCCAGCAATGAGGATAAGAGCAGCAGAGTGATAGGATTACAGGCATTTTCACCTTCTTAGTGGACTCCATCCAAATTACTCTGTAAACGCAGCGGAGATATGATCCTCTACAACTACTAGGAGCGCCTGTTCCCAGCAGAGCTTACTGGTCCTGCAGATACGTAGTCACTCCCCTGGGTCCCAGTAGAAGTAGGTAGTGAAAGTGAGTAGCACTGTGTCACTTTCACGCTGCCAATACTCCTGAGAAGTAGTATATGCTTCAACAGAGATACTTCTCCACAGGGGTATTTAAAAATAAAAATAAAAATTGCAGGAATGTGAGAACTTGCCGTTCTTGTGCTGCATGTAAAACACGACCTGGTAAAAATAAGTTTTGAACTCTGCATATAGGATATATTAGATAAG
Organism: Trachemys scripta elegans; assembly: GCF_013100865.1. Classification (NCBI taxonomy): domain Eukaryota; kingdom Metazoa; phylum Chordata; order Testudines; family Emydidae; genus Trachemys; species Trachemys scripta. The sequence goes on from NC_048298.1 coordinate 119,921,528, forward strand.
AGACACGACAACAATACTTGTAGCAACAGATATAACTTACAGAATTTTTCACTTGACCAGGTTTTTAACTCTCTTCCCAGCTTTCCCTCCTCCATTAAAGACTTAATTGACACTGTCCAGCAGGATGTTTTCTTCTCCCCACCACAGTTCTCCCCTCTTCTCTTGTGCACAGAGTCTGGCTCTGATTTCTGCCTGCTTTCCACCTCCAACCCTTCCACTCCCTTCTGTCTCTTATCCATTCATGGGCATGCACACTCTCCCCATCTTCAAAACATCTTCTCCCCTCTGGCTTCTCTCTCAGGCTAAAGGCACATTCTTGTTTATCCACTCATGAAAAAATTCTTCTCTCAATCCCAGCTGCTTTTCCAGTCTATCCTTCCCCTTCCCCTTTGCATATAAAATTCTTGTCTGTATTGCCTACGGCCATTGCCAGGGCTTTCCTTAATCCTCTCCAATCTGGCTTCTGCTCTCAATCTTTCATATCATGTTCACCAAGGTCCCTAACAAATCAAAGGGACACATTTCTTTGACTTGCCTCTGAAACAACTAATCATCCTCTGCACCTTTATTTTCTCTCCTTTTAGCACTTTCACAGCTCTTCTGTTTCCTCTTACCTTACTGATCTTCAGAATCTCTTGTTATTCATCTGTGTCCCCTCTTTAGTGCTCTGTAGCCATTCCTCAGGATTAGTTTCTTATTTTGTGAGACAGGGTGGGTGAGGTAATATATTTTATTGGACCAATTTCTATGGTGAGAGACGATCTTACACAGAGCTGCTCTCAAGCTACTCAATGTCACAACTGAATACAAAGTAGTAAACACATATTTCAAGGGACCATTCAAAGTGAAATGTCCCGTTAGTACCCCTCCAGTCATAGGGAGGAAAAGAAGGGGGGGGACTACTGAAGGTGGGGGGTTGCTAGTGGGTTACAGATTGTTGTAAAAAGCCATGAATCCAGTATCTGTATTCAGTCGCTGGTTATTAGTGTCTAGCAAAGTTGCAAATTTAAACACCCAGGCTCATCCTTTGAAGGTGTTGCACAGATTTCCTTGGAGAATGAGGTCTGAGAGGTCAGATACAGAGCAATCGTTTTATGAAAAGTGTTCACGCACAAATGATAAGGTGTTTTTGTCTTGGCTTATTTTTCTGTGAGAGTTCATTTGAGTGTGTAGTTGATTGGTTTCACCCATATAGTGGTTATCGGGGCATTTAGTGCACTGGATAAGATACACCACACATTGTGATAGGCCTGTACACAACTCATGGATCTTGAAAGGCATGTTGGAGGAAAGGTTTCTGGCCACTGGGAGATGTGGAGCTGGCGCTTGGGGAAGAGGCAGTGTGTGAAGCCCCTGTGGTCATCCCTATGCCTAGGGACCATAGGGAGATGCTGGCAGTTTCCCCAAGAGCCATGTAGAGGTGGCAGGCACTCTGTCTGTCCCACTGCGGGCAGCCAACTGGACTTTTAACGGACGGAGCCGCCAGAGTCCCTTTTTGACTGAGCATTCCGGTTGAAAACCGGACACCTGGCAACCCTAGCTGCAGTGCAAGCCTGAATGGCTATACTGCAATTAAAACAGCCCCTTAGGCAGAGCCCTTTTAGGCTGTGGCAGCTGGCACAGGCCAGCCAAGGGAGTCCAATTGCAGTGTAGACATACCCTGTGTAAGCTCGAAAGCTTCTCTCTCTTACCAATGGAAGTTGGTCCCATAAAAGATATTACCTCATCCACCTTTCTCTCTAATATTCTGGGATCAACACAGTTACAACCACGGACTATCTTACCCTATGTCACAAAGATTATAGTCCTATGCAAATAATAAAAGTAAAGGGTTGCATGAACTTGGCTACTGTGCATTCAAAAACAGTCTTTTCCATTTTATCCTTTTTGGTATGCGTTTAATCCCTTATTTTGGCAACCTATATATGGATTGTATATAGCAGGTGGTTTATGGCCACAAAACTTGGGGTAGAGCTTTTCCAGCTTATTTATTTATTCTTAATGCTACCTTTGCTCTGCTAATGTAGCTAGGACAACCAAACTTCACCCCCAATGCCTATACCCGTTGTTGGTTGGAGGGCTCATATTGCTCCTAAACCTTGTGCTGACCCTCTGCATGTGGGTGAATTTCACATAGTTTATTTAACCATGGATGAAAATCTGTGAGAGGGATAATGCAGTTTGGCACTATGTAAATTGTACTTCTTTTTTAAGGGTTCTGCATCTTGTCACCAAACAGTCCATTTATGTAAAATGCTACGCCAAAACTAGTAGTGTCACCAATATACAAGCAATTGGGGTAAGAGATGAATGACTGACAGTTCATCCAAATATGGGTTTGTGAGTCTTTTTAGGCTGATCACGCAAGGCACTAATGTCCAACAACTCCATTGAGCTCAAAGGGAATTGTGGATGTTAAGCACCTGATAAGACTGAAGCCTTTTGACTGGAGAGATAAACATATAGGGGCAGATGTTCAGCTGGTGTCAATGGAGCTAAAACAATTTACACTAGCTGAGGATCAGCCCCAGAAAATTGGAGAGACTATTTAAGATGGATGTTTGTTTTTGAAACTGAAACCTCTGCTAAGCAAGCTCGAGGAAGGAGATATGAATGAGTAAGGAAGCAGTGTATTAGGTGCAGTGATTGACTTAATGGATCAAGAAATCTTTGTTGGTAGAATCATAAACAATGCATCAGATTAAAACTGCCTGTAAAAGACAAACTGAAAAGAATCCTTGAGGTGTTCCAGCTTGTCTGTGAGCCTGGAGTCTTTAAATTAACTTAAATGGGCTTTAACTCCTCTTCTAGGGCCTGAGCTAAGTAGTACAATAATTATCTTTTAGATAAAGTCTGTTTAATCTGTAAGTGTTTTGCCAGAGTTTTATTCTAAAAATCACTTTGCAAACAAACATTCAGGTGTTTGGGGTTTATTTCAGATTCAGCGACTGTCTTGGAAATGGTACCGACGTGGGCCCCGGCTGTTGGTTTCACACTCTTACCCCATACAGGAGGGTTTTTGGGAGGCATGATAACAAAGAGAGAAATCCCTATATGGTATGAATCTCTTGAAAAGCCATCCTGGCAGCCACCTAACTGGATGTTTGGCCCTGTCTGGGGAACTCTGTATACATCAATGGGGTATGTCTTTTATATTGTGTATATACATTTAACTAGTCTGATGGTTGCTTAATGTACAAAAGCAAGCTGGATTGTTAAAAAGAATCATACTGCATAATGCTAGTTAGTTATGTTATTGGATATATATGTTACATTAGCTTATAAAAGTGACTTAATGTTGTTCCTGCACTGTTCAACAGGTAAGTACTTGCTTAGGAAACACTGCCCTTTAGGTGTATGCACAAGGGAGGTGTATTAAATGCAGGAATTTTTGATTTGCTTCTGACTGCCCCAATAAGAGAAATAGAACTGTAAAGTAATGTGCTGATTGAAAAAGGGTTTTTAAATCTTATTCTCCCCCCCACCCCCCGGTACATATGTCCTCTTACAGTTCTAGCTAAAATTAACTGTATTAGTAAATAAATGAGGGATTGAGATATGGACTGTCCCAGTAAAGAGCAAGTTAAATTTACAGGAATCTATAGCCCTTGTCTTATAAAACATTGTAATAAAACCTTTTGCTTTTAAACGGTGTCATATTATCTGGTACAATCTGCTGCCCTCTAACTGAATTAGTCTAAAATACTGATGACAACTTAGGCTAGTACTGTCAAAGAAATGGGCAATGGTGAAAGGGATACACAAGTGTGTTGGGCCAAATATCAGACCTAGCAGTACTTTAAAAGAAAAGCTGAAGGGTAATACAAGAAATATATTCTAATCATTACATCTCTTAAAAAAAATAGTTTAGCTATTTATAAAGTAGATTTTTTTTCTGGACTGTTGTGTGTTTTAGACAGGTATGATCTCCCTCACACAAAAACTGTCCCAGCAACAGCCCAGCTAAGAGAAAGTGCTTTTCTCCCAGCTCCCCATGAGGGGAGGCCACATTAGGCTACGAGAACCAAAGTGACTTTCAGCGCCCCCAATTTGTTTCACATCTTCTTTATGCAGGATTAGCCCTATGCTATGTTTAGTGCATTTTTGGTCAGCTATTGTTGCATTATCGCGGATCCCTGCAAAAAGTAATTTTTCTTTGAAGCTGAGTTGTGTCTCTCCCCACAAACCAACTATAATGCCCCAACTCTTCTATAACAACCACAACGGAAGGGATTTTCCTCAAATTTGCACTCCTTGGGCCTATTAAGTCTGGAAAGTTCAGCCCCAAAAAGGAAAACTTTTTAGAAAAGAGTAAGTAGTTATGATGGAATGCTACAGATTTCCTTAATTATAATTATAGTGCTCTCTATTGCAAAATACTGTAGTGAAGCAATATGCATAAAAATAAATGCTGAATCATGTCTCTTGCCTTTGCTTTATCACTTAATTTCTACTCACCTTCACTCCTTCTAGTCTTTTACAGCTCAGACCACAGTGTCCTTCCCTTTCTCCCCCCCCCCCATGCAAACAGAAAGTATCTTTTTGTTATTCTGTTCCCTCCTATGTATTCAGTAAAGTCTCATTTAGTTAGCTCTGAAATCACAGCATCATAAGATTAGTCAGGAAGTACCCTTTTTGTTGAAAGGTAGGATAATAGATCGCTGAAGCGAGACCCAGTAGCTTTTCCATAGAAAAGCCGTCAGATGGCTTCCTGGCAAAACACACCCTAAGAGTTATGTAACCAAATGGCTGTCCCTGAAGTATGCCTTTGAATGAACTGTACAGTATGCAAACAATAGTGTCTGGGTTTCAGACTATACCCAGGAAATCCAGGTAAGGTTTTTTGGTGTAAGATCCACATTTTGAAGGTTTTTCCATACACTCCTGTATGTCCTCATCAGAACAGTGCATTCTGAGATACTTAGAAGTGGTTAATGTCCTAATCATACCTATTCTTGATGACGAATCACAATGATGATCCTAATCCCAGGGGGCGTTAAGTGTTTCTTCTCAGAGCCTCAATCATACTCGGAACCAGATCACTGCGTTCTGTATACGTAACGCCATAGAGATTCCTCAGAGTGCCCAACAAATCCAGTTCCTCTATTTGCATTTAAAACATGCAAAAGATTCTGGGGATTTTGTCATGCAATACTGATATTAACTAGCAGAGCACGAGCACTCCCAAAGAGTTGTGTAACTAAGGGGCTGGCCCTGAACTTTACAAATTTGCAAGAAAATCTAGATCAAGAGCAGAAGCCAAAGTTATATCTGTGTACAAGTGCAATTGCTTGTTAACAACAGTTTCGCAAATCAGCTGGAAGCAGAATTGTATCTAGGTGCCTCCTAGTGATGGAGAAATATGAAGCTTTTTTGTTTTTTTTAAAAGCATTTGTTTGACAGGATAGTGATCAAATTGACAGCATATCGAATTGTGCCCTTAGAAAAGGAACAGCCAGTATGCAAGCTTGGGTTATTTACTTCCACATAAAAAAATAAACTTATTCATGCTACATGTGAGTGAAACTGAACTCTGGTAAAGTCATGTGGATGTCTTAGATGTGTATCTGCAGCTAAACAATTAAAAATCTATCTTGCTTAAAAATGTGCGGGTGAATTTTTAAGAGTTCAATAATATTCATGGAGCAGAGCCTGCATATGGAGCTCCCCATTGCCCAGCGAGGTGCACAATTCAATGTGCATTCTTACCTACAATGTAGATTTCATCTCAGTATGAAACAGTATGCTACATTCAATATGCTACACTGAAACAGCTAGCAAATTACTAACACAAAGGAGCAGACTCTCTTTTGGGATACACACTCATCTGGCTCTGAAATCAAGCGCCCACTAACACTTAAAAGTGAACTACAAAGCAAAAGTAAAAAAGGAGTGTACTTCTGTGCTGAATGATCCAGCTAACCAGATTGTGGGATCAGGGTTGCCAACTTTCTAATAGCACAAAACCTAACACCCCCGCCCCACCCCTGCCCCCGCTCACTCCATCCCCTCTCCCTCCATTGCTCGCTCTCCCCCACCCTCACTCACTTTCACCAGGCTGGGGCACGAGGGTGGGGTGCAGGAGGGGGGTGAGGGCACTGCTGGGGGTACAGCCTCTGGGGTGGGGCCAGGGATGAGGGGTTTAGGGTACAGGAGGGGGCTCAGGGCTGGGGCAGGGTGTTGGAGCGGTGCGGGCTCTGGGAGGGAGTTTGGATGTGGGAAGGGACTCCAGGGTGGGGCAGGGGGTTGGGGTGGGGGAGTGGGGTCCTGGCAGCACTTACTGCGGCCGCCAGGTCCCTGCAGCCCCTAGGCACATGGGTATCCAGGGAGGTTCTGCGCACTGCCCTTGCACCCATAGGCACCACCGCCACAGATCCCATTGGTTGTGGCTCCACAGTGCCGACCGGAGCCGCCAGGGTCCCTTTTCGACCGGGCGTTTGGGTTGAAAACCCAACACCTGGCAACCCTATGTGGGAGGCTTTCAGCACACAATAAGCTTTAGTTTCATATCCCCCACCTCTGAGTGATCCTGTCTTACCTTCAGTGAACTAAGACGTTATCCCAGAATGCACTATTCCATGGGCATTAAAAGGGCATGGATTGCAATGAGAATTCTGGTATGTTTGCAATTGCAAAGCTGTATTCTGGAAGATCTTCCAGTAACCAGTACCAAGAGGATTTCACTGACAGGAGAAAAGCTCCTTGCCCCTAGTTCTCTTCACTCCAGTGATTGTTTTTGACACCTCCTTTCTGAAATCAAATATGGTTATAAAAATATCACTTCCCTGCAGACACTACCCAAATTCACCATTGCTCTCTCTCCTCACTTCTTGCCTGTTTCAGCCTCAACTTCTGTTAACTCATTTTAAAAAGATTAATACCTTAAAATGACAAGCACTTCATTAAATAGAGGGAGATGAAGTGACATTTAAATCCAACACTTCGCTCCAGTTAGGCACCTACTCATTCAACTTGACCTCCAGATCATCTCCCGGTTTTGAAAATTTGCCTATATAACTTCTGAAATAACAGTCTCTGTACTCCACACAATGAACACTGTTACCGAAACTCATTAATGTAATTCAGTTCATCTAGACTAATGCAATTGCTTCCTTTATAGTCTTTAGGTCTTAACTCAAACTTCTATTTGTCCAAAATGCAGTAGTTCATCTGCTCCCCTATATCCAAGAATGAAAATAGCCACAGCAAAATTTTTTTACTTATTTCTTTTATTGGATGGTTCAGTACCATGTATTCTCTCATTTTGCCTGAATAGCATAGGGGTGTGAAACCACTTATTGAAGGTTCCACAATAAATCAGCACTTCAGTTTTGGATTCTAGCCCAAATCCATTGCTCCTACCTCTAGTTAATGCTTGGTAACATTTTCAGAAGTGCCTAAGTGACTTACGATCCGCCATCCTATTTTCAAAAGTCACTTGGAAGCCTAAGTCTCTTGCAAGTGAATGCACTTAGACTCTTGTGACTTCTTTGAAAAATTTTCTTACCCTACCTATGAAAGTCACCTAGTTTGACAAAGTATTTGTTTATAATTATTTATGCATTATATTGTATAATTTGCCAGAATACTTGCATTGTCATGTTCATTTTATTCAGATATGGTTCTTACCTGGTATGGAAGGAGTTAGGAGGTTTCAATGAAGAGTCAATGGTTCCACTTGGGCTGTATGCAGGGCAGCTGGCATTAAACTGGGCATGGACTCCAATATTCTTTGGAGCTCACAAAATAGGATGGGTAAGTATAAAGTAATATTGACATTTAAAGTCTCGTCATAGCCTTACACCGTTAGTTACAAGGTGCCAACTTTAGCATTTTTTATTCTTAAAATGAACTTTGGTACATACAGAAAAGTAAAATTTGGCTTGAGTAGCAGATTTTTGAAATTCCTTTATTACTCATACTCTCATATGAGATTGTGCATAATTTATCTAGTAATTACATTGTTAGCTCTCAAGTGTGTTTTTCCAACCCTTTGTTAACAGAAGTTTTAATTCATATGACTAAAGTAAATACAATTATGCCAAGGTAAAATTCCTAGGGGTCCTTTAGACAAATTATTGTGAAAATTAATTTACTATGAGATGACTCGTAATAGTGTCAATTTTAGATAGCACTAATAATTCTCTGCTGTCTGAGGGGGAAAAAGCTAGTCTCTGATATAAACCATCCTATGAACTACTTGACTGGTTCTTTTACTACACAGCTCTCTTAGATACTTACATGCAGGGCTGGCTCCAGGGTTTTTGCCACCTCAAGCGGCATGCAAAAAAAACCTGCGATCACGATCTGTGGCGGCAATTCGGCGGGAGGTCCCTCACTCCCACTTGGAGTGAGGGACCGTCCGCCAAATTGCCGCCGAATAGCTGGCTGTGCCGCCCCTCTCCGGAGTGGTTGCCCCAAGCACCTGCTTGGCAAGCTGGTGCCTGGAGCCGGCCCTGCTTACATGACCCCATTACCATAGTAATGGAGCGCCTTGGAGCTTTAATGTATTTACCTGCACAGTGCCCCTGTGAGGTCGGGAAGCACTATTATCCCCATTTTACAGATGCGGAATGGGAACACTAACGTGCGTAAGGTCACACAAGTTAGATAAGTTTATGGAGGGAATGGTTTAATGGTAAAACATATTAGCTGAGGAATACAGAGTTATGGAAGGTAAATAGTATAATGGCTAACAAGGGTCAGGCTGGTGACTCTTGCCTACATGCTCGGGGTCTTGCTGATCGCCATATTTGGGGTCGGGAAGGAATTTTCCTCCAGGGTAGATTGGCTGAGGCCCTGGAGGTTTTTCGCCTTCCTCCGCAGCATGGGGCAGGGATCACTAGCAGGAGGGTTCTCTGCCAATTGAAGTCACTAAAACACAGGATTGGGGACTTCATCAGCAGAATCAAGGGAAGGGTAGGGACGATTTTGTGGCCTGCAGCATGCAGGGGGTCAGACCAGATGATCATAATGGTCCCTTCTGACCTTAAAGTCTATGAGTCTATCTGCAGCACAGCAAGGATTTGAAGCAGTCTTCTAAATTGTAGGAGATCACCCTAACCACCACCCCTGAAATACTGAACAGTCAAGAAGTTCAAAAACACTAAACTTAACTTTTGGAATTTGTGGAGTTATTAATTTAGTATTATTAATGTGAATGCTATGAATTCAATACATGACATATTAGGCTTAATGTTGCATTAATTTTAGCTTTTTGCGTTTATTCTATATTTGTATGAAAATGTCTCCAAAAAGTCAGCTCAGTCCTGTTAAGAGCAAATGATTCCTTTTTCAAACTGATCACAAGAAGCATTGGTCTCTACTCTGCACAAATTCATGTATCAGCAAGAAGCATTCTAAGTTTTTTTTAGCATGTACTTGCCACTGTATTTCAGAACTCTTCACAAAAAAAGGTTTAGTATGAATTGTGCAAATATCTACGTACTGTCTTGAACAAAAATGCAGCATGTAAAATAACACTAACCACCTTATTTTGTTTCAGGGGTTGGTCGATCTCCTACTCACTAGTGGTGCAGCAACAGCTACAACTGTCACCTGGTACCATGTCAACAAGAAAGCAGCATATTTGATGTTCCCTTATTTAGCTTGGTTAACTTTGGCTTCTGTGCTCAATTACCGCATCTGGAAGGACAATAAAAAGAAGCAATCTTAATACAGAACCTTCTGGAAGAGAATATCAAGGCAGAAGTTTTTTTTTTTATGCATTTCCCAAATAAAATTACAATCCTGTTTTACTGTTGCGTGAAGTACTTACTGTATTAGACAGTTAAAAATAGGTCATGTCTAAATACAGTCAGAGTGGTGTTCATTTCAACATTCAAATGCTGGTTTACTACACAGTCCGAACGGAATGTGTACATGAGTGAATTTAATAGCACAGTAAATGAAGTGGTTTAATCTGCATGCTCTCCTATTGCCCGTGCGGTTGATTACATATAAAAAAATAATGTAATGGATAGCAATTTTAACTACTACTGGCAATTAATGTGAATTGGGGGCTGATTATGTCCAGAAACGAAAGTCCATTAATGACTTTCAGAAGATTGTTCCTCACATTAATTTACTCACTATGGGCCTGATCCTTCAGCCATATACCACTTGGCATAGTGCTTATTCCTGTCAGCTTTTGTACTGACTTCAGTGTCTTGTCTTCAAAGCGCTGTGCCTAGAAATGTTTATGATTAGGTCTTATATAGAGGAAGAATTCCATACTTGTGCATATAAACTTCAAGAGCATAGTATAGTTTGCAGACTGGACCATTATAGTTGAGAGGTAGGGGAAGGTTTCAAACATATTAAACAATAAGTAACTTACTATTCTTACACCATGATTTTTTTTTAAAAGGGCTAAAGCCAAAAGGATGCTGCAACCTAGAAGAAAGCTGCCTCCCCACCCCATTTCCTTACCACTACAACTAGTGTAATTTACTTGGCTAAAAAAAAAAAAAATAGACAACATCAAATCCAGAGCACACAGTCAGGAGCTGATGACAGCACCCAAAGAGTATCCAATGAGCACCTGAAGAAAAAAAAAAATAAAAATAAATAAAATCACAAAAAGAGGAATTAGTGCCTTTAACCTGCTCTGCTTGGAACCTGGATGCTTCACTAGCAGACTGCTAGTATTCTCAGCTATTATCAGAGCAATCTGCCTCCCCTGGAGGGATGTCTGGCTGCTGGTGGCCCCAATCAAATATACAAGCATCTTATGACCATCCTGCTAAAATACTTACCTAGGTACCTGATTATCTGTTCCTCCTTGAGCTGCTTGGAGACAGGTATAAGATGTTTCTGCTGCTTCAAGATTAGTGTTGCAGCCTTAAACCAGAAGACTTTGAGCTGTAAGTGGCTCAACTAGAAACAGGAACTTTTTGTATAAGGTACCTGGGACAGGAAGTTTTACCTTTCCTCTATTGCTAGCACATTACTACCACTTTTATGGACCCTGCTTCCCGGTCCCCCCCCTTACACGATTAGGATTTAAACCTGCCTCTTTGCCCCAGATCCACAGCAATTTCCAGCAGTGACTGATTTTCACTTGCCCATTTTATGGCCAGATACCCTGAAATTGCCTCTCTCCTTCATTGCCATGTGTCCTAGGTATATCAAGCAACTTTAAACTAAGCTTCTTAGAAATCTGAAATATTATGTGGTAGTACTTGGCAGACATTTGTTCTTCAGACTGAACATTAGGAGGATTTGCTTAAAAACAAAAAACAAAAAAAAAGGTAGTTCTATGGCATAATCAACCCTTTTCTACATGAAGATTGAAAGATAACTGGTTATATTCCTTCCTTCCTGGATATCAGTGCAAGGTGATATAATTGTGGCAGGTTAAGATTGTTTAAAATTTTTACACTTTGCTTAAAATCTGAAATTGATTAGTTTGTTACATTTATCAAAAAATAAAAGTTAACTAATATTACCTTTTATGCTATAAGACTTCAAGAAAGAAATAATGCACATATACAATGTAAAACATCCCTAAGGTTTAGTGTAAGATGTTGAAGTGTTTGAGTTTGTTAGAAGGGCCTTATATCATCTAGGCTGAAGGCCATTAAATTTCACTCAATTACCCCCATAGTGAGCCCAATAGCTTGTTTGACAATAGTGTAACTTGTGTTGGCTAAAGCAGAATACTAGTGTGAACTAACTGTTCCTCAGTACACACAAGTAGTTTAATTTGGCCAGTACTACTTAGGAAGGGGTAAAATTCTGAGCCATAGCTCTTGATACAGACATTGCCAAAGATTAAAAGGATCCTTTGTTCTTGCATTGTTGACTCAAAATAAAATACTGTTCCATGTCTTTTCAGACCTTTGGCAATTGTAATGGCCCCTACACCACCCCTCTGACCTCCCCATTATCTCATTGAACTGCGGTTCTTCATTAATGATTCATTTTGCTATGGGAGATCAAATCCTTAGATAGGCAAGGCTCCCATTGACCTCAATGAGAATTTTGCCGGATGATATTCAACCTTAACTGCATTGCGAAAGGAATGAATGATTTGATATGTGACAGAGGAGCTACAGTTTCCATCTAATTTCAGCATTACCATGCATGCTAAACAGCTCAAAACTACTAGATTGGGATATATTCATAGACCTCATTCAACTTTAAAAAGATGACAGCAGCTATGACTAGTTTTTGAGAAAGTATAGTGACCTTTAATTGAAAAAACTAACTCTAATGTTGCTGTAATACTTTATTACAAACAAGCTTAATAAATGTTCGCTCATTGGAGTTATCAGATGCAACCCTAAAGTAAGTTGCTTTACATCAATTCGTGGAATAAAGCATATTAGTGCTTGAAGACAATGGTATTATACAGAAAGGAAGAGATGATGCATGACCTCAAACATTTTGATACAGGAAATTATTACTCTAATGCAGACACAGAAAATTTGTACAACACTTCTGCTATGCAAATAAGGTATACTAGGCTACCTAAGAAACAACAGCTGATTGCTCTAGTTACTATTATACTTTTCTGGGCTTCAATAAGACATTTAAGTCAACATAAGTTGATGATTAGAACTAAACAAGACAAGAAAACGTAGACTACTGATTACAAGTACAGTATATACCCATTCATCTGATAAGTTTTTCTTCATTACCATTATAGGAAAATAATTATATTTCAGTTCTATGAGCTGCTTATGCAAATATTGCTGTTAAGCATATCTCTAAAGGAAACAAATAACCAAGTCGTGCCTTCTAGGCCTAAACAACATATGTCACATGACAATTATTTGTTTCATCCAGAAATAGGGTGCTGAAGACATCATTAAAAAAGGTAGGGTGGTATTTGCAGGCTCTATCACAGTCAGGGTTGAAGTTCACCTCCAGGACCTGAGGTTGCATAGTTCTTTTCCCTGAAGAGAAACAAAACATAACATTTTACTACAAGGTATACATGAGATGCTGGGAGTCGCCTCCCTTTGCTGTAGCAGAGACCGTAGAAAGAAGCTGAAGATGGTCAACTCTTACTACATACCCAGGTAGGCTTTTTTGAGGCCTACAGTATGAGGAAGTGAGACACCAAACCCATTTCTGGGGCAAATGCCATAAATCTGAGGCCTTGCCCATATGAGAAAGGTGCACCGGTTTAACTAGATCAGAATTAGTGCATCTTTCTTATTTAACCACAACTTTGAGATACACCTTCCATAAAAGACTGTTTCCCCCTTTTATTTTTAGGCACCAAGCCTCCTTTGCTCTTTGTATTGCTCTACTGTTCTGTCTAGTTCACCTGGTACAGAAACAGAGAAGGGTTTCTCAGTGGCAGCACAAAGTCTCTCCTCTCCCACTTATAGGGGACATGGTGATCAAGATTCTAGTCTGACCTGTACAACACAGGCCACAGAACCTCCCCACTTAGCCATCTACTTCCTCTCACCCCTAAAATAAGGTCAGGAGGTTGAGTTTCCCTTTTGATTTGCAATAATGTATGAAGAGTAAGAAAAACACATTTTGTACAAATAAAGACAAAAATGTAGATTCTCTTTCCTGTCTGTATTGATCATAGTTGAATTAAATCATGGGATTTATTAGAATTACTTTTAGTAAAGACTGCTCTCCTTGTATAGGTGTACCACCACCATAATAGGAAAGGGTGCTCATTGTTAGAATTAACAGACAGCTGCAAAGCATTATGCCCACCCATCTTCAAATGTTTACATCAGAATAGCAGAAACGACCCTCACATATCTGCAACCCAAAAGACATCAAATCAGTCTGTTTAAATATAAACATCATGGAACCCGGCCTACTTTTTATTTTTTTTATTTTTATTAAAAACAGCAAAAATTTTGAGCAGAAAACCAAGAGAATAAATTTAGTCTCTCAAGGAACAGAAGCATCTTACCATCTCTGGTAGTATCCCACTTAAGCATCAGGTCGATGGCATATACTGCTCGCGATGATGGATAATCACAGATGCCAAACGGTGCAGGTTTAGCTGAAGCAGCTTGGAATAATTCAGCAAATGCCTTAAAAATCTCTGCCTATTGCCAAAGAGAAGTCAGTTTCTGAATAAAATGCAAATAGTTGCGAGAACCCTATAAAAGGGATTTTTGTAGTTGAAAAGTTTCATTTAGGAGTCAGATCAAACCGTGTAAATGCCATCACAAATGACAAGCCTGCAGACAAGAACCTTCAGCATTTCAGTAAAAAAAAAAAGTTTCTTCAGGAATAATTTAATATTTGTTCCCCCACGTCTAAGATTTTCAAAAATAGGGACCTGAAATTAAGATTCTAGAGCTATATTTATGTACCTAATAACTGGTCTGATTTTTGTAAGGGCTGAGCACCCAGAATTTACCTAATTACTATATACTACAGAAAACGCTAAAAAGAAAAAGTATTATAATGCTGGAATTGAATCCATGTCTAGGTCATTTTGTACAGCACTACACTTCTGAATCTACCGCAGTGCGTGGAGTGCAAATTAAAAAGGAAAGGAAAGTTGTTCTGTGAATACCAACAGTTACAGCTCAGAAGTTTAGGCATCCAGTTGAATCAATTCACTTTTCTCTCACCATTTTACAAACATACAAAGAAGATTCCAAAGTTTAAAAAAAAAATAACTGAACAATTTCCAGTCTGAACACACAAAGATGACATTTCTGGATATAATAGGGAGACCAAATAAAGGAGTTATGGTACATGGGAGTTTTTAATATCCAAGTCACATTAGAGTAAAATACACCTCCTGTAAACGTAAAAAAAAGTCTAATTCTTGGTACTTTGCCCAGAATACTCCTTGAGGGATACTTTGTCTGCCACTGTTTAAAAAAGATTTCCCTTTGTGTAATTTTAAGGCTTATCCTACAACCACTCTCATACCCTGAATAGCTTTACTTATGTGAGTAGTTCTAGTGAAATCAACTGAAAAACATGAGTAAGCATCTGCAGGATCAAGTGCTTAGTTAACCACCTCTGTAATCTGGTTCTTGATAAATAGGAAAACAAACTATTGACTAGTTACCTTTGCATTCAACTTGTTCTTTGGAGAGCCACCCAACACCACAAAATAACCCTAGGTGACTGTCACAATCCACCCTCTACTCATTTTCATTTGTAGAGTTATCACGTTTGGAGCTTCCGCACAGCTCTATAGTTAAAATATATCTCAGCACTAGGGAATTGGCAATGTTAGAGCACTTTTGTGGTGACAGGACATTAAGGGGTCTCTGCCCTTTATATTAAGCTCGGATAACATGGAATTCTAAACTTGTGAAGATTAAGAATTAGCTTGGACAGCAACTGAAAGTTCAACCCAAAAGGAAAAATTTTAGTTCAGTAAGTTTGGCTAAGGGTCTGAGTTATAAGAACAGAAACAGACTTTTAAACTAGTCATTTACCCTTTGTTTTCTTGTAGTAAAAAAAACCAAAGGCATCCAAATGTAGGCTCCGTGCTAGCCAACCCTCTAGTGTAACGACCTCAAGAGCAGTAACCAGAAAGGTGTACTTGGAAAGTACTCATTTCCATCTGCTATGCCAGAATGGCTAGTGTGTGCGTTCACACCCTTCTGAACAGCCTGCTGTGTACTACACAGCAAAAAGGACCTAAATTCTGTAACAAGGTCCTCGGAGCAGTTTTGTTAGAGTGCTGCAGCTACAAATTAAGTAGCAGCTTTATGTAGTTAAGAATACTAAAACCTCAATCGGTACAGTAGATGCTTAGTTACTTTGATATTATTTCCCTATCTTGGGGCTGAGGTCAGCAAAGTTTCTGAATAAATTTGCTTAAAAGTTCAGTAGCCAAAAAAAAAAAAAAAAGTTAACCGCATTACTATTTAAATTGTCATCTTTCAATACCAGTGTTAACCTACTGAAATGGAAGGACCAGTCCATATGTTAAGAAGTACTGTTTCAGGCTTCATGCAGATTCACGTGAATATATCACTGGAGCCACTGATTGTTTACAATCCAGGTTTTACCAGACTTTGAGATTGTGACAAATTAGTGTTTTAAATGAAAGCTTAGATTCTATGCACCATTCTGCAACTAGGGGTGAGTCCTCCAACAAGCTCTGCAACATTTTGGAAACATACAGCGTTCTGCTTCCACTGTCTGTCAATCAGTACCAATTTTGTTCCCAAGCACAATATACCATGACAACTTTTCATGGAGAAAATTTAAAACCCTAATAGAATAGTAACATAGATAACTGAGCATTTTGTATTTCCAGACTTTAAAATTCTGGGACTACTGGCCTTTGCTGCACTGAAGAGACATTTGCTCACTACTCACTAACCTGGTAAAAACACCTGAACCTTTGAAAAACACCTCTGCCTAAAAGAAAAATTTAGTGAACATCTTATTTGGATAAGAGGGATTGGTGACTTACTTGCACAGTTTTCCAGGAATATTCAGGATATTGCTTCTCAAACAGAGGAATAAATTCATCATAGTGAACCTAAAATAATGTAATGGCATTAGAGATTGGTTTGCTAGATTATTCCCACCAGGAGCTAGGATTTTTTAATTTTATTTATTTATTTATTTATTAATTAATTAAAGGAAGGAGTAATGAGCTGCAGAACGTATAAACACACATGGTACAAATTCCAAATAAGGTCCTGGGGAATTTCACTGCCTAGAAAGTGCAGAAATGAGAACAATTTGTTCCAAGCTTTTCCCATTTCTACCAGACAGTCCTTTTTACTATGTGGTGAAACACTACACTAAACCATCAGTTTGGGAGTGGTAAAATGTCCTTTTAATACTTTTTATATGGATTTGATTAGAGATGTAACATTTGTGCCATAATCTATGACTATTTCCTCTGGATCCCCAATCTGGGAAAACAGCTGCATCAGAACAGGTATAGCCTGTCAAGTTTGTTTGGGTGAATATGCATCATGGCATTTGGTGACAGTCGCAGATAAAGGATCAGCATCTTGATTGACTGAAGTCATTTGCTTTTCATGTATCACTTGCTTACCTGTTTTAAGGTTACACCAGAAGCATAGTTCATGACAGTAAAATGCTTCTCATAGTCGTCCAAGTCATCAAGTGAAAATGCGCTAACAAAGAAAGGAAAAAGACAGTGTTAATTACATACAACCTTAGAAAAGCAAGGCATCACAATTTAACACCGCTAACTCCTTCACTCCTAGAAAAAAAGGTTATTACCGATTTGAGAACCGCAGCCAAAAAACATCATAAGCATACAGCTTGAGTGGCTTTACGGATCGCAGAAGCACAACGTAACGAATGTCAAATTTAACCATCCCCACATCTTCCCGATGAAACAATACTGGATTCTCAATATACTTAGACACTACCTAAAACAAAAACAGAGATTGAACACAATTAAACCCTAAGGAATGAAGATGCACAATAGGTGATGACAAACAATTATCAGTGGGTTTGGACAGTCCCAAAATATTCTACCAAAGATACATTAAGCCAAGTTTCTGTTTTTAAAAAGTTTCTCAATATAAGCAATGTAGCCTTTGTTTGTAACCAAATAGCCTGAGTGCACTCGCTCTTATCAGGTCAGCATACAGAACTAAAGTACTACCCTCCTCATTCCACTGAAATCTTTTATTTAAATTCTCTGCTTACATTATTAATCTCTTCATAAGTGCCAATCCAACCCAACATTTGTTCCTCCTCAGATGACCGACATCTTCCCATTGTCCAAGGATACTTTTCACCACCAAAAAAATTCAGGCCCTCATTTGCAATGCAATTATATGGCCATGCAAATGGCAGCATAATTGCTTTTACTCTGAAGTTACCTTTACTCCAACTCCTCAGTTCCCTCAGCCCCATGAGCTGGTGTTCATTTATCTAGGGGGAGAGGCGGTGTGTGACAGAGCTACCAATGGACAAAGTAAGTATGGAGGGAGGGGAGATAGTGAGCCTTCAGGGTATGGGGTGAGGAACAAGGGCAGCCATCAAGGGATGTCAGCAATGCTACCTGCAGCCTACCCAGGGATGCCATAAAAGTTAAGAATGTCCTGCAGCACAGTAGACCAGATTCATAATACCTAGGACCTGGATTATGTTGTTAGAAACACATTTTCCCTTTTTTAAAAAAGATGCTTGATAAGATACAAAACAAAATGCTTTGGCTCCCTAAGTACGCGCTGCTTAGTTTTGGTTTACTGGTATAGAAACACAGCTCTAAAACTGCTTTTAAAATAATGGCTAGTTCACAGAAAAACAAAACAGATTTTTAAAGATGTATTCTATTAAAAACAAACAAAACAGTCTCACTTTATATATTATCAGCTTTCTTCTGAACTAAAGTGATGCTGTAATTCTTCATGCATTTTTTTCTTTGAGGTTGGAATTCCAAAAAAAAGGCACACAGTCCAAAAGAGATATTCTATTAAGTCACGGGACATAAAGCTTATGTGACAGTCTGATGTAAGACCACACACTGTTGGCTTCCTATAAAAAGCCATGTGATGCATCCATCACTGGTGGAAGAAGCATTTTGTGCGTATGAAGAGTCATACTAAGAGAAATGATCAACTTGAGGGAAGCAGCAATAACTTCCTTATATTTACAGCCAACAGAAGCTACATGAAAGTGAGAATTTATCATCATCTTAGATTTCTTACTGAGTAGCATAAAAGCAGCAACACATTTAATCATTCATTACTGTCAGGGAAAATTTTATTTCTGTCCTAAAGGAACAGACATGGTCTACTACAAGCAAATAGAAAAATATTCTAACACTGCACTGCACAATGCTAAAAGATTTCAATATGAATTCATCAGGAGTTCACCCTTTTAATGTGCAAATGCTCACAAACATATACCAGCTATTACAAACTCTTGAACAAAATTAATCCCCCCCCCACTTTTTTTATTCTCCTTGTAAAGATAAACATTTAAACAAAAAAATAAACCACTTGCTTCAAACCAAGTGGGAAGCCCACTTTCCTCTAACCTTCGGGCTGCTTTCCCTGTGCCTGATGATGTTGTTAAGATTGTTGGTGATGTGGGTGTCTAGGCTTCTGGCCAAGTTCCATGGTTTGCATATCCAGTGATTGTCTTCTCCCCTATGATAAAAAAATAAATAAATAAAAAAAATAAAACCCAATCAAGGCCACAGCATGTCAGTGCACACCTCATTTATCTTTAGCTATTTTACTGGCAAACTTCCACTCTGAGCCACATACTGGTATTGCCCGATGCATTACCAATCCGAGTGTTCTTTTTGATGCAGCGGGCAAGAGTGCAAGAACCAAGGACACCTGGATCACAGCTGATCTGAGCTAGGATTTTGGGGGCTCTTGCTTTCTTTTTCAGCAAGGGCCTACCATACTTCCACTGGTAAATCCCTTTTTCCTTCATACATACCATGACTACATCAGAAGTGCTTGTTTGTAGGTCAAGAGACCATTCTGACCAGGCAACCATGGAGTTTGAGAACATTCTAGGTGGGTGCTTTAAAACTTGTAAATTAGATTCCCCACGGCCACCTCTGAGCCAGCCAAACTACATAACATACAGCTATTCTCTTGGGGACTGACCACTGAATATAGTAACATGAATCCCTTGCCCAAATGCATCTGTCAAGCTCAGGAGAGCATACCTTCTCACTCTCTTTCCACTACCTAGAGATCTGAAGAGGCTGGACTCTTCGAAAAGCTTTGAAAAAGTAGGAGCGATATGCATGTCTTTATTCTGTTCATGCTACTGAGCAATGGCAAGGTGACCCTGGAGGTCCCGCCTTCCCCAATATATTTGTGAAGGCATGCAGAGGTGGGTCTCTGGGTAATCTGAAAGCTGCCTGTGGTTAAGTTTTAGTACTAGTGAATTTTAATTGAAGGATTTTTAGTGAAGGATCTGTATTTTAACTGAGAGTTTATTTTGAAACTCCCTCCCTCCCCAACACACACGCACTCTGACTTCGTGATCACCTCTTGCACATATTTGGTGTTAACCAAAAGTCAGAATACTACAGGCTAAGAACATACATTTAAATTTCCCCTCATGGCTAACCCCATTCAGGAGGTAAAGAAACTATCTTGAGAAGAGAGGGAAACAGCCAGATGGTTACAGTACCATCTATCAATCACAACCCCCAGAACAATCAGGGAGCTAACTGTGAGACAAAATAGGGATTATTTTGGTGGAAGAGTAAGACATTAACTCCCCCAAGTCCCTCACTAAGGCTATGTCTACGCTTATGGCAGCATGCAGAGTACAGGGACATGTGAAGCTACACACTGCAGGGAAAGGCAGGTGTCCACATTTGGCACTGCAGTGTGTAGCTACATGACACAGTGAAAGGTTCTAGCAGCCGGAGCCTTTCCCTGCTGCTGGACCCTTTCGCTGTGGTGGGGAAAGGCTCTGCCAGCAGGACACTACCCTGCTAAAAATAACAGTGCAGATGGGAGAAGCGGTGACTGGGTGTGTAGAGAGCCTGTGTATGGTATAAAACCTGGGGGTTCGGGTGCCTAGGGCATTCTAATCTATTCTATTTGCCTAAGCCATGCCTCACCATCGACACTGCTATTTTTACCGATGCTAATTGGGCATGGAGTGTCTGTACTGTAAACGTATCCTAGCAGACAAATTCCTTGTTACTGTCAGGTCTGTTCTGGAGGAGACTGCTGTGACAGGAAGTGCTTATGAGTAAGGTACCACAGAACGCCTAATGAGAATCAGAGTCAGTTTTCTTTTAGCCTCGCCAAAGGAGTCCAAAGTTAATCCTAAATTTGACTTCCACTTCCACGTGGAAATGTGTTTTAACCAAGAAAATTGAGCACAATCCCTTCCCTAGTTTAAACTGCTTTTAATTGCCATTGGCACACAGAGAAAGCTATCTGCCCACACAAAAGTTGGGAATCTTAGTACATTTGTTAAATGGAATTTTGCCACTGACTTCAATGGAGTCATGATTCCACCTTGTATATTTCAAGGTATGTCACATTATATATTTTGGAGTTAAAAAGAATAAGTAAAGCCCACACTTTTCAGATAAAATCCACTAGAACATAAGTGAAATGCGCTAGCACAAATTAATGGTAGCAAAGTAGCTGTTTAATCCAATTAACCCAAAACATGCACTTGCTGGTACTGGGGAGAAAGTTGGTTAGGAAATTGCAAGACAAGCGGCAGCAATAATATGGCCTACCTCCTCTCACGTTGCTGAAAATAGCTGATGAACTGGGGTAATTCCGTGTGAAGGTTAAAAGTACGAGGCAGCCATTTTGGCCCCTCCATCCCTCCAACTCGTCTAGATATAGATGCTAGGCAATCCTTGACTGTCAGGAGATTCTCACATGGAAACTGATTCAACATCACATGGGGCCTCTCTTCACTTAGTTTTCTACAAGAGATGGAGGTCACTTAAAAAGACCACTCCAGGGAACAGAGCTTTTTATATGGCAGCCAGATAATTTGTACTTGCAAGGAAATAGCTGTCACCTGTAATCTTTGAAGTGGGAAAAGTTGTAGAGGATGTCTGCTTCTCCCTCATCTTCGGTGAACTCAAAACGTGGGTGTTTCAAGTTGTTGAGGATTTGGGGAAGGTCTGTGTAGACCCTGGGAGAAAGGAAAAGATACATACATGCTTTGTCAATGTAAGAGCAGTTTCCCCTCTTGAAACCAAAACTAATGGCTATCTTAATAGAAAACATGCAACACAAAATAACTACACTTGTGAACTGACTAACTTCAGAGGCCAATTATTTTTAAATGATGTAAACATACTTGATGGTAAGTAGAAAGAACTGAGCACCCTCAGTTCTTATTCAGAGCATCAGGTCTTTATTTTCCACATTGAAAAATTTAAGCCTGCAGAAAAGTCATATTCCAGCGCTTGCCTCATCGCAGTCCTCCTAACGAGGAAGTGAATTTGATCTTATAGCGTCAGAAGCAGCACTGCAGCATCAAGTAGGGTTGGACACAGCAAACCCTCAATGAACATGTTCACATTTAAAGCTATTTTTAAAATGTAGCAAAAATCAGTTACAAAGATAAACAAAAACTAAATGAGATGTTTTGAGCCTGCTACTTTAAGAGTTTCCAACACAAAATCTCAGTTTAAGATTATTTGATAGTTTAACAAGTGACCTTGCTATTTGGCAAGTCCAAATAACTCAGCAGCAATGCAACCTGGAGAGAATTATAGAGTGGCTTTGTGACTTGGAAGTGAGACTAACAGTTCAAGATGTAGAGGGGAAAAAAAAAAAACATTAAAGAGAGGGGGAGACAAACAAAAAAAAAATAGCTCAAAATTGCCTCTGCAAACGTTTAGACAAAGTGTCAACAACAGCTAATCACTTCCTCAAAGAGCCATCACATTTTATCTCCTCCCCATTTCTACTGGTTCGTGATGCAGAGTCAGGCTATATA
This sequence comes from Trachemys scripta elegans, assembly GCF_013100865.1. Lineage (NCBI taxonomy): Eukaryota > Metazoa > Chordata > Testudines > Emydidae > Trachemys > Trachemys scripta. The sequence continues at coordinate 119,943,890 of NC_048298.1, forward strand.
TGACTTTTTCCCATCTTTTCTACTGCTATCTAATTAGAGGACACATCAAGGGATGTGTCTTTGCAACTGGACCCCTTATACATTCCACGATTGTTAAGGGGGAGAAAAATACATCCTTCAGGAGAGAAAAGTGTCAGATGTTTATACATTGCAGCCAAATTTTACGCAACTCCAAGTGTAACATATTATACAAATTATGTTGTAAGGTATTTGTACATAATGCTAATATTCAATTAAAAAAAAGTTGTGTGAATTTAGTGTAGGTGAAAGGTATCAGCTGGACATCCTGGGTGAACGAAGTCCTCTGTTTGTCTACAGGGCTGAAGTAGAGGAAATTTTACAAACACACCCATGCATCCATCCCCCCAATTCCAGCTAGCTTCAACCCCAATCTAGCAGCTTCAGCTAAGGGTAACAGTAGTAATACTCTCCCATGGTCCTTACAGTTCTTAGCCTTTCCTCCAAGTCTGCCAATCAGTGCAAAGCATAGTGGCAAGTTTGATGTGGAAGCTGGTATCAAGCCCCACCACATATCTCACATTGCAGCCACCAAACATCCATTAGATGAGAACTGCTTCCCTACTGCGCAGGACTGGATTCAGACTGATGGCTTAACATTGAAAGGCTTGGTAGTACTTCAGCAATGCCATGAGGCATCCAAATGCTACTTTTAGATATTGTGATAGACCCAGACCAGTTGGGAACAGCAGAGTAGCAGAAGGGAGATATACTGGCCATTGGATAAGTAGTTTTCTGTTCCCTGAGTGACCAGAGCAGGGGCTGCTCCAGGCTAATAGACCACCTGACTCCAATTAACCTGCTAAGAGTCAGGTGAGGCAATTAAGCACCTGACTCTAATTAAGGCCCCTCTGATGCTATAAAAAGGACTCACTCCAGTCAAGCCAGGGAGCGGAAGTGTGTGAGAGGAACTGGGAGCAAGAGGAGTGCAAGAAGCGGAGAGTGAGTAGGCGTACTGCTGGAGGACTGAGAAGTACAAGCGTTATCAGACATCAGGAGGAAGGTCCGATGGTGAGGACAAAGAAGGTGTTGGGAGGAGGCCATGGGGAAGTAGCCCAGGGAGTTGTAGATGTCGTGCAACTGTACCAGGAGGCACTCTAAACAGCTGCAGTCCACAGGGCCCTGCACTGGAACCCGGAGTAGAGGGCGGGCTACTATACCAGTCCATGAGCGTGGCACTCAAGGGGGCACCATAGCTGGCCCAACGGATACTGCTACAGCAAAAATCTCTGATGACGGTGCATGTGGGCGTGCACACGCCTAGAATGGAACTGACACAAGCAAGCACTTGAAGAAACTAGTGCTGTAGATTAATTGCAGTTAATTCACGGGATTAATTTAGTACCAAATGCGCTAAAGATTCATATGCCCCTTTATGCTTGAACCACCATTCCAGAGGACATGCATCCATGTTTATGACGGGTTCTGCTCGATAGTGATCCAAAGCAGCATGGACCGACGCATGTTCACTTTCATCATTGAATCAGAATGATGCCACCAGTAGAAGGTTGATTTTCTTTTTTGGTGGTTCGGGTTCTGTAGTTTCCACATCGGAATTTTGCTCTTAAGACTTCTGAAAGCATGCTCCACACCTCATCCCTCTCAGATTTTGAAGGCACTTCAGATTCTTAAACCTTAGGTTGAGTAATGTAGCTATCTTTAGAAATCTCACATTGGTACCTTCTTTGCATTTTGTCAAATGTGCAGTGGAAGTGTTCTTAAAATGAACAACATGTGCTGGGTCATCATCTGAGACTGCTATAACACGAAATACATGGCAGAATGCAGGTAAAACAGCAGGAGTCATACAATTCTCCCCTAAGGAGTTCAGTCACAAATTTAATTAACATTTTTTTTAAATGAGCGTCATCAGCATGGAAGCTTGTCCTCTGGAATGGGGGCTGAAGCATGAAGAGGCATACGAAAGTTTAGTATATCTGGCACGTAAATACGTTGTAATGCCGGCTACAACAGTGCCATGCAAACGCCTATTCTCACTTTCAGGTGACATTGTAAACAAGAAGCAGGCAGCATTATCTTCTGCAAATGTGAACAAACTTGTTTGTCTGAGCAACTGGCTGAACAAGATGTAGGACTGAGTGGACTTGTAGGGTCTAAAGTTTTACATTGTATTGAGGGTTTTTTTTTTTTGGTAATTCTACATTTGTAAGTTCAACTTTCATAATAAAGAGATTGCACTACAGTACCTGTATTAGGTGAATTCAAAAATACTATTTCTTTTGTTTTACAGTGAAAATATTTGTAATAAGAAAATAAATACAAAGCGAGCAGAATACTTTGTATTCTGTGTTGTAACTGAAATCAATATATTTGAAGATGTAGAAAACATCCAAAAACTATTTAAATAAATGATATTCTATTATCAACAGCACAATTAATCACACGATTCATCTTTTTAATCACTTGACAGCCCTAATGGAAACCCATCTGGGATCATCCTCCTCCATTTCGTGGCTAATACTGGGCCAAAAGACAAGGCATTTGGCCTTCAAAAGGAGGGGGGAGAAGGTGCCTGGCCCTTCCAAGTGACAGTTGATGCCTCTGGTAAGTCTTCATTCTACGTCACTCCTAGACATCATGTTGTCAGGCTGGCTATTCTCCTCTACATTACTTTTTTTTAGCATTTCCAATAAATCTTAATAGACTTCTGCTGCTAGCTGTGCATCAGACATCTGCTCTCCTCAGCAGAGGAGCTGAATGTACTTTTTGCTAGTCATTAATTCAATTGACAAGTGGGTCATCTTCTCCCAGCACGGTATCATATTAATAAATCCATTTCTCATGAGCATTAATTCACATAGCAGGTCTGCATCAGCTCTGTACTGTACTGCATCACAGGGAAATGCAAGTACTGATCTAAATATGGTTATTCTATACTTCTGGTTTAAGAGTAAGCTCTCCCTCCACATGTACAATTTAAAAAAAAAAAAAAGTCCTCAAAGCACTAAAAATCTCCAGCTATCACGGAACACTGCCAAGGTAGTTCTTAACACTGACCTACATTTACAGACACATGGAAGATATTGCTGTAAGGAACAGTGCTCACCTAATGTTTATTTTAAAGTCATTCTTGTCTCTTTCAATGAGCACCAGGGTTCCTGAGCCAGCTGGGTGCTTTCATGAAAAAAAGCCTCTGCTTTGTCAGGGCTTTTAAGATTAAGAAAACACCAGGAAAATTCATACCCCAGCACAATCCATTGTGTGTCCAGTTTGGGCTGGGCCAAAGGACATTTATACTACCAAGGAGTTGAAAGTTAGGCATCTAAGAGCACCTACCCTCTACGCCATTAGCCACAGACATATGCACCTTACAACTACCCTACATTACAGACTACACACCAACCTCATCTTTAGCCTGTGTAGGGAGGATAGCCTTCCAGAACCTCCTTTCCCAAACATAAGTCAACATGGTTTTCCAGAACCATGCAGAAAGGACAGCAGGTGGAAGTCAGAGCCACTGTTGGATACACCACCATATTCACTCTTGCAGCTTTAACCTATCATTCTGGCAATGGCATGAGCTAAACCATAAGATTCATGAATATATTATCCAACCCAGGAATTACAAGTGGTTCTTAAAATATGGGTTACAATGCCTATAGCACCACAAGTCCTGTACTACTGCTTTTCTTGTTAGCTAAGCCACACAAACGAATGAACCAAAGTGCATTCAAGGTGACTTCTCCCTTTTGACGACAATGATTGCAGGAAGCCTACTAGAGTCAGCAAACTCAAATGAGTCTGTGTTTCTATTACACCTCTACCCCGCTATAACGCGGTCATGGCGTTATAGCTGAAACCCCATTATATCGGGGTAGGGGTGACAGGGCTCAGGTGGTGATTTAAAGAGCTCCAGGCTCCGCTGCGGGAAGCCCCGCTGCCACAGCCCTGGGGTAGCAGCGGCAGGGCTCCCGCGGTGATTTAAAGGGCCCGGGGCTCCCCGCAGCAGCCGGAGCCCCGCTGCTACCGCGCTATACGCGAACCCGTGTTATATTGGGTTGTGTTATAGCGGGGTAGAGATGAAGTTGCAAAGGAGACAATTCTGCACAAAGAGTAGGACCTTTTCACTCACTTCAAATGTGGAATGGATCATGTTTTTAAGATGCTGCAACTCCACCCCACTCCCTAGAAGTCTGGGGATGTGCAAAGAAATTGAAAGGCAAAACATTTAAGATTGAAAAGGAAACTTTTATATGACAATACATAATTGAACTATAGAGCTCTCTGCCACAAGATATCATTGAGGACAAGAACGTAACAGGATTAAAAAAAATTAGACATTTGTCTGATAAACAGTTTATATTACATCCAGAGACAGACTTCCAGTACCTCCAGTATATTTTCTCTCTCATTCACACCAGAAAGTATTACAGCCTCTCAATTAATGGAATAACCAATTATTGTGGCTTGCAAACACTTCCCAAAAAGCAGGTTATTCTACAAAGGTCCACTAGGGGGTATCTAGCACCTCCCTCTGAAGCATCTGGAACTGTCCAGGGATTAGAAACAGGATACTGGACTAGACAGACCTCCATGACAGTACTTTCTTCAAATTTGAATTGCAAGCGAAGGGAAGTATTAGGATTTCTAAAATCTCTTAGTAAAAATGCACAAAATCTCATTTTAGAGCCTATGATACATAATAGGGTCTCTAACTGCAACTCTGATATTTTCCCTCTCTCAGTGTCAACAGGACAAGTCCTAAAATCCACCATAGAAACAAATTTACTTGGTCCTGCCTCAGTACAGAGGGCTGGACTTGATGACCTCTCGAGGTCCTACCAGCCCTACATTTTGATGATTCTAAGTTACATCTGACTGATTTAGAAGTTTTATAATTATACTTCAAAACCAATAAGGAAAGTAAGCAGCAGCATACATTTGAGTTTTCTGAACGATTTCCTCCCTACTGCCTCCAAAACATATCGAAGCCTGAATATTCACAACACAAATCGGGATAGAGAATAAGATTGATTGTATTTTTTATATATCTAATGTTGTGCAAACAACGTTGGACCAAAACACTGACACTGAGCAAATTAAGTTGTCTCCATGAAGGTCTGTGATGCCAAGAACAGGCCTGGGGTTGAGGGTGAATTGCTACAGCTGAAATCTGAAGAGACTGATCAAGACGAAAAAGATTTCTTCTTAGGACAGCTCTTTAAGCACTTTTGGAAGCTTTAAGGATGATTGATAGCACTGACGAGAAATGCTGGGAAAAGATCTTAAGACAGAGAAAAAGAATAGACCTAACACAAATTGAAGGGTGTTTTATGTGCCAAAAATTTACGCAACAGCATTGTCTCTGAAATTTGTAACTGGCTTGAAAAGGAAGTAAAAAGCCAACATTAACTACCAATGAAGAAAATTCTCCCTGTAGAAATAGTTCAAACTACATAAAACAGTAGTCACTAACCTCCCCTTTAGAAATATTTGTTCTTTGTTTCCTTTATTCTATAGTTTTAGAATTTGTTCTATACATTTGTCACCTCCCCATGCTCTGAGTCCTACCTCTACTTTGAGGCAAGATGACTATGATACACCTTTTAGAAATTTAGATTGGAAACAGATTTCAGGATGTGAACTTTACCCCTTCTGTACAAAAAGGGACACAGAACATAAAACTCCAAATTTGGGCTGTGCACGTCCCTCTGCTTTTGCACGCCCGCCCGATTTTCCTCCCAGCAACAATGATCAGTAGTAGCACATGTTACACTGGAGTGGGGCTATGGCTAAGAGCTATTCCCTGTAGCACCCACTGCCACCATACTTTTTGATCCTGGTCTAAAACCCTATTAAACCACCTTTCACAACCAGGCCTTCCTCCAGCCCTCCTCTGAAGGATTAGGGCCATTCTGTTGCTGTTGTACAGAAAGACATATATCCCAAAGATAGTTAGAAAAGTGGGGGGGGGGGGAGGGAGGGAGAAATACCTGTATCCTCCCCAAAATTTTGTTGAAATAAAAAAAAAAAAAAAAAAAACCCTGACCAGCTTTAACGTGACCCTTTGGTAGCAGTGGCAACTGAAGAGATCAGAAATGGAATGTGCGTGGTCTAATCCAATGAGGCAGCACGGGGAAACTTGTACCACTGCTGCTGTTCTTGCTCTGTGGATAGGCTGAAGACTTAAAATTTTCCCCATGGACATTGAATTCACTAGTTAAAATAAATAAAATGTAGAGATTCCCAGCACCAAGATGTTGTGCTAAATTCCTTTAATCCTGAAGGTGGCATCTCTTCAAGAATCTAAAACGCAGAGTAAAAGTTATAAAGGTGGCAATATCCATTGCTCCTGGACAGATTCCAACCAAAGAACTAGTAAGTCCTGCAGTCAGAATCCCAAACATGGATCAATAGAATGCCACCTGTGCAGGGGGGCTGGAACAATTCGTATAGTGGGTGCGCTGAGAGCCATAGAACCAAACTGTAAACCCTGTACATGATGGAAACCACTTCAAGCCAGGGGTGCAGTGGCAGCACCCGCAGGACCTATGCACCTGTGCCAACCTTCCGGAAAGGATAAGCCTCCTATTCAGGTTGTATACATTTCAACTGTCCTTGTCAGGAAGCATTTTAAAGGCATTTTGTTTGTAGATACATACTTGAAAATTTTATTCTTGTCATAAACTGGTGGATTTATAGCCACAGGTAGTTTCTCGTTGTTTTTGTTTAAAATAGCCTAAAAAACAAAGAAAAAAAACAAACAAGTTTATGTTAAGTAGCACGAGCAAACTTCCAACAAACCTCACAATCTTAACATGTTAAAGGAACATGTACAATAATTTCGGCCAAAATTGAGTTGAATTTTTTTGTTTTAAAAAGTGCACAAAAACAGAGAAGCTGTGAAAAAAGAAATAATTAAAAACAAACAAAAAGGTATTAATGCAAGAGGTAAAAAAATTCAACAGGACGTAAAACAGTGCTTGAATGTTTTATTAGTGTTGGCATATGAAAGTGTTCCTGAAGCACAAACACTTCAGAGTTCACCCTCTCTCCCCTCCTATATTTAAAAAAAAAAAAAAAATTGTATCAGGTTAGATAGAAGTTCCCTTGCACACTTGGCCAATCACATTGCATTTTAGCAAAAGATAAACTCCCTTAGGAATCTAATTTGAGAAATCTACATTGATTTTTTTTTTAAAAAGACAGCCAAGGTACAGTTTAACTGTATAAATGATGGTTTAATGTACTGTAAACTGGGGAGGTAGCCAGAATATCAACAGGTTGTGTTGACCTAACTCTGCTCCTATTAAAATAAATGGGAATTTTATCATTGACTTCAAAGGCATTAGTGGTAGGCTAACACTGAGTGCTTTGGAAAACCCCATCCATGATGTCATGGGCATATTTAATTATAAAAGGAAAATTGCCACACTCCATTCATTGCAAGAGCCTGCATCAAAGGAACTGTGTGGGATATCTGGGATGAGAAGCAAAGGGTCTCTCATGGAACTGGAGCAACTGCACCTATGAATTAGTTCCTTTGGATATGGTTACAGCAGCTCTTGAGAATGGAGATTCCATTGTGACACACACTTGCGCTGTCCCTACATAGCACACTGCTGGGACAGGCAATCCAGTTCAGATACAGGATTCTAATCCTTAAAATTATTGTTGCTAGGAATTCAATTACTTATAATTAAAAGGCGCAAACAAAAAGCCTAAAAAAGAACCCTAGCCATCTCTCTCCAAAAGAGAGATTGGATTGCAGGAATATAAATTACTGTATATACTTGTTCATTAACCTATTTGTTTATAAGCCGACCCCCCAAAATGGATAGGTAAAAATAGGGTCATACAGTTTTTGCTTTCATAAGCCGACCCTATATTTCAGGGGCTGGAAAAGTTTGGCTCCCAGCCCATCAGAGTAAGCCACTGGTGGGTCAGGATGTTTTGTTTACTTGGAGTGTCTACAGGCACGGAGCCCCTCAACTCCCAGTGTCCGTGGTTTGCCGTTCCCAGCCAATGGGAACCACTTCCCACAGCTCCCATTGGCTGGGAACAGCGAACTGCGGCCACAGGGAGCTGAGGGGCTCCATGCCTGTAGACGCTCCAAGTAAACAAAAACTACAATGTATTAGATTAGGGATCGGCAACCTTTGGACGTGGCCGGCCAGGGTAAGCACCCTGACGGGCCGGTTTACCTGCCACGTCCGCAGGTTTGGCTGATCGCGGCTCCCACTGGCTGCGGTTTGCCGCTCCAGGCCAATGGGGGCGGCAGGAAGCGGCACAGGCCGAACCTGCGGACATGCAGGAAAACAAACCGGCCCACCAGAGTGCTTACCCTGGCCGGTCGCATGCCAAAGGTTGCTGATCCCTGTATTAGATATTCAATTCAATGATTCCATAAAGTTTAAAATCATCAAATTTTGGTGTAGACCTGTTTATAAGCTGACCCCCGCTCTTTGATGCATCACTTTTTTACCAAAAATATTCAGCTTATGAACGAGTATATACGGTACTTCTTGTTTTCACTGCCCACTGAGAAAGAAGTCTGCACTTGAAATTGTAATCTTCTGCTCTTAAAATACTCCAAAATACTATTGCAGAAATCAAATTACTCAGTGTTAATAATATCCCAGTTTAAGTTATAGCTTTTTTGTTTACTTTGTTGTACTGTTAGTAACAGTGAGATTGATTAGTGATCCAGCAGCCACATGCTTCTGTGTTCGAAGCATCATGTTTGTGACTCTTCTACACAAAATATTAAAGCCTTTCAGATCAATATAAGAGGAAATTGGTCTTCTGATTCAAGGCAGGACAGATTACTATTGTAAGTTTATGCAGCAGAATTTGAAGGAAACATCAGTAAAGTAAGATGCCATAAAAGTTTAATAAACTGTAAATGGTTAGTTACAAATTATAAATAAAATATTTTCAAGTTGGAGAAACTGTGAGTTAAGTTAGTTGTAAAAATATTTTTTTATGTAAAATATGAGTTGCAAATGTGCTCAGGGAGATTTTCAGATATTTTGCACTCCTCTCTAATATGCTTGGCTGCATAAAATGGATGGTGTCCTATCTTGGTGTACAGGATGGCATCAAGCACCCAGAGTTACTTTGCACTGGTATTTCATCAGTCTGAGGAAGTTCAGCAGCTAACTGATTGGTATGAAAATGCAACATGCACTCACGTGGCTGGTGCTTCTGTCAACTGTTCCCATGACAACTCTTGTGGGAACAAGAATGAGACAGAAAAGAGAATAGCTGGGATCTAAAGATCATCTTCCTTGTAAATATGTACTGCATCATCACAGATAAAATGACAACCAGCTGCAAGAAACACTACTTCTAACTTAACCTGGTAATTATAAAACAGAATTAAACTGTGCACAGAAATGCCTTATCCTGGGATCAAGGCACTTTTGCTCAAAAAAAGCAAACATATGATCAAAATTAAAAATGAAATGTTGCTCCTGGTCTCTAACGCAAGAAAATGCAGCCCTCCAAAAACAAATACTATCCCCTCAAAAAAGCCTGACATATGTAATAAGAGACTGATTATTTTTGGTATTTTCATTTGTTTGGGTGGAAACAGACTAATCTGGTTTCTGACTGGCTGCAGTCACTAAAGTAACTGGGGCTAAACAGCTGTCCCATCCCTCGCCATGTGGCCCAAGAGTAGCAGACCACTGTGGTACGGGAGGGGAGCCCTCAAAGGCCTGTCCTGAATTTTGAAACTTCTGAGCATCGAGCACGGATTTAAAAAAGATTAAATCAAAAACGTATTTCTATTTATTTTAATTAAAATTATATTTTTAAAAGCTATTTAAAATTAGATTTGACATTGACAACCTACGCTAAAGCCTAAATTATATTTATTAAAATTATTTAATTAAATTAAAAAAATATTAATCAGTACATTTGCTGCCAAGTTTTAAAGAAAGTCAATACAGTGAACTGGTGGAAGTCACAGGCTAAGCACCTAGTACCAGAGTCTGATGAAGTGCTAAATTACGGTAGTTCTTGACAGCAGTAGCCTCTTCTGGAGGTGCACAGAGAATATTTTCTTAATTTCAGTTTTTTCTACTAATTCAGTTCAGTGATTTGCTCATTCTAAATTAAGACACCAAGTGGGAGTTGCAAAAGCAGGAAAACCTGTTTTCTTCTTCTTCCCATCTATGAATAAAAGCTATGCGTAAGAGGATGAGATCTACTAGTTCTAAAATGCTGACAGACATTGTGACCAGAAACAATCAGTTCAGTTCACTAGCTATCAATATTACTCCCTTTGTTTAATAAATTAATTTTAAATGCAAAACATAGCTTGATAAACTTTTTTTTTTTCTTATCACAGAGATTATGTATCCACCATATTTAAGGTAGCTTTATTTAATAAAAAAATAAATAAAAACACTTTTCAGTGTGTTTTTAATTGAATTAGTATTTCCATCCAAACAGAACTTGAAAAAATAAAAAATTAATCATCTAGGAAAAAAACTATATAATTGCTTAAATAAATGTACATAGATATAACATATCTTCCTGATTAGCAAAAAGCAGCACCAGATTTAGTGTAAAGGTTATGTTTAGTTGCAAATTAGCATTTTTAATTGTTATCCACCAATGAGATTCAGCCTCTCTTAAATGGGTAAGTTATTTTCTTAAAGCAGTATAAATGCAAAACACGATTAAAATCAATTATTCAAATCAAAAGTTTCCCGACAGATGATTTAAACCATGATTAAAATCAATCTATCCTACGAGCAACCAACAGTTTCCACTGATGCATAAAAGTTAGTCTCCTGTTTTGGAAATTCTTGGCACATTTTTTTGTAGCCTATTTGACAAAAGAGAAGACACCACACAACATTCACTTCACACCCTTAAAATATAACCTAGTTCTTTGTCACAGCACACAAGCTCAAAAGGGAAGTATTTGTGGGAAAGCTACTTGAAAAGCAGAGTCATCAGCTTGGAAATGCTGTCCCCGCTGTAGTATTTAATTGCTTTAGAATTGTAACATAAAATGAATAATGAGACTGGAAATAAGATTTTGTTCCTTGTATACAAAGATTAATCTTCCTATATTACAGGATTGACCAAATATTCTGTAATGATAAATCCAATAGGGATGAACCTATTTAGCAATTGCTCCAACCTCTGAATTAGCATGATGAATTCCACATAATTTGGGTTTTTGGAGGTCAGAAGCCTTTGAACTAGACTACGCGGTGCCTCTGTTTGGATGTGAGATAGCAAAGGGAACTGCAAGATGTGGCACATCACTATCGTTTTAGTTTTAGAACTGCCATATATTTTTATTTCTGGCTTCACTACATCTCCATCTTATATAGAATTTAAGTTTATATAAGGCAATCTTTTAGATTATGAAATCTTGATACTTCATATTGCAGTCAGGAAGAGAAACAAAACCAAAGTAATTCCAGGTTTTAAGAGATCATCTTAATAAAAGAGAGATCCTAAAGAAAAGATTCATTAGGATTATACCTGGTAGTGATCTTCTGATGGTTCTGGTGTAGAATAGTTAACATCCAATACGTCAGCAGGCGCCCATGGCAACAACATACACTTCCTGATTAAACGATCAGTTTCCCCATAGGCATAGTCACGAGTCACTTCCTCTGAGGGGGGATATAAAAGTAATTGTAGGATTGCTAGTCATTTTCCACCAACAACCTTCCCCACACCACATTCATGCAAATGACATAATTCAACCATAAATTATGTGACAACATCAATGATTAAAAAAAAAAGTTTTATAACATGTGTAATTTAAAAGTGTTACTTAGTGTTAGCTATATGTTTTCCTCCCCCCAGGAGCTCCGCCTCATTCAGTGCACAGGATAGATGAAGGGTGCCAAATTAAAGCTACCTGGGCAGCTTTAAATCTGTCATTTCCTTATCTTGAGTGCTTTACTTTGCAGCTTAAATAATGTCCTTGTAATGTAGCTTGTGTAATTTTTCTATCCACTGCTGTCTAACAAAAGCAGTTCAGTTGGACAACAAAGAGAAAAACTCTCCAATCCTTTGTTACTACAACAACATTTCTGGGCAGAGGAGGGCCTCCACATCCTCTTTTATACGAGTCATGATGGGAGTGAGAAGTTATATGATGTTTTGCCATTAAAAAAGTAGAGGTATAAGTGTTCTAAAGACATGCAGGATGTTGGAGAGGTGGGGGTGGTTTAAGCTCATACCAGAATTGTGATAAGATAGAATTGGTTTGGTATGTAAATTCAGTTGAGTTCTGAACTTTGGATAAAAACAGATCACATACTTGATGTACAGACACACTTACCACCAGTTTCAAGGTCCCTTAAAGGCCAGAGAACCGTGTAAGCAATTTGCTGAGGAATGTAAAACAAAGGTGCAGTTGCAAAAGTAGGCTCATCTGAATGCTGAATTCGGGATCCAAATTCATCCATAATATACCAGACAGGAACCTTCTCCTCTGCAGTCTGGGAGGGAGTGGGGAAGGAGGGAAGAGAGAAGAAAGACACCCCTTACACAGCATGCTATTAAAAGAATGCTGCAAGACAAAAGGGGTTAGGGGCTCATGCTAAAGCCATATTACTATGCTCAGTTTCAACTAAACAAGATTTATGATTTTCCAGTGAAGGAAGAACTGATGATAGTATGACAGTTAAGACAATTTTGGATTAGCAGAAAGTGTAGAATAGTAATAAATAAATAAATAAATAATACCTAGCTCTCATACAATGCCTTTCATCAGTAGATCTTGAAGTGCTTTACAAAAGGAGGTCAGTATCATGATCCCCATTTTACAGATGGGGAAACCGAGGCACAGAGAGGTCAAATGACTTGCCCAAGATCATCCAGCAAGCTAGTGGCCAAAACAAGAATAAAACCCAGATCTCCCGAGTTCCAGTCCACTACTCTATCCTCTAGGCCACTCTGCCTCCCAGAAGAGTACATTTAATAAAAACAAACAAAAAAAAAACAAAACAAACAACACTTAAAGAAGTGAGTTATCTTAATATTCCCTTTCACAGCTCTGTTTATCAGCATACCTCATCACAGTATATCAGAACACCTATGCTCACTGTAGTTTACAAACAATATATCACTACTGACTGCTAACAAACACACTTAACGCAAGCTTGCTTGCTTGCTCAACTGTATGCTGCCTTATTTTGTTTTAAGAGAGAGTTGATTCTCTTGTAAATTGAAGGAAATGTTTAAGAAAGGAAAAACAACCAACAGATTTCTCATTCTTCTAACTCCTCTTCTTTGCTGAATGTGATCCTTGTTATATGAAATTTGTCATAGTTTAAGAGGGAAACCTTTATGAGTAACCCTTTGTTAAAATGTTGGCAGCTTCTCACTGCTTTTTACAATTGCAAGGCACTTGCTCTCCCTCTTCTGAGCAGCAGTCCATTCTTAAATGGCTCAAAAGGAGTGTTTTTATATTGGAGAGAGACATCTGTATTAGTTACCCATGTATTGGTATGATTAAATTCGGGATCCAGCAGAGCAGTTCAATATCCTTGATTAAAGGAGTCACTTACCCCTTGAGACAGCTGGTAGGTCTGGTTGTATTTCCACATTTCGTGCAACACCTGCTCAATAGCTCCCTCATCCGCGACCTCTCCGTGAAAGTCTATTCCCATGAGGTTTGCCATTCTGTGAAGCAGACCGGCAACGTGCAACAGCTGCTGGCGTGCATGTTCAACACGGTATGTCCAGGCATGGTCGATAAGGAAAATGCTAAGGACAGAATTTTAGTAATGTTACAACAATATGCCTCTTGTCAACACACACACACACAAAACAAGATGCATTTGTTGAGAAAGGCTGTGCTTTCTTGTAGAAGGCTCAACAGCAGAGTTATTTCTTCACCAAAATGCAGGGCTGCCCAGAGGATTCAGGGGGCCTGGGGTCTTTGGCGGCAGGGGGCCCCCGCCGCCGAAGACCCGGCACTTTGGCGGCAGGTCCCTGGACGGAAGGACCCCCCGCCACCGAACTGCCGCTGAAGACCGGAGCGGAAGCAGCTCCAGGGGCCTGGGCCCCGCGGGAGTTTTCCAGGCCCCTGGAGCGAGTGAAGGACCCCGCTCCAGGGGCCCCAAAAAACTCTCATGGCCCCAAAAAACTAAACTTGTAGTTTATAATCTTGGCTCTCCTCTGAGGCCTCTGATACACCAACCTTTCTGCTCCCTTGCCCCCAATCTATAAAGTGGAGCTAGCAGTGCTCACTTTCCAATGAGCCTGTGAAGAGTAATTCATATTTGAGAAGGAAAGTGCTACATATTTAGGCTTGACAGGATTAGATTTTTATTGGTAAATGTCAATTTCACCATATACATACAAACCAACAAAAACTTTTCCTATAATAATTGAAATGTACAGATAAGCAAAGTAAGAAAAATGCTGCTGAAGAACTTAGTTTGATTTAAGGATATTTATTTTGTATACATTGACATGTGATATTGACAATCTGTGTTTTAACAGCTATAAAAGCTTCAACTTTGAGTCCCTGTGTCTACTGTTATTAAATATTGGCTGACCCCCTATTGTCCGATACACACCACAGTGTCCCAATGTGAACATTTCAATAGCTAAAAATAGAAAGAAAATGCTTAAAAATAAACACTGATATCATTCAAAATTATTTAAAAAAAAATTATTCTCCCAAGCCTATGCACATTATTGGAACACAGTATTTAATAAAAACTTATTTGTTATAACTGATTATGGAACTACTGGGTAAGATCACATTGCTCAAACAACCTCAGATACTACAGAAAGAGAGAAATGCAGGAACACAACTCCTCAATCCCAACAGTGCTAGAAGTCTCTATTTATAAATACTAACTTTAGAGGTGGAACGACGGCAGGCGCTCCCTGCCTCCAGGTCAGTGTCCCCACGTGGGTGCAGGAGGGCTGCATCCATGTTCACTCTCCGGTCCGTAATGAAAACTATTGGTACTGCTGTATATATCAAAAATCTTCTGAGAGCCCGAAAAACAGCTGATCGAATGTTCTCTGCAGTTTTGGTCTCCCGCTCTCAAACCAAGTCACAAAGCACCCGCTCCACCATGTTGTGACTATGTAATGAACAGTTACTCCCCAATAGGCAACCTTTCTGTAATCATCCACAGATTGAGGGTAACCCCTTCACTCACTGTGCCAAGAATGTTTTCAGCTCCGTGGAGATTTGTTTTCTTGTTCCACATGTTGTGGAATGTGCACACGCATCTATTTGACCATATGTGGCATCCATGTTAATCAAACATTGAGAATATGCAAGGAAGCCCTTGCCACTGACTACCTTGAAAGGTCTTATGTCTGTTGCTACAAACTTCAATAACTCCTGCGTCACACTTGTCTTCATGTCTCGTGTGATAGTGATACATTGCTTGGTAAATATCTTCAGCAAACTGGATCCCGATTCTGGTCTACATTTATGTTTAAGTAATTTTGAAATACCGGTTTTATGGCTACTAAAAATACAACTTTTTTTGGCATGTGACACATGCAACATATCCAGAGACAGTATCTCCCTTTTTATCAAAAAGATATCTGAATGTATTCCAAATTGGTGATTCGCTTTTCTTATTTCCCTTCAAACTGTATGCACCAGCACTTAATTTCTTTCTCCATTGACCACTGGCTTTTTAAACACAGAGTATGGAAACTTTTCTGGTGGCGACCGGCAAGGAAGTGCAGAGGGGTGATGCAGTGACGATTTCAATTTGAGCTGATGAACTGACAACGTGATTTAAAAAAAAAAGAGTGAACTTTCACTGGTATTAGCTGAATCTGAATAAATGAGGTGCATGGTACATAGGGTGCAAATTGCATGTTACAAGTCATAGAGTGCATGGTGCAGTGCAGCATGCAAGGTGAATGCCTCATGCAGTCATATAAACCTGTGCCTCTTGATACTCATCCTTCTTCTGTGCACCCAGTAAGCATAATTAAAGGAGCCTATCCTGTGTCAACCTAAGGGTCAAGGGTCAGCTCTTGCTCAAATTATGCCTTCACAGATGTATAGGACAATTTGCCTAAGTGTGAGGGCTAAACTTAACCCTGAATTTCTCTTGTACTATGGAGATCCCTCTCTAGTGGATTTCATTTCCCTTAGGCAGAAGTGGTGGGTGTGGTTGCTGCATTAAATGGGTTTCTAGGTTGTATGTTCCCAGTTGCAAAGCTTTGTCGAGATACAAACCTCTCATTATGCCACACTTGCTGTATTTCCACCTTTTTTGGAAGTAGGATCTCAAAAGGCAGGGAAGCACTTGTCTGAAGCTCATATGCTCCCAGGTCTACAAGATAAAAAAACTGCACTGCCTTTTCACAGCAAGCCCAAACCAAGCCAATCCCATTTCTGAGGCACTGGCAATCATCAAGACAAAAAACAAGCCAACACTTCAATGACAAAGCTACTTAAAGAAAAGCAACAGATTACTTAATTTAAACAAATGGGCAATTACATCCACAAAGAAGCCAATATAGGCTTGCTAAAGCAGAAGCTTCCCCCCTCCAAAGCCCCAAAACAAACAAACAGGCTACTTAAAGAAGTAAATAGGCAATTAAAGTAACAAAGAAGTAAATTAACAGAGGGGTAGCTGTGTTAATCTGAATCTGTAAAAAGCAACAGAGGGTCCTGTGGCACCTTTAAAACTAACAGAAGTATTGGAGCATAAGCTTTCGTGGGTGAATGCCCACTTCATCAGACGTCTTGCATCTGATGAAGTGGGCATTCACCCATGAAAGCTTATGCTCCAATACTTCCGTTAGTCTTAAAGGTGCCACAGGACCCTCTGTTGCTTTTTACNCCTCACCCTCCCTGATTGAACTAACCTCGTTATCTCCAGACTGATTTATACCTGCCTCTGGAAATTTCCATTACTTGCGTCTGATGAAGTGGGCATTCACCCACGAAAGCTTATGCTCCAATACTTCTGTTAGTTTTAAAGGTGCCACAGGACCCTCTGTTGCTTTTTAAAGAAGTAAATATACGCTTTGCTGGGGGCTGCCTTGGCAAATTTAGGCTGCTTCCCCCACTGGCAAGTTTTGTCGATGAAACTAACGACAAGGAAAACCCCCCCGACAAAAGCGAAGTCTCCAAAGTGTGTCTACATTTGCTCCCTCTGTCGACAGATCGTGTCCACATTCAGGGCACCTTTGTCGATAGCGAGAGCAATGGACTGTAGGTATGTATCCCACAGTGTCTGGCGACACCATCCGTCGCTAGGTGTTTTGAGAATGCGGAAACGGAGTGCGGCACATCCAGGGATGTGCAAAATGTACTGTCATGCACCGCTTTGTGTCCCATCCCTCCAAAGGTCAATGGCTTTCTTTCATGCCGTTTTTCCAACTGTCATTCTTTTGTAGTGCACGCCAGCATCTGCAGTGAGAGAGGATGGATCCCGCACTTCTCCCCTATGCACTGTTAGCTGTCGTGAGGACATCACGCATGGCAGCACAGTTACTCGCAAAGTTAGCAGAGGATGAATCGCAGACACCCAAGTGCGATATGGACGGCAGCAACTTATCAGTGCTTTGCGCATTCACAGAGCAGCTGCATATGGTAGAGGGTTGCTTTTGGGCTAGGAAAATAAGCACTGATTTGGTGGGATCGTGTTGTCATGCAGGTGTGGAATGATGACCAGTGGGTCCAGAACTTTAGGATGCGTAAAGCAACCTTCATGGAGCTTTGTGCTGAGCTGGCCCCTGACCTGCGGCGCAAGGACACCAGATTGAGAGCTGCCCTTCCAGTAGAGAAGCATGTTGCAATCGCTGTGTGGGAGCTGGCGAATCCAGACTGCTACTGTTCAGTCGCAAATCAATGTGGAGTGAGAAAATCCACTCTTGGGGCTCATAGACTCATAGACTCTAAGGTCAGAAGGGACCATTATGATCATCTAGTCTGACCTCCCGCATGATGCGGGCCACAAAAGCTGACCCACCCACTCCCGGAAGAATTCTCTCCCTTGACTCAGCTGTTGAAGTCCCTAAAGCATGATTTAAAGACTTCAAATCACCGAGAATCCTCCAGCAAGCGACCCCTGCCCCATGCTGCGGAGGAAGGCGAAAAACCTCCAGGGCCTCTGCCAATCTACCCTGGAGAAAAATTCCTTCCCGACCCCAAATATGGCGATCAGCTGAACCCCGAGCATGCGGTCAAGATTCTCTAGCCAGACCCTCTGGAAAAAGTTCTCTGTAGTAACTTTTAATATCCCACCATTGATCATTGTTGCTAATTACCAGCGATGGCACGTTATTGACCTATTGACTAAAATCACTTTATCCCATCAAACCATCCCCTCCATAAACTTATCAAGCTTAATCTTAAAGCCAGAGAGGTCTTTCGCCCCCACTGTTTCCCTTGGAAGGCTGTTCCAAAACTTCACCCCTCTGATGGTTAGAAACCTTAGTGTAATTTCAAGCCTAAACTTCCCGACGGCCGGTTTATATCCATTCGTTCTCGTGTCCACATTAGTACGGAGCTGAAATAATTCCTCTCCTTCCCTGGTATTTATCCCTCTGATATATTTAAAGAGAGCAATCATATCCCCCCCCCCCAGCCTTCGTTTGGTTAAGGTAAACAAGCAGAGCTCCTCGAGTCTCCTTTCATACGACAGATTTTCCATTCCTCGGATCATCCTAGTGGCCCTTCTCGGTACCCGTTCCAGTTTGATTTCATCCTTTTTAAACATGGGAGACCAGAACTGCACACAGTACTCCAAATGAGGTCTCACCAGTGCCTTGTATAATGGAACTAAGTGTGCAGGGCAATAAATCACCTCCGGCTGCATAGGACTGTGATGCTGGGAAATGTGCATAACATAGTGGATGGCTTTGCAGAGATGGGTTTCCCTAACTGTGGCAGGGCCATTGATGGCACACACATTCCGATTTTAGCGCCAGATCATCTTGCCTCTAAATACATCAACAGGAAGGGATACTTCTCCATGGTGTTGCAGGCACTTGTGGATCACCGGGGGCATCAATGCAGGCTGGTCTGGAAAGATGCATGACGCACGCATCTTCAGGAACAGTGGCATATACCGAAAGCTGCAGGCGATGACTTTCTTTCCAGATCACAAGTTCACAGTGGGGGATGTGGAAATGCCCATAGTAATCCTGGGAGACCCAGTTTACCTCTTATAGCCCTGGCTCATGAAACTTTACACAGGGCACCTGGACATCAGGAAGGAGCATTTTAACAACAGGCTGAGCAGGTGCCGCATGGTAGTCGAATGTGCCTTTGGCTGTTTGAAAGCTCACTGGAGGGGTCTCAATGGCAGGCTAGACCTCACCGAGGATAATATTCCCGTGGTCATAGCTGGGTGCTGCACTTTGCATAATCTGTGTGACTCTAAGGGTGAAATGTTTGCTCAGGTGTGGAGCACTGAGGCAGAGCACTTGACTGCACAGTTTGAACAGCTAGATGCTAGGGCTGTCAGAGGAGCCCAGAGGGCTGCTATTAACCTCAGAGAGGCTTTGAGGAACCACTTTGACAATGAGGGGCAGTAACACGTTCGCTTTGGAGCGACTTCCCTGTTGCATCTATGTACAATTTTGGGACCCAAGCTCCATGCAACACAATGCTTTAGAAGCCTGTTCCCGAGAGCGAATTGATTGCTATACGCTTTTGTAGAACACAGAATAAAAACGCTGTACCATTAAATACCTTAGCCTTTATTTATTGTTAAAAAGGGTAAAACCTCACAACTGTGTGTAGCTTCAGCTATCATTGTGCGAGCTGTGATAGGGGGTGGAGCGATGAGGAAAACTCAGGAGTGCTGTGGAGTGAAAAGGAATGTGTGGGCATAGAAGGGGGTGGCGTTGGCAAAGAATTGTGCATCTGCAAGTGCTCCAGTGGCGGTCGACCATGGATCTGCTCAGTCTGCAGCTGTATCAAGGACTTGAGCATCTCTGTCTGAGCCTCCATAACTTTTATCATCTGCTCTGTTGCTTGCCTAGCATATGCAGCACTCTCTCTTCTGTCCTGCCTTTCGGCTTCCCAACACTCTCTCCGTGCCCTGGTCTGTCTCTCATCGTGCTGTAGAACCCCCCGGAACATCTCCTCTTTGCTGCGCCTAGGATTTTTTCTCATCTGTCACAGCTGGGTCCGTGGGGGTGCGTGATGTGCTGAACAGAAGAGGGATTGTTACATTCCAGCAAACGACTGAAACATTTTAGTAATAAGGGCACCCCAATCAGTGTGAGTTTTGGGAATGGGGGGGGGGGGGAGAGCGGTTGTGAGTATGGACAAAAAGGTCTCGGCTTGCACGGGAGCTTTGCAGGGAACTCATAAAATTCTCCCACAATTTTTCACAGGTGGCCAACCTGCTGGCTGACATGTCGCTGATGAGGGTGAGTAGGGAAACCAGGGCTCAGCTGCTGAATGCTTGCGGCTTTCACGCCGGTCTATATGCAGTTCAGCTATGTGCCGCTTTAGTCCAGCTCCAGTGATTGTTAAATGGCACGGCACAGTTTCCTATAGGGTGACCAGATGTCCCGATAAAATCAGGACTGTCAGATATTCAGCTGTTCGCCCTGTGTCCCAACGGATGTATGGTTGGGACGCCATTTGGCTTCGGTGGCGCTCCTGGTTTTTTTTTTTTTTTTCCCCCCCCCCCTCCCGTGGCCCCCTGCCCCCCCCCCCACGTGTCCTGATATATTTTTCTTATTATCTGGTCACCCTAGTTTCCTACAGTGGGGGACCTAACAAAGTTGAAATCCCTTGGAATCTGCGGCAGAGGATTAACAAGTACCTCTTAGAAACTTTCCAGAGCCTCTCTCTGGAGGATTTCCTGCAGGTTTCGATGTCCATCGACACCCTGCTGGCCATGCAGATTAGCTACACACTACCTGCCTCCCACTTTTCGATTCCCTACACAAGCCACAGCAACTTACCTGGAGTCTCATCTGCTTCCTGCTCCCTGTTGAGCACTTCTGGAGTTGAGGAAAGTTCCTGGCTGCCTGCCCCACTAGGAGCACCACAGCCTCATCTAGCTCAACTTCTTCATCCACAATTTCAGCCTCAGGGTTACCCCCCTTTCAGCAGCCTGCGAGGTATCCACAGGGCAACTGGCAATGGAGGTGGGGTCACCACCGAGGATAGCATTCAGCTCCTTATAGAAGTGACAGGTCTTGGGTGCACCACCAGAGCGATGGTTCGCCTCCCACGCCTTATGGTATGCCTGCCTCAGATCCTTTATCTTCGCTCTGCACTGCTGCATGTCCCGATCAGAGCCCTTTTCCCACAAGCTTCGAGAAATTTGCCCGTATGTGTCCCGATTCCTATGGGTCACTCACAGCTACGACTGAACAGACTCCTCTCCCCATATATGATCAGATCCAACAACTCATCGGTGGTCCAACCAGGAGTGTTTTTGGGGCGATAGCCAGCCATGCTCACTTGGGAAACCAGCAAACAGGAAATAAGATTTAGAAGTCTAGGGGCTTGCAAGGGTGAGGGGCGGGTTGGCTGCAGGGCAGCAGAGTTCAAACTGCTGACCAGAGTGGCAGCAAGGGAGTTGTGGGATACTTTCTGGAGGCCAATTAAAAAAAAAAACAAAACCACACCTGTGGTGTCTACACTGGCTGTTTGTCAACAATAAAGGGAGGGGAAAAGACAAAAGTCTCTCGCAGGAGTGGAAGTTTGTCACCAAAACTAGGGGGGGTTTCGAAAAAAGTGACCTTGCAGTATGTATGCTATCGCTGTTTAGTCGCCAAAAGCCAGATTTTGGCAACAAAACTTGTAAGTGTAGACAAGCCCTTAAAGATCCCACATTCCCTCTTCCCCTCCCCATACAGAGAAAGGGGAGGTGATCGATTAAGACAGGCGGCAAACCCCGCCCCATGCTCCTATTGCGGGGTTTTAAGCAGCCAAACGATTTAGGAAACCTCTCCCGACTTCATTGCCGTATCAGGTCAGTTGGAGAGGAAGGCTGCTTCTGCAGAGTAAGTCAGCATGGGGGAAATATAGCCATTGAGATCCTATATTTAGAGCCCTGCAGGGATACAAAATTTGTATCCATATTCGATCCATGGTCTGCAAAAATGGTCCACAGATATAAAATGGATATCTGCAGATTTGCAGGGCTCTAATGATGAAACTGCTGATAAGGCAACTGTAATTAATCAGTTACAACCATCTACTATTCATAACTGAATAGAGACCACCAAGTAGCTATCCAATAATCTCTGCTCCCCAGTTTGCAAATACTGATTTCTGATCACATCCTCCTGCGTTCTAAAGAGACAACAGTGATACTTGCAACCTGTAAAACCCTGTTGGGAACACACAGAGCTTTGGGCCACAGTGCTACTGCTCTGCCTCAGCAAGTGTGAACTGTGTGTCGCCTCCCTGCCACACCAGTCTCTCTCACTAGAAAATTCCTCCAGACTCTACCGTTCCTAGGTTAACAGTAACAGTCACTGAATTCCAGTCCCCGAGCTCCGTAGAGAGGTCTCTCTGCAATGCACACCCATCACTGTACGTTCCCAGAAGATATTAAGTTTGTTACTCCTTTAAAGAGTCAATACACTGCAGCTCATTAATTTAATTGGGGTTTGACAAAACACTTGTTTCAATCACAATACTGAATTAGTTTGTATTAAAAGTTAGACAAGCTTATTAAACAAGAAGTCATAGGTTTCAGTGATACCAAGTATAAGGAGTTAAGACAGAAAGGGTTACAAACAAGTAAAAATACGTTTTCTAATAGCCAAGACCTAAATTAATAAGTTAGGGTCTTTGTTCAAGATAGTTTCCTCACCATCTTCCTTTTCTAGCAACAGCTGACTAGCTCTTAGCCAGGATCCTCACACAGTCTAAGGTGCTGGCTTTTCTCAGGTGAAGGATAACTTAAGGATTTGTTCCCCCTCTGTGTATAGTCCAGTAAACCTTTGAAATGTATCCCAAGATGAAGTTGCTTCAAATGTATCCCAAGATGAAGTTGCTTGTCCCTGCTGGGTGTGGGCACCATGCTGTCTGGTGCAGACTTCATGCTGTCTCCCCCGCCCCCCAATGATGATTTTTACAATGCAATGATTTCTTCTTGCAATCTTTGATACAAAGGAATAGCACACTGAACCTGGGCACACCTGGTGCGAGATGTTAGATTTCTCCAAAATTTCCTGACTATACATAATTCTACATATAGCATTCTTACATACATTTCACAGTGATGTTATTGACCAGTGGGTTATTAGTTTTTAAAGGATACCTCCCAAGGCATATATTGTCCAGATATCATTGAAGTAGTGTCAGGGCTGACTCCAGCGTTTCTGCTGTCCCAAGCAAAAAAAAAAAAAAAAAAAAGCCGTGATCGGCGGCGGCAGTTCAGCAGCAGGTCCTTCGCTCCTAGAGGGAGTGAGGGACCTGCTGCCCCCAAATTGCCACAGGTGCCGCCCCTCTCCCTTGGCTGCCCCAAGCATCTGCTTGTTAAGCTGGTGCCTGGAGCCGGCCCCGAGTAGTGTGTAAGGTATGAATAACAGGGGTGCCCAGGATCACACAAACCAAATACCATTTGTGAGGCTCATTTTACAAGATGTGGCCAGTTCATCTTTCTGAGACCATTCAATTTTCCAGTAAAGATTCATTATGGAAAGGCAGTTAAACCAACAAGTTTCAGAACAAGTGACACATACTCAATCACTTCAGGAGTTAAGGTTATTCAAATAAGGAGATCTAGCATAAATTCTAAGACTAGAACCTACCTATTGGGATTTGCTGCTTGTAGCCCATTCTCATTGGTTACGATAACTTTGTAACAGAGTTCGTTTCCGGGATTTGGTTTCTTTTTCAATTCGTCTTCAATTTCTTCTTCATCATCATCTTCTTCCTCCTCCCCCACTTCCTCTACTTGCATTATTCCAAAAAACTCACCAGCATCAAACACCTGAGAATGAAAGCACCATATAACCAGAAGCATCCAGTTGAAGTGGGAGTACTACAATCTATCCTGAAGTTACCGGACATACATAGCTCAACGTTTAGAGGTTCTGGCTAGTCAAGTTTGGCCTGTGACCCAAGCGCAAAATGTTTTAAAAGGAAGAGGGTGGATAGTCTATAGCACTACTTATTCTCTCTCATTTAGGGGTGGGGGCGCGCGGGAGTATTAAAAAGATTCCTTAGTTTACATAGGCCTAGTCTACACTACAAAGTTCGGTCAACGTAAGCAGCTTTGCATCAACATAGTTGTGCATGCCTCCCACCGATGTAACAGCCCCATTACAGTGACACAGTAACACCATTTCCCTGAGCAGCTCTGAGCCATGGTCGATGTACTTGCACTGCATTGACCTCAGGGTAGACACTTCATTACTTAGGTCAACCCTAGCAGCCCTCTAGCAGCTGTCCCATAATGCCAGGCGCTGACCGCTCCAGTTACAGTTGTGAACTCCACTGCCCAAGGGTCACGGAAACCAGAAGGCTGCACTCCCCTTTAAAGACCCTCACCTTTTCCCTGATTGTCCAGCTTCGCGAGCACACCTAGCAGCTCTCCACTGTTGGGTGCAACTGCCCAGCTGACCATGCCAGCCAGCAAGAAGTAGACAGGAGATATTGGATCTCCTGGGTCTGTGGGGAGAAGAGGCTGTGCAAACGGCTACTGACCAGCCACAGAAACATGGACATCAATGAGCAGATTGCACAGGGGAATGCAGGAGAAAGGGTATGATAGGCATGAGCAGCAGTGCCATGTGAAAGTAAAGGAATTGCACCAGGCATATCAGAAGGCCAGGGAGGCCAACAGGCAATCTGACGCAGAGCTGCAAACTAGCCACTTCTACAAAGCGCTGTATGCCATATTTTGTGGAGATCCCACTATCATCCCACAGACCACCCTGCATACCTCCAAAAAGCCCATATCACAGGCCCTTGGTGTGAACAATGAGTACAAGGAGGAGGATGGGGGAAGATGTAATTGCGTGGTCCTGCTATGTCATGAACCAGGATCTGTTTGAGACTCCACTGCAGTCTAGTCAAGCATGAGCGAGCCCAATCCGAGGTTCCTTCCTCTGCATAAGTGTGTACGTTTATTTCCCATTACAGTGATGGGAATCCCAACTTAACAGGACACAGCTATCGACTTGCATTAATTTTCTCGTACCAGAAGAGGAAGTGATACAACAAAGAGACATAGCATAGTTATCGGCTTTTCATTCCCCATAGAGACAGACAAGGGGAGGGGGGCGGCACCATGGGAAGCAGTTTGTTTATATCCCTTGAATCCTCCTGAGATATCTTAATGAAATTTTCATGGAAGTACACTGCAAACTTCCCCCGAAGGTTTCTAGGGAGGGCAGCCTTATTTCTTCCTCCACAGCAGGACATTTCTTTATGTGATATCTTCAGTCAGAGATAACTTCAGCAGGCACCACTGCAGTACGGAGGCTAGCAGCATATGGGCCCGGGTGGCTTTGGCACGTCAGCAGCAGCTGTACTCTCTTGTGCCTTTGTTACCCTCTGGAGAAAGACATCAGCTAAAATCACCCCTGCCTGTGAAAAATGGTGCCATTATTCCGTGCTATTGCCCTATACTCATAGTTTCATGCAACCGAGAAATTCCCTCCTCGTTTCCCTCACCCCTGGCGGGCTGTACCCACCATGGCTGGAGCTGCGCATGGTGCCATACACAAGCACTCCGAAGCAGACGTGTCAATGAGTACATCTTGTTTAAAACTTTACAGGAGCCAAGGAAGGGAGTTCTGAATCTTAAGTTTTGCTTTCCATTGTATTCCACTGACAACAACATTTTATCTGCAGCTGCTGCCATCGCGGCCTTGAGGGTTTTCCCCTCCACACCCATGGAATGCCTGAGTCAGATAAGGAGGAGAAAGAAGAGGCTTCGGGATTGAAATGTTCAATGAGATCCTGCAAGATAGTGCTGCATCAGACTGTGAGCACAGGATCTGGAGGATGAACCTAACCTCCAGATAGCCTGGAGAAGGAAAGAACGGACAGGAGAAAGGCCCAAGAGTCCCAGCAGGAAAAGGAGAGGGAGATGCACCAGGACACAAATGGGCTTCAACAGCAGCAAACACAGATGCTGCAAACTCTTCTGGACCTACAGGTTCAACAATTGTGGGCTTGCCTCCCTTTGCAGTCCATGATGAACTCCATTACGGCACCTCCCTATACCTTCCCTCGATATTCCACATGGCATCAGGGGTCGTATCCCTACCCCTACCACTCCTGTCAGGGGAACATTAAGGAACATCACAGCTTCACATACAGCAACCATGGCTCTCACAGGTCAATGTATGTGTAGGTAAAATGGACATGAAAGTTCTTTCCCCTTATTAAAGTCTGTTCCATTAAGTTTTTAATATATTTGCTTTTAAATTGCAGATTTTTCTTTGCACAGGTTTTATTACTGTGATGGTCTGTAGCCGTGTATTCACCCTGTGCATACTATTATGATAATCTTTGTACAAGTATGCCTTTGAGGTATCATTTGAAAACTCATACCTCACTGGTCAATACTGTCCTCTTCAAATGTGTGGGGCAACATTGTAAGTTATCAGATTCCACTGTATGGTGTTCCTAAGACATATTCCGAGTCTGGGGAGCGGCCAAACCAATTCCTCAGAGACAAAAGACAAGTAGATGCCTCAGCCAGGTGTCAGCAGGTCAGATGGGCCAACACATGCTTAAGTGGGTATTCATTGGCAGGAATAGGGACATGGGTCGAAAAAAATCTACATATAAAAAAGAAAGAAACAGCTTGGGGTTCTCATCCACATAGACTTTTTATCTTCTGAACCTCAGCCGGAAATGCTTCTTGAACAAAGGAAAGAACTATAAGAAGGGAGGCCAGATGCCCCAAATCATTCCTCCCTTTCTCTCTACCTACAGCATCCATGAGACCTGAAGAATGTAGGAAGCAGCATTGCACAGGGGGAGGGATCCTGACTGAAAGAAGTTCAGCTAGTAGGGCTGCCGAAACACGTGGGGTGAGAGACTTGGCTTTGAATTTATTCTAGTTTGTTAAGTTAGGCATTAGTTGAGTTTTATTTTTCTTGTAACCAATTCTGATTTTTTATGCCTCATTACTTGTATTCACTTAAAATCTATCCTTTTATAGCCAATAAACTTGTTTGATCTAAACCAGTGTGTTTGAATTGAAGTGTTTGGGAAACTCCATTTGGGGAAACAGGATTTGTGCATCTCATTTTCTATTAATAAAATAATGGACTTAATATGAACTTGTATTGTCCAGGAGAGATCTGGGCAGTACAAGATGTACATTTCTGGGGAAAGTCTGGGACTGGGAGTTTGCCGGTGTCCCTCTCCAGTGTAATTCAAGGGTGGCTGGCTAGCTACAGCACTCACACCCTATAACTGGGAGTAACTTACATGCTGGAGGCTGTGTGTGGGCAGACCAGAAGTGGCAACTCTCACAGCAAAGCAGTGTAGGAGGCATCCCAGGTTAGAGAGCTGAGGAGACACAGTTGTTCAACAGTCCAGACTGTACCCTGGGTATGTCAGTTACAGAATAAAATTCTATTCTTTTAAAAATAAAAATACTTTTTTATTAGTTTACAACATATGCTGCAGAGTGCCTAGCAGTTCTGAAAGAACACTTGTTACAGTGTAACACAACTCGTACAATCAGTGAGTGTAATAATCAAACACCGCAAAATTAATAGGTGCATGGACAGTGTTATATTCCCAGATGTACACCAAGCACCACACAACCCTTAACAGGCCCCAAAGCAGCCAGGCCAGGTTGAGCACAGTATGCCACAATGCATGTGGTTCACTGTTAAAGTACTCTTTCAATGTCTCCCTGGCCAACATAGATCTGCGTCAAGCTTTTCTAATAGCCCTTGCGTCAACCTGTTCAAACTCAGATGACACCTGCTTCACCTCCGCCCTCCACACCGGCAGCAATTTTTCCAACCTTTGCTTCACAGATATTATGCAGGACACCGCAGGGGACTACAACCATTGGAATGTTTTTTCACACTGAGATCTAATCTTGTGAGTAAATAAACGTCAGCATCCCTCCAATCTACCAAAAGCGCATTCAACTGTCATTCTGCACCTGCTGAGCTGGTAGCTGAATCTTTTCTTGGTGCTGTTGAGGTGGCCAGTGTATGGCTTCACGAGGCTGGGTCCCCCATGATCACCAGTGGTAATCTGCTGGTTGGGAAAGATAGTCCCTGCTTGTAGCTTTCTGAACAATCCTGTGTTCTTAAAGAGGCAAGCGTCATGCACCTTCCCTTACCAGCCCACACTGATGTCAGTGAAATGTCCCCAGTAATCCACCAATGCCTCCATAACCACAGAAGAGTAGCCCCTTCTGTTGATGTAATTTGTGGCAAGGTAGTCTGGGGCCAAAATAGACATATGCATGCCATCTATTGCCCCACCACAGTTCAGAACCCCACTGCTGCAAATCCATCCACTCCAGCCTGCATATTGCAAGAGTCACAAGCGTGGACAGCGGGAGACAATTAATGGCCCTGCACACCTCCATGACAACGGCCCTCCACAGTGGATTTTTCAGCTTCAAAATGATTTCCCACTGACAGGCAGCAATCTGGCATTGCAAGTTTCCACAGTGCGATCGCCACTCACTTCTCCACTGTCAGTGCATCTCTCATTCTGGTGTCCCTGCACTGAAAGGCTGCGGTGAGCTTGGCACACAGCTCCAGGAATGTGGCCTGGCACATCTGAAAGTTCTGCAGCTACTGCTCGTCATCCCAAGCCTGCAGTACGATGTGATCCCTCCAGTCAGTGCTAGTTTCTTGGGCCCAGCAGTGGCACTCCACCATCTGCAGCTGCTCCATGAATGCCACCAAACATCTTGAATTGGTTCTTGCTGTGTTCCATGCTGATTTGGTTCTTTTTGGCTCAGCAAATATAGTAGGATTGTGCATCCTGTGCTTGAAACGCTTATGAGAATAGTGCAGAGTCATGCAGGCTCCATGCTTCTATCAGAGATGGCGGCCAACGAGGAGGGCAGCATACATTCATTCATTGGATTTTTTTTTTTTTTTGTAAAAGTGCAAAAGTTATGGAATATAAATGACAGTACGGGATGGTGTCATTTGCATGCTTAGAAGTTGACCCCTGGCTCCCTGTCACCACTGCGCTACTCGTTTGTCCCACCATGCATTGCCAAAACTTTCCAAAAGACAATGCATCGTAAAATGGCAGGCTGGATATTGGGCTACCTACCCATTGTGCACTGCAGTATGCATTGACGCAAGCACTCCTGATGAGTATGCACAACGCCGACACAAAGAGCCACGTGTGTGCACACAACAGCGATACTTCGGCTTACAGCCACATCAGTTAATATAACTTGCGTTGACCAAAGTTTGTAGTGTGGACATGGCCATAGACGGGAAGTTTTTGTTCCACAGTCATTAGTAGTTCTGTCCCTTTGTTTACCCATGTCACAAAAACTCTTTTTAGAAGCTGAAAATACAAAGCCAAATTCACTTGTGGTTTAACTCCACTAAAGCCAACAGATTTAAATCTGGCATGAACCTAGCCCTAACCTGTCTGGGTATAGGATACAAGACCAATCAATACAATTTGTTCCCTAGGCTCTTGATTGTGTTGATGCATATTAGGGGCCCTGATTCAGTCCAAGACCAAGTCTGCCTTTACAGTCAGCTCTCAAGTGGTAAGAAAGTTTTCAGCTTGGCTTCTTTTTACAAGTTATTAAGAAAAATGCATTTTACATTGTAGGCTAACTTGATGAAATGCACCTTGGACATTCAGAATGATTTCATGCAGTGCTGCTCGTTAATTTCTACGCACTTAGCTCTATTACTATGGTCAGAGATTCTCTGGGGTTTGTTTTCAATCCTTCCTATCACAGTTGCAGGATCATGATCTAGAGTCTAGACTAATTACATAGGTTACGAGATAAGTCTTCTCTGAGATCCTAGCTGATGTGAACTTGTACATGGTTGCACAACCATGAAATGTCTATAAAAGCAGATATATTTGAGTTTCCAAGGCCAACATATACTTTTAAAAAGGAAAACATAAGAGATTTCAAATCTGACAGAGACTTAGTACAAAAGCTGCTACTTCTGTAAGCCAGTTAGATACACACTGTGACCAGACAGGATCAGGTAGATCATTAGTTCTCTCCACATTGTTTAAGAAGGCATTAGAATTACTTGCACAAAGCTAATCTGATTGAGGAAAAAAAAATATATGTGGAAAAAACAGAAGAATTATTGGTTTAACATGTCAAGTCTGGGAACAATACCAAGCCCCCCAAAATCTCACTAATTCTAAGCACCAACAGTTTCCTACCTGAGTGAATTCACTTTAAAGGTATGTCTACATTACTGGATTAATATGAATTTACAGAATTCGAATTTTGGAAACAGATTGTATAAAGTCGAATGTATGCGGCAACACTAAGCACATTAATTCGGCGGTGTGCGTCCATGTACCAGGGCTAGCGTCGATTTCCAGAGCGTTGTACTGTGGGTAGTTATCCCATAGCTCCCGCAGTCTCCCCTGCCCATTGGAATTCTGGGTTGAGATCCCAGTGCCTGATGGGGCAAAAAACATTGTCGCAGGTGGTTCTGGGTACAGCCTCACCCCTCCCTCCATGAAAGCAACGGCAGACAACCGTTTCGCGCCTTTTTTCCCCTGGGTGAACACTGCAGACGCCATGCCACGCCAAGCATGGAGCCCGCTCAGCTCAAGACAGCAGTCATGAACATTGTAAACACCTCGCACGTTATCGTGCAGTTTATACTGAACCAGGACCAGAAAAACGAAGCGAGGAGGAGGCGGCGATGGCAGCGCAGCGACAAGAGTGATGAGGACATGGACACAGAATTCTCTCAAACCGCGGGCCCCGGTGCTTTGGAGATCATGTTGTTAATGAGACAGGTCCTATCCGTGGAATGCCGATTCTGGGCCCGGAAAACAAGCACAGACTGGTGGGACTGCATAGCGTTGCAGGTATGGGATGATTCCCAGTGGCTGCGAAACTTTCGCATGCGTAAGGGCACTTTCATGGAACTTTGTGACTTGCTTTCCCCTGCCCTGAAGCGCCAGAATACCAAGATGAGAGCAGCCCTCACAGTTGAGAAGCGAGTGGCGATAGCCCTGTGGAAGCTTGCAATGCCAGATAGCTACCGGTCAGTCGGGAATCAATTTGGAGTGGGCAAATCTACTGTGGGGGCTGCTGTGATGCAAGTAGCCAAAGCAATCACTGAGCTGCTGCTACCAAAGGTAGTGACTCTGGGAAATGTGCAGGTAACAGTGGATGGCTTTACTGCCATGGGATTCCCTAACTGTGGTGGGGCGATAGATGGAACCCATACCCCTATCTTGGCACCGGAGCACCAGCGGTACCGCAAGGGGTATTTTTAAATGGTGCGGCAAGCACTGGTGGATCAAAAGGGACGTTTCACCAACATCAACGTGGGCTGGCCGGGAAGGGTTCATGATGCTCGCATCTTTAGGAACACTACTCTGTTTAAATGGCTGCAGCAAGGGACTTACTTCCCGGACCAGAAAATAACCGTTGGGGATGTTGAAATGCCAATAGTTATCCTTGGGGATCCAGTCTACCCCTTAATGCCATGGCTCATGAAGCCATACACAGGCTGCCTGGACCGGAGTCAGGAGCTGTTCAACTACAGGCTGAGCAAGTGCAGAATGGTGGTAGACTGTGCATTTGGACATTTAAAAAGTCGCTGGCGATCGTTACAGACTTGGTCAGACCTCAGCCAAATCAATATCCCCATTGTTATTGCTGCTTGCTGTGTGCTCCACAATCTCTGTGAAAGTAAGGGGGAGACCTTTATGGTGGGGTGGGAGGCTGAGGCAAATCGCCTGGCCGCTGATTACGCACAGCCAGACACCAGGGCGATTAGAAGAGCACACCAGGAAGCGCTGCGCATCAGAGAAGCTTTGAAAACCAGTTTCATGACTGGCCAGGCTACGGTGTGAAAGTTCTGTTTGTTGAAAACCCGCCCCCTTGATTGACTCATTCCCTGTAAGCAAACCATCCTCCCCCCTTTGATCACAGCTTGCTTTCAAAGGAAATAAGTCACTGTCGTTTAAAAATCATTTATTCTTTATTAATTGATTATAAAAAGAGGGAGAGAACCCAGGTGGGGTTTGGGAGGAGGATCGGCAGGAAGGAAAAGGCCACTAAAAAAAGGTTAAAAAAATGACAGCCTTTTGCTTGGGCTGTCCACTGGGGTGGAATGGGAGGGTGCACGGAGCCTCTCCCCCCCCCCCCCCCCCGCCCCCGCGTTCTTACACATCTGGGTGAGGAAGCTATGGAACATGGGAAGGGGAGAGGGGGTTATACAGGGGCTGTAGCGCCAGTCTGTGATCCTGCTGCTGTTCCTGAAGCTCCACCAGACGCTGGAGCACATCTGTTTGCTCACGCAGCAGCCCTAGTGTTGCATCCTGCCTCATCTGATCTTCCTGCTGCCACCTCTCATCTCGAGCATCTCTCCTCTCCTCACGTTGGTCCTTCCTGTCCTCACGTTCACTAGCATCTTTCCTATACTTTGAAACAGTGTCCTTCCACTCATTCAGATGACCTCTTTCACTGCGGGTGGATTCCATGATTTCCGCGAACATCTCGTCTCGCGTCCTCTTTTTCCAACACCTTATCTGAGATAGCCTTCGGGACAGAGGGAGGCTTGAAAAATTTGCAGCTGCTGGAGGGAGGGGAAAAAGGAGAGAATTTTTTAAAGAGATACATTTTACAGACAATGCTTATACTCTTTCACGGTAAAAAAACACTATTCACATTACATAGTACATGTGATTTCTGTGCAAGGTCGCATTTTGCCTCTTGATATAGAGTGCCTGTGGTTTTGCTGCTAGAGATCACAGACGCAGAACCGGGCAACAGAATTTGGCTTGCATGCAGCCATGGTAAGCCATTGTCTTTCGGCTTCTGCGCCCTCCTTTCCCACATACCAAGTAAAGCCCGTTGAGTGCTGTGGTTTTCCTGTTAACCTTCAGCAGCAGAAAACAAACTAACCCACCCCCCCATCCAATTCTCTGGATGATCACTTTATCCCTCCCCCACCACGTGGCTGGTATCAGGGAAGATCCTTGCTAGCCAAACACGAAAAGCTCAGGGCCAATTCCCCCCCCCCCCTTCCCCCACGCTTGGCTAACTGCAGGGAAGGATTTCTTTTCAGCCACAGGCAAACAGCCCAGTAGGAACGGCCACCTCTGTTCCCTTAATTAAATTCCCATATTTCAACCAGGTTACATGAGCGACATCACTCTCCTGAGGATTACACAGCGAGATAAAGAACGGATGTTGCTTGAATGCCAGCAAACACTGAGACCATACGCTGCCAGGCTTTGTCATGCAATGATACCAGATTACTTGCTACTAGTCAAGTGTCCTACCATGGAGGATGGAATAAGGCTGCACTGCCCAGAAACCTTGTGGAAAGGCTTTTGGAGTACCTCCAGGAGAGCTTCATGGAGATGTCCCTGGAGGATTTCCACTCCATCCCCAGACACTTGAACAGACTTTTCCAGTAGCTGTACTGGCCGCGAATTCATCCTGCGAATTCACCCCCATCCTCAGAGCAAAGTAATCATTAAAAAACGCTTGCTTTTAAACCATGTTTTATATTTTAAAAGGTAAACTCACCTGAGGTCCCTTCCATGGGGTCATGGTCTTGGATACTGGGTTGGGAGGGTACTTCAATCAGGCTGAGAAAAAGATCCTGGATGTTGGGGAGAACGGAGTGCTGGGTGCTCTCCGCAAGCTCGTCCTCCTCCTCTTCCCCGTCCGCAGAATCCTCAGGTGTAGCTGATGAGATTACCCCTGCCTTGGAATCCACGGTCAGAGGTGGGGTAGTGGTGGCGGCCCCCCCAGAACTGCATGCAGCTCGGCGTAGAAGCGGCATGTCCGCGGCTCTGACCCGGAGCGACCGTTTGCCTCCTTTGTTTTTTGATAGGCTTCTCTGAGCTCCTTGACTTTCACGCGGCACTGATCTGAGTCCCTGTTGTGGCCTCTCTACATCATGCCCTTTGAGATTTTTTCAAAAGTTTTGGCATTTCATCTTTTTGAACAAAGTTCTGCTAGCACTGAATCCTCTCCCCATATAGCGATCAGATCCAGTACCTCCCGTACGGTCCATGCTGGTGCTCTTTTTCAATTATCGGCCTGCATGGTTACCTGTGCTGATGAGCTCTCTGTGGTCACCTGTGCTCTCCACGCTGGGCAAACAGGAAATAAAATTGAAATGTTCGGCGGGGCTTTTCCTGTCTACCTGGCCAGTGCATCCGAGTTCAGATTGCTGTCCAGAGCAGTCACAATGGTGCACTGTGGGATAGCTCCCGGAGGTCAATACCAACGAATTGCGGCCACACTAACCCTAATTCGAAATGGTAATATCGATTTCGGCACTACTCCGCTCGTTGGGGAGGAGTACAGAAATAGATTTTAAGAGCTCTTTATTTTGAAATAAATGGCTTCGTTGTGTGGACGGGTGCAGGGTTAATTTGATTTAATGCTGCTAAATTCGAATTAAACTCGTAGTGTAGACCAGGCCTAAGTAATGAGTTTTTCTTTGCACCTCACAAACCAGTGTTGCTTCAAGGTAATTATTTCTATTATTCCTTCTAGCAGGAGAACTGGGGGAAACCAGCTAAGCACCTGTGAAGCAAAACTAGTCAGGAACCAGACTTGCTACAGCAGGTTACCCTAGAACAGGGGCGGGCAAACTTTTTGGCCTGAGGGCTGCATCGGGTTTCGGAAACTGTATGGAGGGCCAGTTAGGGGAGGAGATCGTGGCCTGGCCCACATCTCCTATCTAACCCTCCCTCCCCCCTTAGACCCCTGCCCCATCCACACACCCCTGATCCCTGATCGCACTGGGACCATTGCAGCCCCATCCAACCCCTCCTTTCATTCCTGACGGCCCCCCCCCCCCAGGTCTCCTGCCCCATTCAACCCCCTATTCCCCCCTTCCCCCCGACCCCTATCCACACCCCAGCCCCCTGACCACCACCCCGAACTCCCAGCCCTCTATCCAACCCCCTCTGCTCCGGGCCTCCTTACCGCGCTACCTTAAGCGCCGGTGGCTGGCGGTGCTGGAGCCGGGCTATGCCGCCGCTGCTGCCACCACGCAGCACAGAGCACCGTGTCAGGCCGGACTCTGCAGCTGCGTTGCCCCAGGAGCTCACAGCCCCGCTGCCCAGGGAATTGCTCTGGCGGCAGAGTGAGCGAGCTGAGGCTGCGGGGGAGGGGAGACAGCAGAGGAGGGGCCGGGGGCAAACCTCCCAGGCCAGGAGCTCAGGGGCCAAGCAGGATGGTCCCACGGGCCGGATGTGGCCTGCGGGCCGTAGTTTGCCCACTCCTGCCCTGGAATGTAGATCAAGTTTACAGGAGAAGGAATAGTGAGTGGACTGCTATGGTGGAAAGATGGGAAGACAAAAATGGAAAAATATCCAAGGGATTTATAGTATAGCCCGTCACCGGAGTGTCTGAGCACCGTCCATGCAAAATCAATTGGAACAGCGAAATCCCTAGTGGATTTCATGGAGTCTCCAGCACTTCCCCTCTATGGGCTCCGAACTCTGCTTCGGGTAGGGTTGAGGGATAGGGGTTAGTAATGTGTTGGCTAGAATTACACACATACTATTGGAGTAAAGACGACTAGAGTTTTTAAAGCAATATTACTGAAGTTATATTTTAATTAGGAATATATTTGCTGTTACACATTCCAGTGGACACCAAGACCAGAGAGCTAGTAATTTCAGTTTCCCTTTGATGCAGATAATCACTGTTGTAGTTTGGATAGCGGTGGAAAATATAGTTGTTTAGCAAGGAGGTTGTAACCTTGTTTAACCAGTATTAATAAAAGAAAAGAAACCCCCAACGTGCCAATTGTGTATTTATGTATAGGTCAATATTTTGTAGTTCACGGTGTTACCTGGTAACTGAGAAGGGATTACATTTCACACATAACTAAACCTTTGTTCCTCCTGCAGCAGTTTTCCTTAGACCAGCGTTTTCCTGATCTGCTCATTAGCTTATTCCCCAGCTCAATAAACTCACACAGTGTAAACTCGTTGTGAATTAAGAA
This sequence comes from Trachemys scripta elegans, assembly GCF_013100865.1. Lineage (NCBI taxonomy): Eukaryota > Metazoa > Chordata > Testudines > Emydidae > Trachemys > Trachemys scripta. The sequence continues at coordinate 119,979,950 of NC_048298.1, forward strand.
TGAAACTAGTTAACACCCAAAACAACTTTCTTTACACATTTTTTTTTAAATGACAAGATATTAAGATGTCTGGAAGTGAACAGTTAAGGGATCCATCCACTTCCCCGCTGCAATATTATCCCTCATCACCCGCTATCATCTTAATTGCTTACCCAACCCACCTTCAGTTAATTTTACATCTGCTTTTTGTTCTACAATTAACAGAAGCTGTTGATGTTCTATTTTGTTTCTTAAATATCCAAAAGGAAAATATCCCCAGGGTACATTAAGTGATATAAACATTTTAGGTTCTTGCATAGTTGAGGCCCCATGTAACCGAGATTCTGTGGCAATGGATGTTGCCACAGAAGCCAACCCTTGCACACCTTTGGCCACCCAAGTCTGCCCCAAAAATCTAAGCTTTTTGCATTGAAAGAGTTCCTATCCCTCTTCTGGCCTTAACGTCTATGAGACCATCTTGATTATCTAGTCTGGCCTCCTGCACATCACAGGCCACAGAACTTGATCCCAAATATGGTGATCAGTTGGACATTGAGCATGTCGGCAAATCCCCACCCAGACACCTGGGAAAGAATTCACTGCAGTAACTCAGAGCCCTTCCCATCTAGTGTCCCCTCTCTGGCCAACGGACATATTTGCTATTAGCAATCGCAGATGGGCCAAATTCTATTGTAAGCAATCTCATCGTACCATCCTCCCCTCCATAAACTTATCAAGCTCAGCCCTCAAACCACATAGGATTTATTGCCTCGACTACTCTCCTTGGAAGGCTGTTCCAGAACTTCACTCCTCGGATGGTTAGAAACCATCATCTGATTTCAAGCCTAAACTTGTTGATGGCCAGTTTATATCCATTTGTTCTTGTGCCAACATTAGCCCTTAACTTAAATAACTCCTCTCACTCCCAAGTGTTTCTCTCTCTGATGTATTTATACAGAACACTCGTATCTCCCCTCAATCTTTGTTTAGTTAGGCTAAAAAAACAAGCTTCTTAAGTCTCCTCTCATAAGATAGGTTCTCAATTCCTCTGACCATCTTATTAGCCCTTCTCTTGCATCTGTTCAGTTTGGATTCATCTTTCTTAAACATAGGAGACCAGAGCTGAACACAGTATTCCAGATGAGGTCTGATTAGTGCCTTATATAACAGAGCTAACACTCCCCTGTCTCTACTGGAAATACCTCGCTTGAAGCATCCTAGGACCGTATTAACCTTTTTCAAGGCCACATCACATTGGTGGCTCATAGTCATCCTGTGATCAACCAATATGCCCAGGTCTTTCTCCTCTACTGTTGCTTCCAACTAAGTAGTACCCAGTTTATAGCAAAAAATCTTGTTGGTAGTCCCTACATACATGACTTTGCACTCTTAGATTTCATTCCATTTCTATTACTCCAGTTTTCAAGGTCATCCAAATGCTTTTGTATGATATTCCAGTCCTCCTCCATTTTGGCAATACCTTCCAACTTTATGTCCTCTGTAAATTTATTACCACAATCCCACTTTTTGCCCCGTCGTTAATAAAGATGTTAAATAAGATTGGCCCCAAGATGGAACCCGGAGGAACTCCATTAGTAACTTCCCTCCAGCCTGACTGTTCACCTTTCAGTATGACCCATTGTAGTCTCCATATTTGTGAAGATAGAGCCATGTTCAAGGCTGAGATGTGTGAATTGATCCCAAGTGAGGAAAGCCACATTCGACAGGTTTACACCTCATTCATATTTTCAAGGTAATCTGCATTCACCACAATTGGGTTTTTAACCTTGGAAAACTAAAGATGACACTTTTAAGCATTTAACTGAATATTACCTTGGCAGAAACATCTAGTTAACATGCTTATCCCACAATTCCAACCTACTTCCTCATGTAAGCATGCCCCCTAACTGTCCTCTATCCAGCTGCCAGAGCTTCCAGCATCCCTGACAATTTCCATAATGCAGTTGTGTTGCCAACCAACGCAGAAGTCTTCAGCATACTGAAAGTGCAGAAGCACTGTACAATACATTCAATAATATCTCAATGACAAAGGCTGTTAGAATTGGCCATATTGTTTTTTCCTGCTTCATCATAGCCTCAATTTCTAGCTGAAATGAAACTATTGCAAAAGAGTCTGTCTGCCACAGATGAATGCCCCAAAATCTAGGGGCCTTACCACAGAACTGAAGTTCAGCTTGCTATAGAACACACAGGACTTCTTCATAGGGTTAGCATGTGGTAGCAAAATGATTATAAATATAATTGGATTGCTCTGTTGGGGTTCATAGGCTTACATAAGTCATGCAAGTCGGTACTGAACTATATTGTGCAACAGCTAGATATGTAACTTTTTTGCAGTACAAAAATATTGTGCATTACAATATATTGGAAACGGGATTTTATGATGTCCTAGTAATTTGTTACAAGATGTATACAAGAGGCAAATTTTAGGAGGGGAAAGGATTAAATGTTATATGGCAGTAGGGAACTGACAGACTCCCTTATGGGGATGGGAAAATGGTTTATTTCCAAGAGACATTCTTACCTTTTCAGGGAACAACATTTTGAAGTGTAGAATTTTTGTAATTAAGCATGACATGGTTTTTGGCCGTTGGCAGAGCCCACGGGAACACTTCTAAACTCTTTTTAAAGTTGTTGGGTTTTGTTTGGGAGATTTACCAAAAAAAAAAAAAAAAAAAAAAAGCAATGAGAAAACCAACAACATGAGTCCAAACGACACATATGACTCACAGGAGAGGAAACCTACTCCAAACACATCTTAGGATGACCATTAAAACAGAGCTCCTGCATGTTTCGGCACATCCAGCAAAGGTAGGAATGTGTGCGTGTGAACATGTGTTTGAGGGTTGTGTTGCGAAAGAGCTCTATTTGGGTGAGTTGTAGAGGTACCGATAGGGAGAGGGAAACTTTTATCTACATTAAAACACTCAAAATTCTATATTGCTAGAAAATGTTAGGCCTTGCTTAAGTTAACAGAGAAAAGGTTCCTTCCACCCAAACACCGGGGACTTTCCCCTGTTCCACTCTAGGACTCACTGGACTAGAACAGGTTTGCTTTAACTTCTGCCCCATAAAGACCCCACAATCCCTTTCACCCCGCCCTTGCCATGCCTGCCATTTCTTCTGCCTCTCTAAGGAAACATAGCTCAGTGTCACTCTTTTCCCTACATGTCTGTCCCAGTCTACTGCCTCCTCACCATAATTCCTTCTGACTTTCTAGCCCTCCCTCAGATTATCCTTTACTCTAGTTCTATGGGAGCATTAGCATCTTCAGCAGTAGAGCCTGGTATCAGCAGCAGACCAATTTCTATGTATACATTTATTAAAAATGTTGAACATTGCTCTGTATACACACGAACAGAGTGACCTGGACCACAACCATGAGCAAAAGGAACAGAGAAACAAGTACAGCATCCTGCTACCATACGGCAGCTCTCTGCACAAAGCATTTCTCTACCCTGTCCTAATAGACAAGGAGTCAGGACCAGACATTCTTTAGCAAAAAAACTAAACAAAAACAGACTGTGGCTTTTTGATTTTAACTGAACAGTCTGACAGTTTATGAGTTCCCCCTAGCTTCCTGACATGGAGCATGACAAGGCAACCACTTAGCATTCAGAGCCTCTTCACCAGTTTTTTACTGCTCCTGTTTATATCCTTCCCCTAATAAACTCCTACTTAACTCATTCCACGGCCTTCCTATTTTGGTGCAAGCTATTTTTATTATTTTTTCCACACACACACACACACACACACACACACACACACACACACACATATATGCATTGTGTAGAGGAACAGTTTGCGATAGGGAGTGAATATGATAAAAGAATATTAAGGCTGCAAAGTCAAGCACTCAAAAGTTAGGAGATGCCAGAATTAAGGCTGCCTTTGCAAACTTAATTCAGTTCCATTGTGCACATGTATTAGGATACAGCCTTTAATTACATGAGCACATACTATTTTCCCCCTCAGGACTATGTACTGAATGAGGTAGGGGTCTGGGAGGGTGGAGGCGGTGAGAGAGAGAATGCAATCATATAAAGACAATCATAATTAAGGCTAAGATTTTGTGATGAATATTTTTAGTAGAAGTCACAGAGAGGTCATGGGCAAAAGAGAAAAATTCATAGAAGCTGTGACCTGCCAGTGACTTTTACTAAAAATACCCATGACAAAATGGGGATCTGTGGGTCCCCACACCACCTGAAGCAGGCTGTTTTGCAGGGACTAGGAGCTGCCTGCAGGAGCTGAGGGCTGCAGGGTACCCCTGCCACCTGCAGCTCTGGGGGCCTGCAGCGGCTGCGAATGTGTGGGGGGGTTCCCCCCTGCTGTCTCCAAGTTCAGGGAGGTTCCCCCACCACCCCCGAGCTGCGGGACACCCCGTCGCCCGTGGCGGCTTGGAGCTCCAGGAGTCGCCACAGGCGGTGGGGGTACCACGCAGCTTCCTGCCCCTGTGGGCGGCAGGGGACCCTGCCGCTCCCAACCACCGCAGACTTAAGTCACTGAGGTTGCTGGAGTGACTTCCGCAATCCCCATGACTAAATTGTAGACTTAATCATAATCCATATGTTCAAGAAGAACAAATTAAGGTTGCACAGGTCCTAATTCTGGAATTTCCTAACTTTTAAGTGCTTGACTTTGCACCCTTAATAATGTTCTTTTATCATAGTTTTGTGCGTTTTATTTCCTAGGTTTTAAAAAAGGCAAATTGGGGAAAAAAATGAAATTCCATCAAGTGGCATCATATTGACACTTACATGGGCATCAGCAGGGTTGAAACCATTAGATACACTGTACAGACATCTGTCCCTTAGGCTAATGGAGTAACTTGTAGCAAGAGCAGGTTGTCAATCTCTGAGTGGACCAGCACTGGGGGGAGATGAGACACTTTCCCGGCAGGGGTTCACAGATATTTGGGTTCCATTCCAGGGGAGCATTTTCTAGTTGACTGACACTCCTGCTTGACCTTCTGCTCTGTCCCCTTTGTCCTTGTCCCAGTTCTTTCTCTTTCCCACCCCTGCTCCTTGTCTCAGTCCCAATCTCCTAGCCCTGTAGTCCTAGTTCCTCTTCGCAGTCCTGCATCCGATCTCTCTCTCCTGACCCTCCCCATCCCATTCTCCTTGTCCAGCCAATCCCAGTCTCCCCTGCCACTGCATCTAGTCACCTCTCCTCCCCTGTCCGACCCCTGTTCCTCCCACTGGTTCCTAGCTTGTCCAGTCAGTCCTGGTCTCCCTTATCCAATCTCAGTGTTGCCTCCCGGAATTTCAATAAGGCCAAAAACTGCCCCTCCCCGCCAAGTGCTCTTTCCCTCAAGCACTCCCACCCCTAGCCTACCCTCCTCCACTTGCCCTCCCGGCCACAACTCCCAGCCTCTCCGCCCAGCTCCTAGCCTCCTTGCCAAGCTAGTCTCAGTCTCTCTCTCTCTCTAACTCCCAGACACAGTTTCTCACCCCTCCTCCAGACCCTCCTTGTCTTAATCTACTCCTTTCACTCCTCTGGTGTGGCTTTTGTCCCCTCTGCATTAGAATCAGACAGACAGCTTCCTCCTCCATGCTGCCTGGGTCCCAGTAAGGGGGTCCTCGAGAGCACAGGACAGACTCACTCAGTTCTGGGATCCAGCCCCACCTCAGACCAGAGCAGCCACTACAGGGAAATTCCAGCTTCAGCCCTGTAGCCCTGGGCTGGAGGGAGCATGGTCAGATGGCACATGCAAAGGCAAGTCTGCTCTAGGCGGTATGAGATGCTCAAGTGGGCTGAGTGGAGACAGAACGTTTAGAGATTTAGATGTTAAATTCTTACAAGTGACTAATGAGTATAGGTGAAATGCGATTTTGGGGCAGATTTTCTACAGGCACATCCCAGTCATGAAGGCCTACACCCATGTCAAGTCCCTGCTCCAATCATGGAAAAGTCACCCTTTTTTGGTTAACATGGGCAAATTTTGTGTGTGTGTGTGTGTGTGTGAGAATATGTATGTGTATATATCTCCCCCCCCCCTTTGAAACAGATGAACAGTTTTGACTAAAATCTTCCACAAAGTTCAGTATGAGGCAGACACCAGCATTGAAAATTTCAGCCCAAATGTTTAAAGTTTGGCAAAGTCATAAACAATTTGAAACAGGGTCTTATAACGAGAAATGTCTGGCAACCTTAACAGCAGCAGTGTTATCAGACTTGCCTATAACAGGATTACAATTTCCCCCACTAATTCCCCCTAAAACATGTAAATCAATTTCTCCCCAGCAAGGCCAACAAAACAAAACTTGCAAACAGGACTCCTAAGCATGTGTGTATGAAGTAACTCATGTGCAAGTCTTTTCAGGACTGGGACAGAATTTTGAGTTTTTAGGCCAAACCATTTTGGACAAATGATAAAAATAAAACAAAAAAGTGACGTTTTAAGAAAGTCATCAATACGAAATTATTTCAGTTTAATCAATTTAGAACCTCTTTTTTCTTTGTATTTTTTTTTTTAACTTCACAGGAATGTAGTACCCATGGATAAGATGTGCAGATGAGCTATCAGGCACTAAATTATTTTGGAGGAAATTGTGTAAATGAAGAGGAGGTGGATCTCCCAGTTTGTCTTAAAAAGTCAAGTTAAGCATAAAATTGAAGCTAGTTCCCTGTTGTAACTTTGAAGTGGCTACTACCAGTCTGTAATAAGAAAACATGAAGGGGGAAAGTCCACTGGCAGTACAACATGTTCCCACAGTGGATATGGATCGAGTGTTCGGTACTCTAATCATCCAAAGGATGGCACTTGCAGTCAATAGAACTGTTCTTAACCAGAAAGCCAAGTGGGCAAATCTGGAGGTCAAATGGGTGGATAAAGAGGGGGGTTTTGTTTGTTTTAAAAAGCCAAGCCAAACTATGATACATTAAGGCACCAAAACCACCAATATTTAGATACAACCGCTCACGGTTTTCTTAATGCCCCCTTTAGTTCCACGTGCTGGGGACTACATGATAGAGCAAGGCCCTCTCCCCAATGTTCTTTAAATCTGACTATTGCATAGTACCACCCATCAGCTTCCAACCCCCCTAAAGCCTTCTATCAATGATTACGTGATGTAACGGATATATTTCCACGAATACTTCTCTCCTACTTCTACCTTAATATTTTAGATTTACTAACAGAGCTGACAAAAAATTCCACTCTCTCACATGCTATGGAGCAATACATCCACTCATACTTTTACAAAGCTGTAGGGGAACCTCCTCTACACAGGTCTATATTTTAAGCTTTCCAAGGACATTGTCTTTGCATGTTTGTACAGTACCTAACACATAGGGCCCACAATCCTTACTGGGGCCTCTACGCACTACTGCAATATAAACTAATAATATAAATATAGAAAATACTATTATTTGGTTATGGGCTCAAGGAGCATTTCCTGTGCGGTTCAATATTTTCGGAGTTTTTCCTTTGTCACTGCCCTCCCCTGCCCCTGGCCACTAAAAACCAAACTATACTGATGAAGGAAGAATAAACTTCAGCTGCATTTCACATGCTAGAGAGGTTTAGTTAGGATTTGTTCAGCATTTTAAAGATCACAGTCTGTAGGTCTGGGTATCATGTTAAATATCATCATTATTTTTAATGCACTTGTAGAAAGAATCCAGAGAAAAGCATCCCCCAGTTACTGCTCTCCACACACTTCCTGTTTCTCCCCTAGGATTTAAGACCACCCACCCACCACTTTAATTAACTTTAAAGCACCCAAAGGAGCCAAGTTTCGTTTCCAAGCCAGCCTGAACAAGCGAGAGTTAAGAGTCAAACCAGCCAAAACAAGGCGGGGAGACGTTAAAGAGGCTCACTGGGAAACAAACCTGGAGACAAGCCCTTCCAGCCAGGAGATCTTTTAACGAATCGCTGGCATTAAAGTACCAGCCTCAGGGAGCATGTGCAGGAGAGGGCAGCAGGCAGCGCCTCTTGGCTCGGCGGCTCTGGCGCGTGCCATGCGTTCCCGGGAAACCCACCAAGCCCCGGCCCCGCGCTGCAAGACGCCCACCCACCTCGTTCTCCAGCTTGTGCCGCAGGCGCTCCCAGTACAGCGGGGGCACCCCCGAGGCGCTCAGCGCCGCTCCATGCAGGGCCGCGAACGCCTTGTACTCCTCGGGGCTCTCCCCCTCCATGTTGCCGCTGCCGCCTCTAGGGCGTCTCTCTCTGAGAGTCCGGTAGCACGACACCAAAGCATGCTGGGCGGGGACTCGCTTTAAAGGGAAAGGGCTTCCTGTGCTGCTCGCGGGGGCTGGAGATCACAGAGCTCCCGCCGGCCGGGCGCCACCGCTGCAGGGTTGTTTGCACCGTGGTTGCGTGCGGTGCTGCGAGTTTTCCTCCCCACGCGCCTCCGTGCAGCGCGGCCCTCGGGCCACTGCAGGCCACAGAGCAGTGAGCGCAGCACCATGAGGGTGTGTGCGGGTGAAGGAAGAGCAGGAATACACCCGGCTGCTGCAATAGCCCTTTAGCTGGCTAGCAAATATTCAAGCGGCAAAAATCACCTCCAGATTTCAGCCACCCCTGCCTGGGGTTTGTGTGAGTGTATGTTTTTGGAAGGTGGTTTGGTTTGATTTGGTTCATTACAAAGACAGCAGAGCTCTTTGTGAAATAGGTATATAGATCTGAATGTCCAAAGATCTGGTGGGTTTGGGGCCAGGCTGTTGGTTCAGGGCAGATATGCCAATGTGGCCATGTTTAACACGTAAAATAAATTCATTTCAACTTCACTATAGCCTCTTGCAGTGTTTTTTAGACACTTTGCCGTAGTCCATATGATGCCAGCCACACACCTTGATCACACTGGAGCAACTTTTTCAAATTATTGTTTTTAATAAGTTTTCCAGAAAGGCCCCCAAAATCCTGCAATCAGCTCCACCTGGAAGTCAGTGTAAGACTGGAGCCTAACTAACCAAAATGAAACTGAGTAATCTATTTTCATTGTCCAACCAGAGAGAAACCAAAGAGACATCACCAATGGTGATGCAAATGCTTGTGGAAATACATAATGTGATTTTTTTTTTTAATCTTCACATCTCCTTTATGTACGTGTCTGTCTACCAATGTGATAGGCAAATTATGTGCTTTTAGTGGCACTTTTTGCAGGGAAGCAAATTCCCAAAGTTTTCAGTTTGTTAGTTGAAATAATTCCTGCTAAATCCGTACATGTTCTGATGTAATATGGGATGGAACTGCTTAATTCAGTTTTGCTTGAGGCACCGTAAACTTTGTGGATGGAATTGACCTAAAGTGAGAAGTGGGTTATAAAGCTGCAATCAGGTCATGAGTCCATGCAACCCTTGGCGGCTGTAGTTAAGACTCTTCTCAGGCCAGAGCTGTCCACTTTTTTAGGCTTTTCTTGCTGCCTGGGAGCTCTCCAGGAGTTGTGGATGCCTTGTACAGCTGCAGTGTCCTCTCACTGTGGATTTTCCACAGATAGAGTAAGCACCTATGCCAGCTCCAGCAGGTCAATATACAAGAGGGGATGGAGCCAGGATTGCCAACACTGAGCAGTAAAAATCATAAATCTTCATGAATTTGCTTTAAAATCATTATTTTGTAAAAAAATGTTGGTAGTTTTTGTCTTTGCCTTCTGTTTTTTGAGCCATTACGGGTAAGTTTCCCCCCCCCCCCCCCCAAAGTGTACACAAACATTTCCGGTTCGAGAGTCAACATTTAATATACATGTAAAATACAGGCCTCTCAGATGGATGGTTGGAGGGGACTCTACCTACCCTCTCCTAATCCCTGGGAAGGGGAGCTTCCATGTGTCCTTCTCCATTCCCCTTCCCTATCATTATCTTGTCTCTCACTTTTCCACACAGTCTCAATGACCCCTAACATTCTCCCTCCATGGTCATCCTCTCTCTTGTCACAAGTCCACCACCTACATTCATCTGCCCCACATTACTCCTCCATCCCCACTCTTTACATTATCCTTCCTGATCTCCGCACATTCTCCAGTGTCTCTGTCAGTCTCTAGCCCCCACATCCCCCCATATTCCCTGGCACTCCCTCAGGCTCCCCCACCCATCCTCTCTACATTCCTCTGTCTCATAGTTTCCTGGCCAGCATCCTCCCCATAGAGTGGCGGCCCTTTTCCTTGAGGGCAGCCTGGCTTTAGTCTTGTAGAAAACAATGGGAGATAGCAGCCATAGAGAGTAAGTGAAAATTCCCAAGTTTGATGCAAGCACTCATGGCAACCCAATAAAGTATTGTGAGCTGCATGATAAAATCACAAGGCCTGGCAACTTGTGGATCTGGCCCTGTACCTACCTACCTACCTACCATAATAAAAAAGGCAGTATGTCCAAAAGCTCAATGTACCCACAGCACCAGTTACAAAACCAAAAATAAACTTAAATAGCAGCTTACTCTTGGTAGCCAACAGCACTGAATCCCCTACAGAACTTAATACAACAAACTCCTCTACCCCCACATTGATGTAACCCCTCATTAAACCCCACCCTCACAAATAGATGCACCTTGCAGCATGCTCTGAAAGGCCATCATTTTTAGATCAGGTGGAGGAGTTTGTTTCAGAGCTCACAGGGTATGTGGTACCACCAAGCCTCCTCTCAAATGAAGTGGGATCCAACTTGAGCACCTCTGCTGATGGCAACTCTGGAGCTCTATGGCACAGGGAGAGAGGTGGTCTCATAAGCTTGAAGGGCTTTATAGATCTAAGCTAACACCATAAACTCAGCCCAGAAACCAATAGGCAGCCAGTGCAGATGATGGGCTACAGATGTCATGTGCTGCTCACACAGAAGACCTGCTTAGTAGGCGGGCATCTACTTACTGCTCTGTTGTACATCTCTGGATTGATTTACGGTGCAGCCCTATGTAGAGCACACTGCAGTAATGGTAGTAAAGGCATGGCTCATAGTAGCAAGGTCCATATCTGAAAGAAACAGTAGCAATCTTTTGCCCAGGTGCAGATGGTTTAAAAAAAAAAAAACATTCCTGGATACTGCTGCTCTACAATCATCCAGCTGCAGTTGAGGATCCAACACATCCCTCAGATTGGACAGCTGAATGAAAATGATGGGCAAACACTCTTAATCAAAAGGGGTTAGGTCGACTTTGCCATATCCTCTGGTTGTTTCCCTCAGCCTACCGCCATGAAGGCTTTATTATGAAGGCCATGGCTAAAAACAGCTACAGATTTAAACAGTATGTGAAGACTAAGTATTCGTATTTCCAGCTTTGATTGCTCCTTGGTTTTGTGTCCTGGTGCACTGTTCTCACTTCATCATAAATTCTTTTGCTACATATTGTGGGTTGAAAAAATATGGATGCTGTGATTAAAATATGAAGGACTAATGACAAAGTATCATGGTGACATTGCCTGCCTAGATACTGCATTGTGGTTGTGAAGTTTTTCTGATGAGCTGTTTGTCTTTTCTGTCTTTGCCATCGACTCAATACATACATAGATATACTCTCTCATAGTGCACAGCATCATTGAGTTATATCACAATGAACAGTAAACACAACACAAGAGAATCTTTGGCTAGCAATCTTCCTCCACGTTTTGTTGTCTTCGTACAACCTTGAGAAGCATGTCATATCACATCCTGTCCAGTCAGCTGCATTGTCAAACCACACTCACTGCAGGCACTCCCGCCCCTGGCACCTGGCACCAATACATGTAGAATTTGCTTTGGCAGTCTTCCTTGGCTCATCCACTCATGTGTCCTGCAAACTCAAGTTTTCTTTGATCATCTTGATGATATCCAGTATCTCTCCAGTTATATGCTGTAAATCCAGGTGATTTCCTCATGGCTAGTTACGTGTGAGGTATAGATAACGTGCAGCAATTACCTGTAGCACTCCAGTTTGATTGCAGAAAGCCTCTGAATATCCTGTTTCCTTAGCATCCATGTCTTGCGTGTATGTAGCAAGATGCTGAAGACAAGCAATTTCATTTTACACTGCATGGTAATGACTTTGCACCACCAGACCGAGTGTCGCTAGAGCAGCAGTTGCAAGTCCAATTGTACGTCGAATCTCTAAGTGATGTTAAGGGTTCCTTGTAGTCATAGTACCTAGCAATTTGACGTGCTCAATGTGTTCCAATGCTTTCTCCGATTTTGGTAGAAATAGCTTCACATTTTCAATCAACTTAGATGTTACCATTGTTTTTGTCTTTTTGTGTGATATCTTTAGACTTAACTTTTCTGCTTCCACTGCTACTCTTTCTAGCAATTTTGGCA